>NC_089142.1:14524172-14829672 GCF_009819655.1 Sylvia atricapilla
TATGAACTGATATAAATGATAAACTTTTCTTGACATTGTTGCTGTTAATCTCATTTTAGGCTGAACTTGGCTTCAATATGTATCTGCTTGATATTGGTGGTGGCTTCCCTGGCTCTGAAGATGTCAAGCTTAAGTTTGAAGAGGTATAGCTTTGCTAAGAAGTTCTCAGGTTGTGGAGTCTGCTTGAGCATTAATCTGGATTAAACACCACCTTGATTTTTCTGTTTGTATGCAGACACGTTTGCAAAAATGTGTCTGCTTGGTCAGAAACGTAATTAAGAGGAAAAGAGGAACATATCTGAAAACTAAAAATTAGATGAGCTCATTAGATATGTAGCTAAACGACTGCAGAAACAAGCAAAAGTCTTAAAAAAGTAAGGCTGGTTTTAACTACAGGCTTGATTCTTACTGATATAGACTTCTTCCAGTTGGTGCTGTACTTCAGACTGAATAGATTGGCACTGCTCTAAAGTGGGATGAAAGGGTAGTGCTGAATCCATACTGTCCTTAGGGGTGGCAGCATACGAGGTCAGTGTCCAGTTTGATTTAGAACTAGCTTTTGGATAATTAGGTTGTTCAGTGTTTTCCGGTCTGCTTTACCTCAGTAAAGCTCAGCTTTCAGAAGAGGCAAAGGGGCTGAATATCGATAGGACTTCCACTTAAAGCAGTGTTGTCACCTTCCCTTCTAACCCGAGGAGGTGTAAAATGTTACATATTAACACAAGGATACAGTAAGTTACATTAAAAGTTTCCTTACAATAGTGTGAGCTAACACTAGCACTTCTGGTACCTCCTATTGAAGTCTGGCTTCTCATAGTGCAGTGTGGGCATAGGTGAGGCATCAAAAGCAAATTATGTCATTGGGCTCCACGGCATGATACAGTCATGTTGGGGCTGGAGGCAGCTTCATGATAACTTCAGAACTTGGAAATAACAGTTCATGAAGGCAACTGAATTGCAGATAGGATAGTAAAGCCCTTTGTTTGTTTTTGATCCCATGAGATGGCATATTTAGGATTTAATAAGCTGTGGAACAGTGCATAAGTAGCAGCACTACAACTGGACTACAAATCAAATTTGAAGTGTGGGAACTTGCAGGGCATTAATGGTGGTTCAGTGTGCCTGAGAGGGGGGTGATTTCCTTCAGCCTCAAACATGACCTGTTTTGTTACTTAAACTTTTGGCTGTGGGTCATATCTACTTTTGTTACTTTGTATAAATTTAATTGCAAACAAGATTTTGAACTGGGGAAAAAAAAGCAAAAGCAGTCAATAGAAATTACAATAAATGTTAATACATATTACATGTTTCACTAGTTTGTAATTTTGAATTTGAGGGTCTTACTTCATCTCAGACTTCTTAAGTAGCACCTGAGTAGCTGCTGAGATTTTAATACTGGCATCTGGTTTTTCCTTAGATCACAAGTGTAATCAACCCAGCACTGGATAAATACTTTCCTTCAGATTCTGGAATAAATATTATTGCAGAGCCAGGAAGATACTATGTTGCATCAGCATTCACACTGGCAGTCAACATCATTGCAAAGAAAATTGTATTAAAGGAGCAAACAGGTTCTGATGGTATGTTAATTGAGATCTAGTCTTAGACTAGCCAACTGTATGTTTCTTTCCAAGACTTTTTCTCACTGATGTCTCAACTTCTTCCAGATGAAGATGATGCAAATGACAAAACTCTTATGTACTATGTGAATGATGGGGTCTATGGATCATTCAACTGCATCTTGTATGATCATGCACATGTTAAGCCAGTCCTGCAAAAGGTATGCCTGTTCAGAAGTATCACATACTAGTCACATATCATGAGTGTAGGAGAATCCTTGTCACAGCAGTCACTTCTCAGTTCACTGTTCCCTTTATGTTGCCAGACTTTGGCATTTAACTTATGCAGCATGCAGTGGAATTAACTCAAAGCCAGAGGTGAAGAAGAACTTGCAAGCAGCTCTTCTTTTTCTTCAGAGGTGGAATGTTGCACTACTATGATATTACTTCTGGAAGCTCTGGTTTGATAGTCAAATAATTAAACTCCACTCTCTTCTTTAGCGGCCTAAGCCAGATGACAGCTGCTACTCCTGCAGCATTTGGGGACCAACCTGTGATGGCTTAGATCGGATTGTTGAGCGCTTTAATATGCCAGAGCTGCAAGTGGGTGACTGGATCCTCTTTGAAAACATGGGTGCCTATACTGTTGCAGCAGCTTCTACTTTCAATGGATTCCAGAGGCCAACAATACACTATGTGATGTCAAGACCAGCATGGTTAGTAACTGAATATTTTGATCCATCTGTACTTCTGCAATCACTGTAATAAATAGCTCATATCAGCTGATAAGAAAAGCAGGGGTAGTTTTGGTCCCACAGCTCCTGTAAAATCTCCTGGTGTGAAAGAAGGCAGTGCCTCTGAAGGCTTTTGCTGTGCGGTTAGAAAAATGCTGATGCTACTAATTACTTTTCTCTGTTTTACACACTTATAGGTGAGATGTTATTAAGGGGTGTAATGTAAGGAGTCTTCATTAATCTGGATTCTAGCTAGTGCACTATTACACAACATACAGAATCATTATGAATTCTTTACATTTGGCTTCTGTGACTAGTAATCAGAGACCAGTTAATCACCGTTATAATATATTGCCTTCTAAATTAGTAGCGTACTACATCCTGATGCAGGGACATTCAACAGTGTGCTTCACAGTATGATCTCTATGTGTGTTTGAGAGCTATTCCTTGGTTTAGGTTGAGCTCTGGCTCAGTGCTCAGTGCAGAGTGCTAGATCTCCATGGGAAGTTATTAAACAGGTAAGCAAAGAAAGCAGGACTACCTTTTAATGGCAAGGATACTGTGAAACTGCAACTTAAGCAGCAGTTTAAAGTAACCTGGGTGCTCTGCAGTGCAACACAGATTACACCTTCTATAAAAGTGGGGTTTCCTGTGAGAGGAAGCCCTTACCTCTCTACTGGTGTCTGCCTATTCATCTGGCAGAGAGCTTTTGGGCAGAATTGTTATCTTAAAGCATGATTAGCTCTGCCATTGGGTTGTGTTTGAATTTATTGAAAATCTTTAAATTCAGGGGAATTCCTCACATAAAAGTAAGAGGAAGCTTCCTCTATTTTTCTACTAACCCTGCTGGTATAACTGGGGCTTGTATTGTTTCTTTACCTTAGTGAAACCTCTGGTTTATTGAAGAATTTTTCAAAACACATGAAGCTTTTAGACTTCCCTTAACATTCCAAAACTGTGTCTAATTGAACTAAATACAGCTCTGCAGGAGAATAATTAGCTTTTTCACTGTATCGGTAGGTTGCTGTTAAAATTTAATACATGGTCTGAGACATGCTGAGCTTAATTATGCAAACATAACTGTAATCCAAGGCCACAGCACAGCTCTCTTTCAGCCCTGTGTGTGTTTTCTGTTTTGGCAAGAGAATTCTGTGATAAAGGCTGGCCCTTAACTGAGAAGCATGCATCAATGAGATAATGGTGTGGATCTTTCTAGGACAGGCAAAGGTCTTTTGGAATGTCATCCACATATTGTAAATGTGTACAGCTAAATTTGTGGCTAGAAACTGAAAGATAAAGGACAAGATGATTACATTTGTCTAAGTAAAAACTAGTAATCCATGAGGAGCCATGCAGTGGCACAACTGTTTGCCTTGCAAATCTAAGGTAACTAGAATTATAAGGTGACACTAAGCGGAGTGTTGGTGTTGACACACCTGAAGGATGGGATGCCGCTCTACACCTGAGGGACCTGGACAGGCTTGAGAAGTGGGACCATGGGAATCTCATGAGGTTTAACCAAAACTAAGTGCAAGGTGCTGCACCTGGATGGGGGCAACCCCTGGTATGAATCCAGGCTGGGGGATGAACAGATTCCAAGCAGCCTGACCCAGCCATGTGCCCTTGCACCCCAGAAAGCTAAACGTGTCCTGGGCTGCACCAAAGGCAGTGTGGGCAGCAGGTGAGGGAGGGGATTCTGCCCCTCTGCTCTGCTCTGGTGAGACCCCACCTGCAGGGCTGCATCTGGCTCTGGGTCCCAGCACAGAAAGGACATGGACCTGTTGGACCAAGACCAAAGGAGGCCACCTAGTTGACTGGAGGGATGGAATACCTCTGCTATGAGGAAAGACTGAGAGAACTTTGTTTGTTCAGCCAAGAGAAGGCTTTGGGGTGACTTTATTGCAGCCTTCCCATACCTGAGAGGGACTTGGAGGAAAGATGGGGCAAGATTGTTTGCAAAAGCAAGTAATGACAGGATAAGAGGAAATGACTTCCTACTGAAAGAGATGTCCCATCCCTGGAAGTGTTCAGAGTCAGGCTGGATGTGTCTCTGAGCAACCTGGTCTAGTTGAAGGTGTCCATATCCATGTTGAGGGTGGATAGAACTAAAACTTCAAGGTTCCCTTCCAACCCAAACCATTCTATGAATCTATGAACTAGGTCCAAAAACTCAGTCAACTGAAGTTCTTCTGAGGTTATGTTTTAGTACAACTCATTGTCTGAGTATGGAAGGAGTTTCATGGTTCTTATTGTTCTGGTCAGCTCTCTTATGTTCCTAGTCTGTTTTCCGTACTTTTTCTTGATTCAAGTTACCCTGTAATGTGAGGGTGTGAGATAAGTGACAGTCAAGTTATCAGGGATTTTCACATCTGAAATTCTGAACTATTGATCACTAAGTCAGTAAAACTGCATAGCATGAGGTATACAGATGTAGCTACAGGTGTATATAGGTGCATTTTTGCAGATCTAAATCCTACAGAAATGGTAAAACCAGCTTGGTATTGGCACTTACCCTAAAGTCTAGCCAGCCACAAGTGACCTGCATGAATTCTGCATTTACTTTATTTTTCCCCCTATGATAATAATGTCTGGTTTGCAGGTGATGCATAAAGAATTCATTTCATACTCACTGGCAATTAAAAAAATGTTTTACCTTACATTTTTAGGTAGATTGCAGTGAAACAGTTTTTGACTCACTCTTTCTTTTTCTTTCTAGGCAACTAATGCAGCAGATCAAGGAGCAAGGGTTCCTATCTGAGGTGGAGGAGCAGGATGTTGCTAGTCTGCCAGTCTCTTGTGCCTGGGAAAGTGGAATTGAACATCCAGCAACTTGTGCTTCAGCTAGTATTAATGTATAAGTAATAATAAGTAACTAAGTGCAAGATTAGTCATTGAATTTAGGGCATTTGGGGGACTGTTAACTTAATTCTTGGTAGATTTTTTAAGTGTTTTTTAACATTTAGGTTTGGCATAAATGCAAGAAAAATTACTAGGAGATGGGTCACAATTATCTGTGTTCCTATGGAAACTATTTGAATATTGTTTTATATGGATTTTTATTCACTTTTCATGTATGCTACTAAAGACTGACCCTCAACTGTCAAACAAGTATTTGTAGCTTGTGTATGGCAGAACGGGCTAAGCTTAGTGCTTTGTGACCTACCTGTTTTAAAATAAAGTATATTGAAATAATTAGTCCTGTGTTTCATTAATCTGTAGAAAATTAATGTGTCATAGATGGCTCTTATAGTATATGTGAGAGCAGACCAGATGCTGCAAGCCCAGAACTTACTAATAAATGGATCTCCTCTACCATTGTTCTCCCAATTGAAGTGAAGGAAACCCTCAGTGGATAGGGAAACTGAATTGTCTTTTTTCATGTGTGATTAGAAGAAGATTGACTGTCAACAAATTGAATGCTGTGTGAATTCTTATGAATTCACATTTGCTTTTCACTACTGAGCATGTGTGTAACAAGTTGCATATCCCAGGTTCAGTGCAGTGCTGATTTTCTGCAAGTTATTCTGTAAGTGCAGTGGCCAGTACTGGTGGCTGTTTATAAATATATCTAGTCATTAGTGAGAGAATACAGCACAGGCTCCCTGACTGGCACTCTGCTTGTTATGTGTGTGAGAACTAAAATATGTTATGGGAAAACCCAGGAAGCTGAAACTGTGTGGCTGACAGGCTTTTTGACCTGTGTTGCCTAGGGCTTTAGTATAAAAGTATAAAGGAACATCTTTTGTATGTGCAAAATTAAGAGCTTATTAGAAGCTCTTATTTAATGTTATGAAAAGATGTGCTACCCTTCTGACTTTGGATTAAATGTGATAAATGACACTAAGGAGTAAATACTAACACAGGGGGTGTTGTGATAAAATGGTCTGCTTACTGAAGCAAAGTGTTCTGACTTATGTTTAACTTATGATAGTTTGGTGCCACTTTTTCACTAAAATTGAAAATGTTTCTGGCAAACTAATTGGTCCTAGAGCTGGATGTGATCTGTTTGCCAGAAGGTCCTGGACTGCAGGCATGCCATGGCAAAGTCCTGGTGTCTAAAGAGAAAGATCTTAATGTATCAAGTAAATAGCTTAAGCTTTACCTACCTTGGAGTAAGTGCTGAAAATTTGGAGGGTTGTCCAAAGGTGGGCACTTCTAATAGAAACACTGGCTCTATTTCTAATCTTGCTAAAGTTGTTTTTGTACAAGCAGCTCTGAAAGGCAATGTTTAAACCTTCATTCTGTGCTTCCTGAAGAAACTCTCCATTAGCTGAACTAGGGTAAACAAAGAGTGATGGTACCTCATTCCTGATTCTCTTGAAGCATCCCAAGTGACTTTTTTGATTTGCTTTATTCTGACCTTCAAGCTTGTTATTGAAATAGCACTTGCCTTTATTCTTATGCATATGGCAAGGCTCAGTACATATACATAGTGGAGCCATAGCTTAATCTCACAGAAACTAACTCACTGCACCTAAACCAGGGTTTCCTTTAGCTTCTCCAGATTCCACTGAAAACATGATGATTCTTACATGTAAACAGGTCATAAATGGTAACCAAATGTTAATACTGTAACAATTTCCCATCTAAATCTTGCTCTGCCAGAGCTGAGTATATTTGAATAGGTATGCAGAAAATGTACTTTGAGAAGCTGTAGTTGTCTAAAAGAGATGTAGCTGCTTTTTCAAAGTGCATATTTGAAGGCTGGGGCTGTTTTGAGTCAGAAGGGAGTTCATCTGTAGCGAGACCTGCACTAGCACCTGGTGTCCTGCTGGGCAAGTAGCACGGTCTGCCTTCCTCTATTCACAGCCAGTGGAGACCATCTCCAGCAGGTAGTTTGAAGGCAATCACTTATGGAAACTGAAACTAATTTTTGAGCTTCACTGAGAGGAGGTTGGCAGGCTACCAATTAATTTCTTCATCTGCATTTAACTTGATTGGTTGTTTTAGCTATTTCACTGGGTTTTGTGTGAAGAATCCAAAATTGACGTCTCTACAGGAGGCTGGGACTGTGGAAACATGCTAACCAGCATTTTGATCAATTTGATGCTCCCCAAAAGAGATGAGTGTAGCTGAGTGTTGTTCTTTACCTTTCTCTCCTACACCAGGTATGTCGTAGACTTGGCTGGTGCTCTCTAATCCATGTCTAACAAGTGTGTCAAGTGTTTAAAAACAGCTAATCTGAAGCATCTTCTGTGTAAAAAAATCCCAATAGATTTTGCCAAGGGACTTCTAGTACTTTCTGGGAGTAATAACTGTTTACAGTAATGCTGGTGTGTCTTTAAGCAAGACTTAACTCTCTCAGGTTATGCTGAACAGATGTTCTGTGCTTTGGGATACTTCATCTCACAGCTGCCTGGCTCCTGGCTTCCACAGAATCTTAGTTGCCCATTTGTTGATTGATTTTTAAAATAGCCCAAGTGACAGTATTTGGCCATAGGGTGACTGTGGGTATTCCTTACAATCCACAGTAGGGAAATTTATTTATTACTGATATCTGGAGTGAGGACCATGTAGGACAGCAAAGATGCAACAAAGTAAGCAGTGAGCTCATATGGTTTAGTTTGGCCTCCCCTTGATGGCCTTTTGGGACATTAAAGCCTTTGCTCTGTTTTGCTGTGTTTATTGATCAAATCCAGTTGTTCTAACTGCACATCTTAATTATTCCTCCCTGGGGCAAGCTTGTCTGATACAGGAGGAAGGGAGGAGCTGCATGCCAGAAAAATTGAGATCAGCTGCATCTGTCTGATATAATTAGCTCAACAAATATTAAAGTTGGAGCCAAGAATAGCCTGTGCCTTTCAGCTTGCTCCTTGCTAGCCTTGCCTCTGTATGGTGCTCTGTTTGTCTCACTGTGGGCTTTGCTGGCTCATTTGCAGGGGCTGTGGTGTCCCTGCTCCAAATGTCCCTGGTACTCACTTCACTTGCTGGCACCAGTGATGGTGATGTCGATTCTCTTGGGATCACGTCTAAAAGAAAGTAGCATCTGAGGAAAAATACTGAGACATTTGCCTGAGATGGGGCTTCTCATCACCCCATTTCTCTTTTCTGCATAGTGAAGACATTTAAGAGCTAACTTGAGGTCTTAGCTGGGACCATATGTTTAGTCCCCATGTAGCCATACACATTATATACTGGAGTTCAGCTGGCATTCTTTGGTGCAAAGGTTGTTTCATATACCAAAAGAAGCTGAGAAACACTTTTCCTTTGGAATTACATGCAGAGGATGGAAAATCAAAGGTAGAAATTTTTTTGGGAGAGATTGGAGAATACTGACAGAGAGTGAGAGGAAGTAAGGGACAAGGGGAAGTTGCTGATGGCAGCGTACCATGGGGCAGAGACCCTTTATCTGCAAGGCCTATGTGGTAGCCTAGATGCCAGCAGCTTAAAAAGGAAAACATGAGTTAAATGGTTATGCAGTAAGACAAAGTATCAGTGCACCCTTTGCCATGGCAGAGCCGATTCTGCCACCTCACTTTCACCAGCAGAGAAACCAGAGCTGGGAGCAGACTGAGAAGGAACCCTATGACTCCACCTGCAGGAGCAGAAACAAACCTGGAGCCTGGTGGGAGCTCTTCTGCCGCAGACCTCATCCCCAGAAGCTACTACCCTTTAAACAGATGTTCTATAGCTAAACAGAGCATCGATTTGCAGTAAGATTTCCAGATCAAAACCAACCCTCTTCCACAAAAAAAAAAAAAAAAAAAAAAAAAAAAAAAAAAAAAATCATTCTCCACAAGTATTGCAAGAGGAGCTTAGATGAATATTATTTAATTGACAAAAAGAAAAATATTAATCAGCACAATAATTATTATTTTTAATTTTCTCTTGAAAGAAGCACCAATCAATACCAAAAGAAAGAAGTGAGAGTGACTTGCTTTGGAGAGTGTCCCTGGGTTTGATTCCATCACCTGCTTTTCTTTACAGTTCGCAGGCAGTTGGTATCTCCATGGCCATGGTCTGGTTACAGTACCCATGTCACAAAGGCCTGCAATTCAAATTTCTCTTAAGCTCATTAAAGCACCGTATTTGACAATCCTAAAAATGCATTGGGAGTAGGGAACATATATTTGGGCTGGGACTTAAGTTTTGGCAAGCTTTGCTCTTGCTCTTCAGTTGCTTTTGTAGTTCTCAGTACAGGAGTTGTTTAGAGCAACTCAGCCACAGTGGTGCCACTTTTGGAAAGCTGAGGATGAGTGCCCAGAGGGGCACAGCCACCAAGATGATGTTGCCCGTTGCACAGTGAGTGTGAAGGCGAGCACTTTGGGCATGAACAATGGCCCCTTGAGTCTCCTCCACCAAGCATTACAGGGAAATCACTGGCAAATGAAGGGAGCTCCCTCAAGGGAGCACACTGCAGTCTTGTGTGTCTAAATAGTCTTGCAAGTATTGCTACAGTCCAGTAAATATTAGACCTTTATTTGCATATGTTTCTTGATGCTTACACAGCAGCAACAATTTTCCTCTGTGTTAGTCTTTGCCTGAAGACAAAAGCATTAGCATGCTGAATCCAACCCTTCTTTTTCTCACTCATTTTAGGCAGCTGGTCCCAGTCTTACCCACAATATTCCCACAAAAAAGAAGTGCCTTCCTGTTAAAGTTTCTTCAGTTCATGCTCTCTAAGTGCTTTTCAAAGGACTAATTGGTTCACCCTGCTTTTGTGGTACAGAGCCAACTGCCATGTTCCAGTCCAGAGAGCAGCCAGAAGATGGCAAGGCTGTGCAGCAATTCAGGAAGGGAGAGAAAGGCAGAGACACTTTCAGAACAGTGATGCAGGGACCAGTGCTCCCAGTGGGGTTGCTACCAACACCTTTCCATTGCTAGGGATGAGGAGGCTCGGAGTATCTCCACCAGGAGCTGAAAAAGGGCAACTGTAGCAGCTCAATACAAAGAATTCCCAAAATACTTTACAGGCATTATTTAACCTACTCTGAGACAGCAGTTTCCTACCGTGTGAGAACAGGATTTGGACATTCAGTTGGCTTAAGCATCACATTTTATATTTGGCTACTAAGCTCACTAGCTAGAAAAAAGAAGATACTGGCAATCTTGCAAAGCACAGGATTGCAGTGCTTGGAACATGATAACATGGATGCAGTTTTCAGTAAGAACAGAAGTGCTGCTGCCCTTACTCTAAGAAGAAAATAATCTATTGCTTGTTAAATTAAAAGAAAAAATCCTGCTTAAGAACTCCATTTACTCATCAGTAGCAACAGCATTTTACTGTAACAGCTCAATAAATATTTCTCAGCAGTGACTGTCCCACTTTTCTGCAGTCAAAGCATGCATTAAACAATTAAAGCATCTGGTTGAAGTGAAAAGCAAAAGAAAATCTAACTTGGCAGAGACTGCTGATTCAGGGGAGGGAGATTTCTCCTGCCCCCCACTGGAATGGCTCCCAAACTTCTCACAAGTCAGGTACTATGACACTCACCTTCTTCTGCCATCTGGGTTTCATTTCCTAGTGGGTTATTTGGGCAGCATGGTCTAGTGAAAAGGTGTCCAGGGGTTCCAGGGGCAGGGTGTGGGAGCTAGTTGGTCTTTAAGGGTCCCTTCCAACCCAAGCCATTCTCTAACTCTGTGATTGCTTCTATGATTACACCTGACTGAGCAAAGCAGGGAGCTGTTGCTCTGGCCAGAGCCAAGGGAGATCCTCCCAGAGACAAAGATGAGGTGACTAATTCGTGAAGCAAAAGCCCACAAGATGGAGCTCAGCTCAAAAAAAAAAAAAAAAAAAGCATCCAAGAAACTGTCGGTGAGAGCCAGGGAAGGAGGAGGAAAGGAGTGAAATGCAAAGCTTTCAAATGAATCCCACACTCCCGATGTTAGACCACAGCATGAGAGAGATGTTATTAGACTGAACAAATGCAAATAAGAAAGTACAGAGGTAAAGTATGTACAAAGTAATAATTAACCTATTGCACAGTTAAAAAAAAAAAAACAACAAAAACAAAAACAAAAAAAAAAAAAAAAAAAAAAAAAAAAAAAAAAAAAAAAAAAAAAAAAAAAAAACCCAACCAAAGCTCTCATCCCATCCATTCAAAGATGGGAAACAGAGGATGTGAGGGTTTTAATACATGGAAAATTTCAAAAAGAGCTGGGGTTTCTTGAATTATTTATTAATGCTGTTACCTCAAATGTCCTGTCAATTTCCAATTTCCTGCTTGGGGCCCAGTCTGAGGCTTGGTTCTTTCAGTAGCTATTTCTGTGATGTTTTTTATTCTTCTCTCTTGCTGGGGTTAATTTAGGTTTGCTGTTGTAATAGTTTTTGGGGTGTTTTTTTTTTAAGTGCGTGGAACTGATTTGTGCTGCCTTCTGTAGAGCAGCTTTGCAGGATTGCTGATCTAGTATCAAGTGCCAGTGGACACAAGCTGAAACGTGGGAGTCAGGCTGGATGCAAAGAGAAATTTGATTCATGGAGACAACCAGGACTATTTGGGTTGGCTAGGCTCCTTCTCTGGAGACTTTTGAGGCCTGACTGATCAAGGTCTTGAGCAGCCCAGAGCTGATCTTGCAATTGATCCTGCTTGGAGCAGGAGCCTCAGCTAGAGACCTCCTGAAGTCTGTTCCAGTCCCAGTGTGCTTGTCATCACCCTGCTCCCTAGTGAGTTTAGCAGGTCCATGGGGATGAGCCCTGCAGCACAGTTCCCTCAGTTCAACAATGGGGTTTGCCAACACTACCGGCTCCTGGGCTGCCTGCCCCTCTATGGGGCTCTGCTTGATGACGGCTTGTGCTCCAGTGCTAAAATGGATCTAAACTGGCCTGAGGAGCTGCTGAAGGGAGAGGACCACTCCGGCCTCAGAATAAATAAAAAAGTAGCAGGGAAGAATTGGTAATGGATGTTAAACCAAAGGCACAGTGTCACTGTTGGAACAAAGGGAAGAGTCTCATCCCGCTCCATAGCATGAAGAAGATTCCTCACCCAGGAGCCCTGATCCTTATAGCTTGGCCTCTCACCTTCCTAAAGCAGTTTTCCTGTGTCCCCAGCTGAATGTGCTGATTGCTGTTAGCTTCTCCTCCTGGGAGAGCTACAGACATTGGAGGGAGCAAATGGCTTCAAAAGCTGAGACCCATTCCCAGTCTCATGTTTAGGACACTGTCCTTAGGACAGGGGAACAGCAGGATCCATCGCCGTGCCAGCAGCAGGCCGTGGGGCGGGTGTTCCCCCAGGAGAATCTCTGGGAGGAAGGACGCGGTGCACAGAGCTGTGGGGAGCGGGGCAGAGCGACGGGCCCGGCCCTGCAGCCGCCACGGCTTCACTCTTGGAAAGGCTGGGCTAAACCAAGAGACCTTAAAAGATACCTTCTCTTGGTGGCTCAGAAGAGGAAAGCTGCAGAAAGGCAGTAATGCGGGCACAAGGCAGCCGAAGGGGATGGCGTGGGTGAGGGCTGAGCGGCGCCGTGGCTAGATGGCAGCAGCAGCCCGCGCTGTCCATCCCAAAACTGGCTGCTGCCGCCTCTCCTCAGCAGGGCAAGGCCTTCAGCTCCGGCACCTGCCCGAGGCTGTGCTTACTGCCCGCACACTACGTCTTTGGGAGAAGAGAGGGAATTTCTTTTTTACCAGCAAATAAATTGATTGGCACTGAGGCAAGCTGAGAGGCAAACAGGGCTTGCAGGGAAAACGTAAGTCCTTACATCTTTGGCTTTTGAGCTCGAGGGAAGATGGAGGGGAGGCCCAGCACACCCTGCCCAGGGTGCATCCCCTATGTGGGTTGTCAGCAGCTCCCAGCATTCTGCTGCCCAATGCCACCAAGTCCAGGGGATTGTGGGGCACAACAAAGATTCCCTGAAGGGTCTGCAACCGATGAGAGATAAGGGCAGACTGGTAGAGTGAGGGCTCCCTAAAAACCTCTGCAGGAGATGAGTCCAGCTGTGCCCAGCTCCCTGCACTCCTGACCAGACAAGCATCCCATGGCTCAAGGAAGGCTGGAGATAGATGTCTTACAGTGCCTACTGCATGTGGAAGGCGGAGGTCACCCCTTACCCACGGCTAGACAGCTTAATCTGGGTGTGCCCTTGGATGCACCCCAAGACATGCCCTGGGAGAGGCCTTGAGTTCCTCCCACCGCTGTTGTGTCCTGCAGAAAACGACCCTGCTTGGGCAGAGGATACCAGAGCTCATCTCTGCTGCCCTGGCTTATTGATACTATCCCCAGCAATGCACAGGGACACTCTGCAACCATTCTCTGACATCCTCTATTCTTCCTGAGAGCCTGTGCACCAGCAAAAACAAACAAAGGGAAAAAAAAGTGAAAAGAGAACAAAAAAAGCTACCCTGGTCGTTATTTATTACTTTGAGTGTAAAGTGCTGAATTGCTGGTACCTAATGAGTTTTTTCTGAGCAATACCACACTATAAAGCCCAATTTATCTTTGGGAGAAATGGGTGCAGCTGAGCTGGTACCAGACTTAGGACAAAAGAGTATTGACGTCACCCTCAGGAGTCCAGCAGCAGATGTTTAACATCGTCTCCAGCCTCAGGCCAAAGGTACAAGCCTGGTACACAAATTACCAGGGCAGATTTGCTGGCCTGCATTAGCTGTGGGGTCAAGAGGAGCTCATCAAAATGCTCCCTGCCTGCATTAGGCAGCTGGGAGGCCTCTTGCCACTGCTCTGCGTGGGAATGGCTGACACTGTAGGGGATTTAGCCAGGTACCAGCTGTCATGTAGAGAGTTTAAATTGTCAAGTAAAGAGCTAAGGGCACAGAAACATGGGCACGCAGGCTGCACACGGGGGACATGCTGTGCCAGAGCAGGGGTGGTGGGTCCTAGAGGCCACTGTAACACCATATGATGAGTGGGATGTCCAGGGAACCATTTTACCCAGGTCAGTAACATCCTAAACTGTCAGGCTCTCCAAAAGCTTCTTGTAAGGTGAGCACTGAGCTGGTATTTTCACACCTCTTCCCAAAGTGATCTCAACATTTAAATTTTGACCTCGAAGTATATGAATGCTTAGAACTACTGTTTGAGTAGTTAGAACTACTGTTTTTCTTTTAGTTAATGTTAGATAACTAAGCTTTAGTTAATGGGTAGTAGCTTTGTTGCCTCAAAATCAATATGGAGAAAAACTTCTGTAATATTTTGCCTAATCTCTAGTGATCCTAAAAAATCCTGCATCGCCAGTAAATTTCTTTATATTTATCTGTCCATCCATCCTTCTCTTTTCAGACAATTTAAGAATGTGTTACCGCTTCATTCCTGCAGACATCACAGATTTATCAGGAACAACTTCCATTTGTAGGAGCTCATTTTATCTCTTCCCTTCATACCTCACATTTATCCTAGCATCTTCAATGTCTGTATTTTCCTATAATTTCTACTGATTTTTTCTCTTCCAGACATGAGGCTTACTGATTTGGAGTTCCTTAGACCATGCCCTGGAGTGATTAAAAAAACCCCAGCTAATAATCTGGTATCATGTTTGCTGGAGGCTGATTTCAGAAAGAGGTTATACTCTCATGCCTCTGTTCTTTGGGTGCACTCAGATGGCTACCACCTGATCCAAGCATTTTCTTTCTGTTCATTTTAGCAAGCTGCTGGAAAGCCTTTCCTGGGGCATTTCAGGTGGCAGCAGCTTCTCAGCCTGGGTCTCTGTCACCCATAGCAGTGGTTAAACTTTGGTTAAGGAAAAGAAATTAAATATCTTGGCTTCTCACTGCCATGCTGGTGGCCTAAGGAGTGAATATCACTATTCTGGGATGAAAAAAACCCCACCAAACTTGCTACTTTAAGATACATGGATAAAGGTAAAAACCTACCTGTGTCAAATACATTCACTTTAGCTCTTCTCACCTTTATGAAACCCCAGCTTACCCAGGTACTCACTGCACAACTCCATCCTCTTCCAAGACACAACAGGGCATGCCTGTGGGCTCCAACTCATTGTAAATCACTAATTAGTCATCCAAGATGGCCAGCCAGCCTGGTAAGGCTGTGGTCCATTCTCTGAAGTATCAATAATCCTCTCAATCCCATGGGCAGAGCAAGTGAACTTCAAGCTTTGTTTCCAGAGGCAAGCCCACCATGCCAACCGCTGAAGCTGGGTCTTTACACCTCCCAACATCACTCTTTTTCATATTTAAAATAATTTCCCCCAATTTTTAAGGAAAAGGCATAACCTGGAGGCAAGCTGGAGGGTAAATCTCATTGCTGTTCAACGATATGGGTGGCTACATACCGTCAGTGCAACACACTCCTTCACTTTTCAGGGCTTGATAAAACACTGAAATCTCTGACTTTCTGAGGGTGCTGGGCCATCCAGAAACACCTCCCCACTGTGACCATGAGCTTCTTGCACAGGTGAGGAGAGGATGCAGTCAGGGATGACTACAGTGCTCTGGTAGCACCCCCCTACAGCACTCAGAAACTTTCCTCTGTACCATTGTCGTGCACAACGTGAGAATGTGCCATTTTTCCTGCTTGTGCCCTTTTCCTTCATACACCCACAGCACAGAAACCACCAGATCCAAGCTTGGCAGTCACTTCTCAAAAACCCACTCCAAATTGAACCAATTTCCTAGAAGCATGTTTCTCTTATTTAAGTGGCTAATTTGTCCTTATTGCCACAAGGTGAGTAAATGGCTAGTGATTGAAGGGTGATTTAATTCACATTACTGAGGAAGGAATCCAACTTCAGCAGTCTAGTGTCAGAAAAAACCTTTAAGACAGAGCTGTGCTGCTGATGGAGGTGAAAATTTTGAACTGATTCAGACTTCAGGACAGAAGTGGGAATTGCTCATTCTAGGGAAGAACAAGGCAACCCCAGAGGGAGGACATTTAGCTTTAACCTTAGGAAAGTGCTTGTGAGTACAAAGCAGCACAATAAGGAACTCCACTGTCAGTGCCATCAGCTTCATGCACTGCTGGTGGCATCAGCTGATGGACATTTTCAAGAAAGTCCTCTTGCCACTGGTGCAAGTTCAGCTGCAGGTGTCTTGTTTGGACTTGTGGGACACCCAAAGCAAGCAAGCGTGGGCTGCTGGGGGAGTTATCATCAATTGGTGCTGGCTCAAGCATGAAAAGGAAGTTTAAAAACACATGCCACACAAGAGTACTGAAACTTGTAGCTGGGTGGAAGAAGCCTAACAAAGGCAGCTGGCACAGAAGGAACTAAAATTAGAAAAGTGATGGTGTGAATGCAAGAAACAGCAAAATACTTGCTGGTTGTTGGTAGAATCACAGAATATCTTGAGCAGGAAGGGACCTGCAAGGATCCTCAAGTCCAGCTCCCAGCCTTGCACAGGACCATTCCCAAGACTCACACCATGTGCTTGACAGCATTGTCCAAACGCTTCTTGAACTGTCAGGCTTGGTGCTCTGAGCTTTGTTTTGAGAATCAGCTAGCAGAATATGAAAATTCATCATAATTGTCCTTCAGAATCCTCTTTGTCCCTTTCCTTGTATTCTAGGTGATGCCAAATTCCAGCAAAAAAATGCAGGGGTGTGCAAAGCATAAGCACTTTGAGAGTAACTTTGCCAGACAATTGCTAGAATGGAGACAAGAAAGAGAAGCCTTGGGTTCCTTCCACTGCCTTGGTTGCCAGATCATCCCATGAATGCACTCATGCTGCTGGGCAGGGATGTTTAGTTGATACAAGCATCCTGCCCAGTGCGGATGCTGGGAACTGTGCAGAGAAGGTGAACAAGGGGGCCTGCAAAGTCACCCAAAATAAAAAATGGGGTTTCAAACACATTGCTTTACTTGAAAGAAAAAAAAAAAATTAAACTCCTGGCTTCTTTTTATGTTGCCATAGCAACTGAGATGGCCTTGGCCTCTGCTGTATGGAGAGCATAATCTGGATACCGTTTGGTGAGCACAGGATGGGCCACATGGAGGTGCAGCCAGGGTGGCCAGCATCCCCCTCACAGGCACCCCAAAAAAGCATCACAATCAAAGGGAAAAAAGGGAAAAGACTTTTTTTCTTGCCTTTTGTTGTTGTTGTTTTTTCCCACACAGTTTCTAGCTGGCAGTTGTTAAAGGTCTGAGCAAACTTGGTGAGTTTCATCAAGTGAGCAGTCCTGAAGATTTCGCCAATGTGGCCCATTATGCTTTTGCCCATGATGCCAAAAGACATTGGGATCCTCATGGGACAGCTGGAGTCCCACAGGGGGCTGCTTGAGGAGCCCTGCTAAATGCTGCAGCTGTCAGCAGGTCCCAGAGGGGACCAGTGGTGACATGCCTGAAGCACTACCAGCTCAATGAGAAGTGGATATGGAATTCCCTGCCAAGTAATTCAGAAGGGCTCAACAGCTGCTTTTAAAGCTGACTTAAGCCACTCCTGCTTAAAAGTGAAATTCTTGTTTTACACACGATTAACTTTATCCCCCAAGGTTACCCAGGTGGGGCATAGCAAGGCTATGAAAACCAGTTTCCCCAAAGATCACATTTCTCCAGAGTGGTCAGGGTGTCTGGCAGCAGCAGCTCCCTTGGGCATCACTGCACACGATGCTGGTGAGACGGAGGATGGGGGGGCAGTGTGGGGTAAACCCTGGCACCTGAAACCTGTTTCAAACACCAGGACTGTCCACAGCATGCAGGCAGCCCTGCTCCTTGGTATCACCACACACATGCAATGGCACTGCCTGTGTCCTTTAGCAGGCACCAAACCTGCCTGTCATGAGCCTCACGTGTATTAATAATTCATAGGGAAAGCAGCAAAGGAATAACCATGTCTGTGCATGGTTAAATTTAAACATCCACATCTAAATTAGCTGAGTTTATTTTATTTTCTCCAAGGAAAGTGTCTGTAATGTTTGTGTTTTGTTCCTGATCATTAATGGCGTATTAAGGCACAGTCAGTGCACTCACCTTTTCCCTGAGGAACCAGCTGCCAGCACTGCGCCTGCTGCCCATGGCATCTGCTCAGCAGTGGAATTTGCCCTGAAAAGGGTCTAGGAAAATATTAAAGAAAATAATAGAGAGGAAAAACATGTGTTCAGTCATTGCTGCAGCCCAAGGAGCAGCGTGTTTGCTCACACCAGCTGGGTCTGGTGGGAGGAGGGGTCTCTTCTCCCACCCCTGTTTTGCAACTGAACCTTTGCACCAGAGCAGAGTGTGGGAGGCCAGAGCTCTCCCACAGCAATCCAGAGGGAGCTGGAAATGGGAAGCCTCTTACGAGCTGCAACAAATGAGGGCTCAGTGTCCCCAAGAGGATGACGCTCCCAGCTCCATGCTGTGATGCTCAGCAAATGGCATTTCCCCTGGCTGATCCCAAAATAATTAAAAAACCATTCACAAAGACATCTTGCTCCCAAACAACCCAAATGGAAGACAAATTCCAGCTTCAGGCAGAGGATTATCTGTACCAGCTCTGTTTCTCCCTAACCCAGGTCTGTTTCTCCATAAGAGAGGATGGGCAAATGTCCTAGTGACTTAGCTGGCACTCTCCTCTGAGCCTGGGCATCTTCAAACAAATCACCTTCAGTGTCTCTTCAAACAAGCCTGATTTCTCTTATTGCCCATTATTCATGTTCAGTTTAAGACCTGGGCAAGGAACACCCCAGTCCTGCTTCACAGATCTCCAGCACAGAGTGTCATGGCTACATGCAGAAAGTGTGGGATGGGCTGTCACTGCAGCCACCATCATGGTGAACATGCAGTAGGAAAGATCAAAGATGCAGTAGAACAGTTCTTAGAAGCAGGAACAAGGGTCCTACAGAGATGAAAGGGAGAGGCTGCCTGCCAGATACCTTCTTTGGAGTTCACAACCCTGGTGCAGGCTCAGCGCAGTACTGGTTACAACCCAAACCCACATGGGAGGAACAAGGTGTTCCTTCATGTACCCACAATGGAGACCCCAGTGGGACGTTACGCATCTTTCTCTCATGCAAACAAGTCAAGGAAGGATTAGAGGTGCTTTAATACATAGAAGAAATACATGGCTGCTCTTGTGAACGAGGAATGACTGAAGCAGAACCATGCACAGCCACAGCACAGTCACAGAATTATGCAATCATTTAGGTTGGAAAAGATGTGTAAGGTCACAGAGTCCACCAGTAAACCAGAGCCACATCTACACATCTTTAAATACCTCCAGGGATGATGACTCAATCACTTCCCTGGGCACCCTGTTCCAATGCTTGATTACCTTTTCAGTGAAGAAATTTTTCCTAATATTCCTAAGCTTCCCCTGGTGCAACTTGAGGCCATTTCCTCTCATCCTATTACTTGTTAGTCATCCCCACCTGGCTACAACTTTCTTTCAGGTAGTTGTAGAAAGCAATAAGGTCTCCTCTCAGGCTACTTTTCTCCACATGTTGCTGAAGAAAATCTGGATTTAATCCTGTCTCAATATATATACACCCACATTAGGCTTTAAGGATAGTACTTACTTGGAAACTAAAAAGAAAAATGTAAATAGTGACTGTAAAGGTGTCTGTGTCTTGACCTAGGAAAAACAACGGAAGTTTATGTTGTGAGTGACTTTGACACAACGGGACCTTTAGACAGGACTTGTCCCTGCTCCTGTTCTCTGTGGCAGTGCAACCCCATCCCCAGTGCTGGGAAAAAGAAGGCACAACCAAAAGCCGGGGAAAAACAGGCTCCCTTGTTTACACTCATTTCCTGCAGAATGGCCTGGGTGACACTGCAGAGGCAAATTTCACCTAGCATGTAATTTGTCATATTTGCTGTAATATATCTGTGATCAACTTGGATTTTAGAGTGTGCCCCGCATTCTGCACTAAGTTCTCATACTGCGGCATGGAACAGTTTATGGAAAGGAAAAATAAAGTTAAGGAAAAGGAAGCTGCCAAAGTGCTGGGCAAAAAGTTGCATTGTTTTGGAAAGGTAAAAAATGCTGGGGTGGGTGCTCTGCAAGCACAGCTGAGAGAGGTTTAGTGATGCAGCTCCCAGTGCCAGGTACAGGATAGAGAAGACACTAAAGATGTGTTAAAAGCTACAGTCCACAGACAGGGAGGGTTTGAGGGAGTTGATCATGACCCACCCAGACCCCAGCAACACCAAACACCAAGGTGTGGGAACGTGCGTGGAGCGGAGCAAAGGAGGGCATCCTGCTTCTCACCTTCATGTGAGAGACAGTTCCCTCTAGTGACAGCCCAATCAATACAGGTTCTGTTTGTGATAAATTGTTCCTCCATCGGGAAGAGCCAGCTAGCTCTTAAAATAACCCTCCCAACTGGTGGTTGTGACCTTGCCCGTCTGTCCCTGAAGACACCAGGCAGCTGCCATGCCAGTTCCTTGCCTCCTCCTGGCACTGGTTTCTGACTCGTGTGACATGGCTGAAAGCGTGGTATTAACCTGACCCTCTGGTGATTCACTGGTTGCCCTTTAGCCACAGTGAACATGATCGTGTTCAGAAGTGTGTCTGCATCCAAACCACCACACTGGGTACACATGGGCAACAGGTAAGGTCTGCTTGCAGGCACACTGCTCCCAGCGATGCAGGCACGTCTCCAAAGCTCCTACACAGAGAGATGCTCTGCTTTCCTCTCCCACCCTTTTCCTTCTTTTCAATAAAGCATCTCTCCTCCCAAAAGAGATAACAGCAATTATCAGGTTCATCAGCACAGTATCTGCCATGGTGCAGCACAGGGAGCTCAAAATGCCAGTCTGCCCACTGGACCATTAAAGTCAATGGCTGTTCCTAACCTTTAAATATGAATAGAGCCCTGCATAATGGATTGAGGACTATCCATGGAGACCATCTGCCCTGTGCTTGCAGAAATGTTCACGTTGTTCTTCACAGGAGTTTATTACTCAGAGGCTAATGCTAAAAATACATTGAAAAGGGCCTGATTTAAAAACAAAGGGCCAATTCAAACTTGGCAAGGAGACACCTAAGACTGAACCAAAGCATCTCTCTCAACCATGCTGGAGTTAGGCTCTCAACCAGACAGACTTTATCTGAAAGGCAATGACATAATTCTGAATTAGCTTAACAAGACCTGCAATTTATACAGAAAAGCCTGAATTTATGTAGTAATTAGCCAGAGCTTTCAGAGTGTTAGATATCTCCATGGCGAGAAAATAATCACATAGGTTATTAAAGTGAGGTAAAAATGGACACAGTGGTGAGATTTTTTTTTTGTGCTAAACTACTTTTTCTAAGTTTGACTCCATTTTTTACTAAAGATACAATTCACAAAAACACTTAAACCACTTAACAAGTTGAAGTTTTCTATTAATCACCTGGACTTCATTTTCTGAATTATTAACCCAGAGGGTTAACACAATAGCTCTTCTATGAAAGACATTGCTGGGAGCCCAGTAAGCAGTAAAGCTCTCTTAACTTTTCATTGATTTCTGCATTGGTTTTGAACTCTGCCTGTATCAACATGGAAATGATCATCCTGGAGAAGGAGCCTGGAAATTG
Source organism: Sylvia atricapilla (assembly GCF_009819655.1). Lineage (NCBI taxonomy): Eukaryota > Metazoa > Chordata > Aves > Passeriformes > Sylviidae > Sylvia > Sylvia atricapilla. The sequence continues at coordinate 14,545,802 of NC_089142.1, forward strand.
TTTTCCCCTCAGAGTCTCATTACCAGTCAGGAAAACAGAGACATCCTTCAAGGAGCTGCTCAAGCACAGCCAAGATGATCAAAGTTACCCAGTAACTGTGGATGCACAGCCTCTGAAGCAGGTCTGATTTTAAGAGCTGATTGGCAGCAGCAGATAAAACCCTTTCCATTATTTGGCTGGACTTTTAATTAAAAGTTTCCCCATATCAGAAGCCACCTTTGAAAACCTCAGCCTGGTTGGGCTTCAGAGCATCTCTCATTTTCCCTGGGATGCCATGCAGGTCCCAGGACCACCTTTCCTGGGCATCTTCCTTCACCTCTTCCCGAAAGGCAAGCTGAGAGTATCTTACATAATTTGTGCCAGTCACAGTCTGAAATGAAATCATCTTGCCCTGAAAAGAAAAAACTCCTTAAAAGCTATGAAAACAGTGAGGGATAACTGAAAAAGCCCCAAATCTGGGATTGAAAAGTTTAAAGAGGCAAAGGGAAAGACGGAAGGAATTTGGTCTGATGAAGCAGGACACAATCCCAGTGTCTGCACAGGGCTGTGCAGGGGCTTGTCAGACCATGGCAGGCAGCAAACTCCATCATGGATACCTTGGCCCACTTCAGAGAAAAAATCATAACATCAAAGAAATGGGAACTTTCTAACCTCTAAAATTTAGATTCTTTCATGTTCTTTATGAGCAAAACAAGGTCAAAATAAGCTCCTGTAAGGAGACTTTTTTTCTCCAAATGAGAACAGTTTGGGCTCTGTTAAACTACTTAAACTTCCTATTCACTGCAGACAGCAAAGTATACCAGAAGAAGTGAGATGCCAGGAAAAGGCAGCAATATTTCCACTTAGAGGAGCCGATGAATGATGACAGAAGAACTGCTGCATTTATGAATGCTACAGCAAAACAGTTTTTACATCTTTGGTACCCAAGATATCATGCAATGCTTCACTGAAGATATGCCTGACTCATTTTAAGAATGTACAAACAAGATTCAAATGTTGTGGTCCACCTCAGAGGTACCATTCCAGGACAAGGTCAAAGACATTTCTTCACACTCTCAAAATGATACAGAAATTATAAAGCCCATAGTGGCCAATTCACATCTAAGCAACTGCTTTTGGACCCAGTCCATGCAAGAAGAGTCATTTGTGTAAGGACATCTGCAGCATTTCTAACACCCTAGCATCTTCTGGCAGACAGACTGACAGCATGAACACAAGCAGGCTGGAGACAGGCTATCAGCAGATAAGGATTTACATTTTTTTTAATAGTTGGGCTTTTTTGCTGGGCTCGCCCTGGGAAAACAGGCAGGCTTCTGATTAACATCCTTTCAGGGCTACCTCATCAGCAGGGTGTTGTGGTTGAAAGGACTTTCGTTTAATTGCTCAAATTTGAATTTCCAGGGGAAAAAATAAACATACTCTTTTGCTTGGCAGCACTGACACAAGTTTGTTTTGTAGACCAAGTCTGACTAAATGCATTTCCACTTGGATATTGCAAACACTTCTCTCTCTTTCTTTTAATATTAAAGTATTATCATGTGACCACTACTAGAACATTCTATACAGCAAAAATCCCTTCATTACATGCTCAACATTAACTTCAGGCCAAATAATTTTTTGATACTTTATTTTGGAGAGAGGGCAGGCAGGCTTATGCAGCTACTTGCAGACCTCATAAATGTGGAGAAAACTGCTTCCCATGCTACCAGTGTCAAATGTTAGTTCAACAGCAAATACCTGGTACCTGACAGGAGTTGTATTTCATAAAGCTGTGGTCACGCAGCAGAGCCAGCAGCTTTTCCTTCATTGCCTTGAGATGCTCTGCATCCAGCAGAAATTCCTTTACCCTGGATTCAGCTGGGATGCAGCTGCATCCCACAGACACCAACTCCGCTGTGGGAGCTGGCTGTTGTGGCTGGGTTAACAAAATCCCTACATGCTTAAAAGGCAACATCTCAGGCAAGACTGGGAGACATGCAGGGAGCCATCCTTGCCCTTCCCCAAATACCTTACGCCAGGAACGTGGTGCATGGCTAAGACCAAAACAGGCAGTGACAAGAAAAGTAGTCTTTTATTTCAATTAATATTTCTTGGCATTAGGCAGATATTAAATAACACTGGAATGCACAAGACTATTAACATATTGACAGCAAAAGGGAGGAGGTGTAGCCAAGTCGAGAACAGCAGTGCCAGTCACATCACCTCGGGGCACTCAAAAGCCATTTAACGCAGCAACCACCAGAAAGTTGGACTCCACTGAGAAATACAAAATGAGGATGAACTCCTTTCAGGTCTTTTGTTAATACAGTAATGCTGGAATGACTGACAGTAAAAATGAACAAATATTTGCATTCAGGAATTAAACAGAGTGAAATATCCACAAACTGCTAGTCATGCATTTCTTTTGGAACAGCAATTTGCTAATGCATAAATATCACAAAAAAACAATCTCCAAGATTTGAATAAATCACAGACAACTAGAAGAAACAAAGCTTGAATTCTACTTTATGCCTTAAATAGATGACCTAAATATTTAAAATTTTACTTCACCATATATATATAATTTATATATATATTAAAAGAAAGTAAAGACCATTAGATAAGTGCAAGCAATTTTCCTCAAAAGAAAATTGGAACCATGCCCAGGAAAGCTGCTTTTTTTTTTCCTTTTTTCTTTTTCTCTTTTTTTTTTTTTTTTTTAACTTTCTACTCCATTCAGTCCATTTGTTTTTTCTTGGTTTTCTTTTTTTCAACATAGTAATTTCTGAAGCAAAATAAATTATCTACCATCTGCTATTTTGGGTAAAAGTCCTACCTAACATCTTCTCAGGAACTATGGGAACATCACCTTTCTCACGGACTAAGTGAAGTGGTATCTCACCAGCCATTGAACTCTCTTTGTAGCTGCATGTAAACAAACCTTTTGATTAATGTTTAAAATGTGCAGAGTGAATCGTAACATTACAGGGAAGCAGAAACGGAGCTGCCGCAGGAGAACTGCACTGGTGTTAGTGGGGGAGCGAGGGCTGGTTCTCTCGGACACGCACACACGCACACACGATCTGGCAACGGGATCTTATCCGCGGAGTGTGGAGGGATGGTTGAGAAGGCATCCGTTTGCGAGCAAAGCTTGAAGGACACAAGCCGAGATTCTCTGAGCACACTGTCCGCTTTTATCAGAATTGACTCGCGCTACTGGGGTCACACTGTAACAACCGCACGATGGAGGGATCGCTCTTGGCACCTTTGATGAACTCTTCCAGCGACAGTTTACCTGGCAGGGAGGGAAACCAAAATTAAAATCATTTTTTAAAAGTCAGTTGTTCCTGCCACCACTGCTGTAGCAAAGAATCTCTCCTCACCGAGGCAACATAACATCTATTTAATCTATCGCAAAGGCATCGAGGGGAATTTAGCGCAATGCACAGAAGCTAAATCCTGCTCAAGCCTTTAAGCCCAAATGCATTTTTCTTCTGCAAAACAATCCAGCATAATAATTGCTATTTTTTTATTTAAAAAGACAGTCCCAAATCTAAAAACAACTGTTCTACTACCATTTGGCAGCTTTTTGCTCAGAACCAGACTACATGAATGACATAACACATGAACACAAAGTATGGTACCTGAACATACGTATGCTCTGAAATGATGCTTGTATTACTACAACACTTTAAACCTAAATATTCCAAATACCCCCACTTTGTCCTCTTGTTTCTTGTGACACATAGGACTGAGAAGTCATGGCTTCTCTGGTACCAACATGGCCGGCCCAGGGTTTGAGCAACCTGATCTAGTTCAAGATGTCCCTGCTCATTGCAGGGGTGTTGCGCTAGATGACCTTCAAAGGCCCCTTCCAACCCAAATTATTCCATGATTCCATGATTCTGCAAGTCACTTGCTATGCCCTGCTGGGTGCACAGGAACACGATGGGTTTTGTTGTTTTTTTTTTTTACAAGCAAAGCCACTCCTGGGGCACTTCTAATGCTATGTGTTGCTCCTGAGCACTTCTGGTTTATACATCTTTAGTTTAGGCCAGAGGAACTGACTTGGATGGACCTTGTAACAGTCTGAGGGTCTGAAGATTGATCTCTGAAGAAGCAACCACGCCAGTGTCCCCTGGCTCCAATAGTCGTGTGTAATGGCATGGCATGGTACAGCCAGGAAGAAATATTCCATCTACTCTTTCAGACCTCATTGTGGGGTGCACCAGCCCCCTGGTAGGTAGCTAGCAGCATACTCCCTTGCTCTAGCACTCAGAATCACAACAGAAATAGGATGTGGCAATATTAACGAAAAACAAAACAGTTTGCCCTATGAAAAGGAGAAGACAAGCATTTGCTGCATCTCAGACATTGTGTCTAGTGACCTCCCATTTAGCTCGTGCATTCACTCGCCCTACCCTCGCACAACACCCCAGGGCTATCCTTACCCACCCCAAACTGCTGTGCTCAAGACAGGACCCACACACAAACATCTTGCACTTGGGAGGTGCCTGCTGTCACTTTTGTCTGCAGACACCCAAAGAGAGAGAGGCATCAGATCGCTGTGCCAGTTTGCACCAGCCCCAGGATGCTAACAGCCTGTTGTGAGGATGGAAGAGGAATGACCCTGGTGGCCAGCACCCAAAACAGGCTGAACAGGGAGGAACAGCTCTTCCAAGTAACAAGAAATAGGGCAAGAGGAAATGGCCTAAAGTTGCACCAAGGAAGGTTTAGATTGGATATTGGGAAAAATTTCTTCCCCAAAAGGGTTGTCAAGCATTAGATCAGACTGCCCAGGGTATTTAAAAGATGTGTAGATGTGGCACTTAGGGACACTCCCAGTGACTAGTTCTGTGATTCCATGAATGAGCAAGCCTTCCTCTTGTAGAAATTGCAGAAGCTCAAAAACCTGTGGCACACTAATATTCTGGCTTTTAAGCAAATGTTCCCAAACCAAAGATTTCTAACAAAAGCAGAGGTCTCCTAACTATCAGGATATTTATTCATTTGTCCATTGCTTTGTATTACTTAAAAGCAAAGCCCAAATCAAAATCCATTTGCAATGTCCAACAGTCAGATGGGGAAGAAACATCTTCAGCCACCACACACATGTAGATGTTATTCCTTGGCATTGCATGGCTTTCAGGGCTGATATTTTACTGGGAATAGGATGATTTTATTTCAGCAGCAAAGTGCAACAGATAGAGGATGTATATATATATATATATATATATATATATATATATATCTGTATCTCAGATTTTGGGACCACTACTTTGTTACACATCTGCATGCACTGCTGCTTTCTGCAGACCAAATATATTTTAATCATGTTATTTTAGGGCCCTACACATGTCAAGCCAGAGGATGAAGTGCTAGTTTTGATGAAGTCAAAGGTAAAATACTTGAGGACTTCAGTAAGGCCAGGAATTTGCCCTGGGCACTGCAGCAGCAGACACCAAAATGCAGCCATTAAATTTTCTTAAATAAAACCCTTTCTGTACATAAGATGGTATTTTTTCAGGTCTCCATATCTCAGTGCTAGAATCAAACCTTTACTCCCACTGAGCACATCAGTAGGACACAGCTCCTGACTTTGATTTGGGCAGTTGCCACCTCAGCTTCTGACAAGGTAATTCCCAGGGAAAAGCTCCACCTCAGCTGGGAATAGAGGAAGCATGTCATCAGGCTGATGAGAAGAGGAAATTGATCATTTCTTGCCTGTATTTTTCAAACCTAAGGAAATGGGCCAGCACAGGTGGAGGGGTTGTGATGAGTACACTGTCAGATAATTTATCAAGGAGCTCCACAACCTGGCTTGGGAGCTGCTACATCCTTCTGATGCTTATAGTGCAACAGAGGTGTGTGACCATGTATGTATACATGCCAAAACCTTGTGCCAAGTTTGTGCTATGCCCAGAGGAAATAACCCAAAGACAATGGACACAGGAATTTCAAAGAAGCCTTTGAAGAAGAGGATTCACCCATGAAATGTCAGCAAAAGACTGCTCCCCAGCCCCCCAGCAGGAGCATTCACCCTCTCTTCTCTGCTCACTTATTCACCTTATTTATCATGGACCAGAGATGCACAGCAAGGCCAGGCAGAGACCAGAGGCACCAGTGGGGACATCCCGACCCTCTCTCCCCGCCTTCCCAAATTCTGACATCTACCAAGGCCAAGCTAGAAAACCTCTATTTCTAGAGCTTAGGAAGGGGTACCTTCCTAAGGTGGGAATCCTACCGTCATTGTTTGTGTCCATCTGTCTGAAGATCTTGTCTGTTCGTTTCTCAGGAGTGGATTCATCCTCTGGCATTTTCATTACTGAGGAAACCATTTTGTAAATTGCCTGAGTATAAAAAAAAAAAAAAAAAGTTTTTAAAAAAGAGATATAAGAAAAACACAATCGAAATGATAAAGCAGGGGACAGAGAAAAATAATTTAAGCCTTTAGCAACAAAAAAAGGCAGCTGACCCTGGCAGGCAGCTGCAGGACTTTATAAACCAAAATGAATGGGAATGTCTGACTGCAGCTTTTCTATTTTTCTTTCCTGCATTCATTCATGCTTCAAAAGAAGTGTTGGGCCAGTTTAACTGAAAGTCAGTCTAGATTAATGTATGAGTAGGACTGAGCTAAAATAGAGGAGACAATGGTGTGCAACCCTCTCTTCTGCAGCCGGGCTAAGCCATCTCCTCTTTGCCTGGCTCTCACCCTCCACCCAGTTACAGGTATGCCTGTGGGGTGCTGCATGGTTTATGGTGAACATGAATAAACAGCAATAGGGGTTGTTTTTCTTCGTGGATGGGTAAGGAAATGCATCTTCAGACTTACATGAACATGAAAATAACAAGACCCCTTTAGAGAGCCTGCAGGCCTAGCCTTCCACCTAAATGATCCCATCCCAGCCATGAGGGCCAAGTGTCAGGGCACTGGCTGATGCATTACTCCCTTGCACTGCACAGGACACATATCTCAGCTGCACAGTGGGTGACAAGCATGCACTGCTGAGGCCAAGCCTCTGCCAGCATGTGGGGTAGGGGCACAGGGGATTGTGCTGCCTAGCCCCACTACAGCCTGTGGTCTAGGTGTCCTCTGCCTTTTGGAGACAAAGGCATGCTACGGCCTTTCACCCAGAGTTCACATCGACTCAGATTTGAAGTTCCAAAGCATTAATTCTGAGGTTAAGCAGGTCAATAGAATTTGCATTTAGGGTTTTTTGATCCTGTGAACATCACAGTAACAAACCCCCAGGGAGAGCTGCAGAATTTTGGCTGCAGGCCAGCTGCACAAATGCCTTGTTCATATCTCAGGCCCTTTCTTCATCTGCATCTTGTAGGTCCCACCGTGTGTCCCTTTGGGGACCATGGGCTCAGAACCTCCCTGGGGCAGGAGTGACCCAGTTCTGCACGCCCCTCATCTCCAGCTCCAGCTGTCTCATGGTGAAGAGGTTACAGCAACACAAATAAGATGTCCAAGAGAGGTAGTGCCTCACCTGCACTATTTCTAGCATTTCCCCACGGCTGATGTACCCGTTGCCATCCAGGTCGTACATACTAAAGGCCCACTTCAGCTTCTGTTCCAGCTTGCCCCGGGAGGTGACGCTCAGGGCGATGATGAATTCCCTAAAGTCAATCGTCCCGTCGCCGTTCGTGTCAAAGGTGCGGAAGACGTGCTCCGCAAACTTCGACGCGTCACCGTAGGGAAAAAAATTTGCATATATTTTTTTAAACTCTTCTACAGTCAAATGGCCCGTGGGGCAATCTTTTAGGAAGCCCTTGTACCACTCCTGCAGCTCGTGGTCTGTGAACTCGGTGTTCTCGCGCAGGTCCTGGAGCACCTCGGGGCGCAGCTTGCTGTTCTGCTTCCCCATCCTCTTCTGGGTCCGGGTTCAGCAGCTGCAAAGCAAGAGAAAATCTGCCTGAGCTCCAGCCACACTAGACAGAGAGAGGTTGGGGAGAGGTAGAACCCTGCAAGAAACAGAGGGTCCCCTGGGGCAAGGGGGAAAGAGAAGAAAAAGGATGCTATAAATCACCAGGAAAAGACCTCATTTAATTTGGCTTCCTTTCCTCTCCTCTAGGCTCTCCCAGTGACTAATATGCTGTGGAAGGGAAGGTAGTTCGGGAGGAAGTATTTGGGAAATATTAATTATATTTCTTCTTATTAATCCTAATTATATGGGAAAATAATAGAGCTCAGTATTTTAGTTCTCTGCTGCAATCGCACTCCTCCATCACATGGCTTGTGATGCCCAGCTCTGGATTCCTACACAGGCTGATCTGCTGTGATGACAGAGTGGGAGCGGGCAGAGACAGCAGCAGTGATGAAAAGAAAAATTCATCTATTCAAAAGTGAAAGTAAATGCAGCTGAACAAGAGGCAGGAAGGGCAGGTGGCTCCGTGCCAGTCATGTTTGCATTGTCCAGATGCTCTTTGAAACCTTTTGGCTTACACAGCTTCTCCTCCCTCCCTGCATCCCTTGCCCCACAGCAGTAGGGGTTTTCTGCTGTGTGGTGGGCTTGGTTGGTGCTCCTTGTGGCACTCAAGGGTCACAGGAGGGTGCAGCAAGGGTGTGCTCAGCACAGCCCATGCTCAACAGTAGCACCCCATAAGACTTCTGCCTCTTCTTCTCAGCTGTGGAGGCAGCATGAGCAGATGGATCACTGCAGCACCAGCACAAGGGATTTCATCCTTTCTAGCCCTCCCAAAGAATCAGAGAATAAGGCTTTTTAAAGCCAAATGTTTGGCAAAGCAACTCTGCAGGTTTACCGGGATTTATACTTTTAGAGAAGCTTATTCAGTCGGTTCAATATTCCCCCACAAGGCCAAAGTGCATTTAAATTCATTCCTGATTTCATCAGGATGTCAGGAGAGGGCTGAGTCTGTCCTCTCTCTTGACAATGCCCATGTTGTGCCACACAAGGTGAGTCCGCCCAGCAACAGGAGAGCTCCTTCACCAAAATGAAAGATGGTCAATCTGCACTTAGGCAACAACAGGAAAAAAAAAACAAAAACCCTTGATAATTTCTGGTGTTAATCCCTTCAGTCTTTTCATGGCTACCTAGCAATATCAAATTCTGCTGCCAAGCTAGATGTTGAGCTGCATGTCTTTCCCCAAATTCAAGAACTTTATTTGCAGGTGTACACAAAGTCACATCCAAACCCCTGTGACTGGTTTGCATAAATGTTATTTCTCTGCACAGACTGTTGTGCCTGTTGGGTTTGCTCAGAGCTAATGCAGAAGACAGGTGAGTAATAGGCCAACACTGCAGACTACCTGGAAACTGCAAGAGCTGAGCCACAAAGCATGCAGAGACCAGGAAAAACAGGAGCTAAGCACTTCCCAGAGAGTAAAAATTCCAAGCATGCGTAAGAACCCAAAAAAATTTTAAAATGCTAAAGGTCAGCAAAAAAATAAGTTGCTCTACAGCAGAATGTAAGCTTGTTTTATTTGTATTCCACTTAGTCTGTGCACTGCCTCAGCAATGTAAAAAATCCACATCCTGCTCTGTGGCTTAATGCTCAGAGACAAAACCCAGCCAGCTGCTCGTTAGTTCCGTGCATTGGGCTTAACAGACAACTGTGTTATCATTGGCACTTCTGTTTTCCAGAAAAGCTGCCAATATTTCAACTCCAAAGCTTTATTTTTGTCCATTCTATTGCAGCGTTTTCTCAACGTACCTGACATACCTCTGCTTGCTCCCAACATGCAGGGATACTACAGCTCCTAGTCTCTGCCAGCAGCACCCCTAGGAGAGCATCAGGCTGCCCTCCAGTTATAGTACTAACTCTCAGCTACTGCCACTGCCTTTCCATCTTTGAATCTTCTCTGCTCCAGATAGTAATCCTTGCAGTGCCGAGGGCAGAAAACACAATAATCTAGTCTGTTGAAGTCAAATTGCAGAAAAGAGTGGCTTGGAGCAAATAATGGATCAGATGTGATCCTTTTTTTTAGAGAGCAGAAATTCTAACAGTGTGTTCCTGTCCTTGGATTAGGAGGGGCCTGCAGTTTCCAGCCTTCAGTGAGCCCCTTCACTTCATGATTCCCAGGCGCTTGGTAAGATCTAGTGTCTGGGTCAAAAAGCAGCCCCTGCCTCATCAACCACTGCCTCAGAATTCCCCAAGAGAGGGGCAGGAGGAACAGCAGAGCCCACTTAACACAGGAGCTGGGCTTTAAGCAGAAATTACCTCAGTTTTATTGACTCGCAAGGTTAAGAACTGCAAAACTTCCAAATCAAAACAGGTTTGAAAAGGTGTAATATCATTTCTTCCTCCTCCTGTTCCCTTAAAAACTGAGACCTCTAGCCAACAGAGAGGTAAGGTAATAATTCCACTTACTAGATTTCACTACTTGTCCTAGTGGTAGATACATCCTGTTATTTGAAGAGATGCTCATTAAATACCAACTTCAAAAGCTTTATATTCAAGCTATCATTGCATCCAAAAGATTACAGGCCTTTTCAACCCTTCCACCTCTTCCACATCACTTTACATCAGAGGTGCAATGCTCTGAACACAGCTTTGTTTTGCATACGAGCTTTCTGAAAGGCTTCTTAACGTGTTCAGCCCAAATGCAATCCTGCAGTTGTAACCAATTTGATGTGAATAATTAAATAACCAACATTAACATTAATTTATTAAAGCCCATCTGAAAAAACCAGCTTTGATGTAAATTGTGTTGCAGGTAGCTCCTTCAAAATGAAATGCCTAAATATCTCATTAATCATGACAGCAACCCCTGCTGCTGGCATCCAACTGACATTTCATTCGATTGCTATAAAATGCTTTCATCAAATCACTTTCCAGAGGCTCAGCAGCTGATTTAACCACAAGACCACTCAGAGGATGGCTGCTAATGGAAATCACAGGGAGTAGGGCTGGGATGCTTTGGTCAGTCCTGTGGTTAGGGCTGTGTTCTATTGCTATTTTTTAATGAGCCTTTACTAGCTAAATCACTTGTTGCAGTGAGTGTAGAAGGCAAGGCAGGAGAGACATCCTTGCACCCAACATTGCCCTGGACAGTTACCAGAGACCTAAATCCAGCACAGCCTGCTTTTCCCTCATTTCCCATCACACCAGGGTGAAATGCAGGGAAGCAATGCCACGTACAGTGCAGCAAGGTCTGTCTCTGCTTACCTCGATGAGCAAAAGCCCTCAGAGCATCTGGTACTATCATAGCAGTAAGAAAAACAATCACAGGAATGCCCTTGAGGTGATCAGACAAGGAACAGCTTGGTAGTCTAAATGCAGAGCTGAGGGCTTAGCAAGTCAATCGCTGCTCATGAAAGAGATGCTGGCCACGTAAGACTTAAACAGTGGAAAATGCAGATGCACTTTTGTTCTAGTTTCACGCTAAAATTTTTGCTAAAATTATGTGGTGCTGCTGCCTGTTCTAATTCTAATTAATTTTAGCCAGGCTCAAAACTGAGCTGCCAGAGAACTCCCACCTGAATGTAACCTCTGTCCCTGTAGGCTTACAAAAAATCATCAATAATCTCATAGCAAAAGCCTAGAAATGAGCAGAAAGGTCTTTTACTAAAGCTAAGACATACACTGGTGTCCTGGTTTCAGCTGGGGTAGTGTTCATTTTCTTCCTAGTAGCTGGCACAGGGCCGTGTTTTGGATTAGAAAATGAGAATAATGTTGATAACACACTAAGTTTTAGTTGTTGCTGAGCTGTGCTCACCCCAAGTCAAAGACTTTTCAGCTTCCCACGCTCTACCAGTGAGGAGGTGCACAAGAAATTTGGAGGGAGCACAGCTAGGACAGGTGACCTGAACTGAACAAAGGGATATTCCATACTATCATGCTCAGAATATAAACTGGGGGGCATTGTCATGGCAGGGGGCTGATCATCACTCAGGGATGCACTGGGCACTAGCCAGCAGGTGATGAGCATTTGTACTGTGACTCCCTTGTTTCTCTTGGATGTTACCCCTCTCTCTCTTTTTATTCTCCCTCTTTTCATTACAATTGTTATCATCATTATTATAATAATATTTTCTTTTATCTCAGTTATTAAGCTGTTCTTATCTCAACTCACTTTGGGATTTTTAAATCACAAAAAGGATTCACCTTTTTCCCCTCGGTTCTCCTGGTCCCACTGGTGGCTGGGGTTAAACCACAACATTGGGTTATGAAGCACCCCTGTGAGTAACTGTAGCAAAGTCTGAAACAGCTAAAGTAGCAATTCTGTGGTTTTACCAACAGATGGACTGGCTGTCAGCATCCACACACTGAAGTATTTGAAACACTCTTTACAAAGGTCAGTGCATCTCACTTTCACAAGAACTCTCTGTTAACCACCAGTTACAGCCGGCAGAAGTGTGCTTTGACCATGTAACCCACAAAGCCCGAGACCAAATCAGCTTTTTACTGCAAAGCCTGTGAAAGCAAAACTGCCTTGAAACGAGCTCATGATGGGATCCTCTCACTGAATCAGTTACAGCTGCAGAAGGAGGAATAACTCCTCAGAGATGTATTTCCTTGTGCAAACCCCCTTGGATACTAATTTAGTGCTAATAAAAAGAGGAAAATTGATGAAATGCCTGTCTGTAGGACAGAGGTGCTCTCCAGCTGAGAAAGACAGTGCACAGAGAAACAGAACAAATATTCTTCATATTATCTGAGCTATCTGCTTTGCGGGGGAGAAGTACAGCACCATTTCTCTTGCAGCGCTCACTTATAAAGCAGAATAAGTGTGTCAAATCTGTTACAGTCATGAAGCTGTAGCACATGCTTCCAGGACTGCAGGAGCCCAAAGAAAACGAACAGCATAAGCCAGGAAGCAAACTGCTCTGGGCTGGTCTGAATTGCAAGAACCATTTCACCAGAGGTGGAAGATTTTTTTAAATAAAACACCTAAAGCATCAGATCTGTCACAGAGGCTCTATTTTTAAAAGTTTAATCCTTGTATTATTAAAAAAAAAAAAAAAAAAAAAAAAAAAAAAAAGCACCAAACAAAACCCCCACAAACAAAGAACAAACCAAACCAACAAAATCCCACAAGAAGCTCTGCACAGGTCGTCCTAACACAAGCCTCAGCCACTAAAGATCTGCGTTGCCATGGCTCAGGAACACACCCTCGAGAACACTTTTCATGCACCTGTAGCACCAGCTCACACCAACTCAGCCAACACACAGATGTGTGTAGGAAGCCTCCAAGATGCAAGAGGGAGTTGGGTTCCCAGACACCCCAGCTAGTGACAATGTTTAGGTGAAAAATGATCATGCAGCAACAGGCTGCAAAACAGGATTATAACAACATCCTCTGGACCATGCTTTCCCGAGGGCTGGTCAGTGGTTCTGATCTGAGCTGGTTGGGGGGAAATGCGAAGTGACATGGGCTGGGACAGATAATGAACTCCAGAGTAAAGAGCAGATTTTGTTACATGTTTTAATGTCAGTATCCTAAGCAACGAGCGTTTCAACAGACAAGGCACAGGATATACAAATACGTTGCTATAGATATCTGGTCCTGACTGGTAAACTCATGTGAACTTCTTTCCTGCCCTGCGGCAAAAGCCGACACCCACATACCAGCCACTGCAGCACCTGTGTCATTTTCCCAGGCTGCAGACATGGGGCCAAAAGTAACACCTTTTGATAAAGTCTGAATTGTAAAAACGAGTATCTTCACCTTTTGAAAAAATCTAATAATAGAAGCAGTGAGACAAAAGCAAAGCCTTAATCAATAATGCTGCAAAAAATTCAAATCCTTCAGGGTTTGAAATGCAAAAGGCTCGTATCAAGAGGGGCTGAAACTGCTTCTGCTGCTGCCTTCGGGGAAACAGAAAGAAAAACGAAACCTGACAAGTGAAGAAAAAACCACTCTAAATAAATAAATAGTTTCTTTAAATTTTTCACTTTCAGTGACTAATTCTGCTCTTATTTATATAAGAAACATTGTTTATTTGCAACTTACTTTCAAGTTCAACCCTTTTCAGAAATTTATTAAAAACCATGGGTGAAAGACCACTTTGTGTACCACTCACATTTCAGTTTCAGAAAACTCTAACGATTCACATTTGCTCACTGAATGTCCTTCGAAAGGCGGAGTGAGTTGGTAAAGAGACCTCGAGCCACCTCACTGTGTAAGTTTACCCATAAACACATACTCAGGAACTGTGTGGTCTTGAAAACCTGATTCCATGTCTGGGATGAAAATCCATTTTAAATAAGCACCTACCCCTCACCTTGCCAAAGAAGGATATAATTACAAATACTCCAACCCTGCAAATGGCTATGTGAGACAAATATTCCCAGGCCGGCACATTCATTTCATGGAGTCAGCTAAAAGGCTAAAACAGAATAAATTTGCTTACAGGTGTCTAGGTTGCTCCCATCTACTGAAGTCCCTTTATTTAGGATTATATTCCTGATTTACAGGGCAAAATCAGTTAGTCACTGACACAGAGCATCAGTAAATTGACCTGAGAAACATTTTACATTTGGATCACAAGTGTGTGGTGAAGAGGCATTTGCAGATCACAGTAGCAGGATCTTTCCAGGCGCTGGAGTCACAGCGAGGAGCCAGGGGATGCTGACACACCCATTGCTACCCACTGTGCCCACCAACACTGATCCCCATAAGCAGAGGAGAGTTTGCCATGGATGGCGTGGCATGGATGGTATTCAACCTACTGAAAAGAAGCAAAAGAAACCCAAACTACCCCTAAACATTAACCAATTGTTGATAATGAGTAATAAATGAGTTGGGACCAGAAATGTGGCAGTTCTTTGGGGAGCTCTCCATGATGTTCTTCTGCTCAGGGAGGAGAGCTTATTACTGTAAAGGGCAAATATTCCCAAAGCAGTAAGAAAAGCACAGAAATACTTCAAGTAAATTAGGATATTGGGTTAATGTGGGTGGGAGCAGTTTGGGCAGTAATGCAGCTTGTAATTGCAGACAGGAAAAGAAAATCATGAGTGGATTTTCCTCATCTCCTCCCTTTGTCCTTTTTTTTTTAAACAAAACCAAGGGAGAAGCAGCCAGCACTATTTTTTCAGACGCTGTGTAAAGTTGGCAAGGCTTAAAAAATTATTTTGTTTACACAATATTGCAGATTAAGGAAAGCATGTCTGCACAATGTCTTTTTCTGCGAAGGTTGGGTTGCGCGAGGAAAATCCCACGTCACGATGACTGAACATAGTATTGTAACACATAACTTTTAATAAAACTCAGTGGACTGCAGGATAGGGGAAGGTTCCTGATGGGAACTGGGAAATCAGAGAGAACATTCTAAGAAAAAGGGAAGAAAAGTGACAAAAATTAGCACAAGGCACTGTGTTGTTAATATAATTTAAACCACAGAAGTAGCACAGTTGGGCTGGTTCGTCATTATATTTTAGAAATTTCCTATGATGCATTTATTTAGTTGATGAAGGTAAATCACAGAAAAATTCTCTACAGAATAATCACAGCCCTAGGAGAAAGGAACCCAGATGAAATATCAGAGAATTAGTCAAACTCTAGCAGTTGCGAGAGCCAACCAATGGCACCTGAGCAAATTCCACAGTGTTAGAGCCACTGCTGGGGAAAAGATAGAGAGTTTGGGGACAATGACACCAGCTAACCAAACAATGACAGATGATATCCAGCCCTCGGGCATGGTCTGCAAGACCATCCTCACTGCTAATGATGCCTAAAAAAACCCCAAAAATCAAGGAAAAGATCTGACATTCTTCCCTTCCACAGCTGCATGTACTGTGCTGAGATACGAGGCTTGGAGGAATCAAGGGGATTTCACAGTAGCTACTTTGAAACAGAGCAGGGAAGAGAGTCAGGTTTGCTTTCAAAGAGTGAAAAGAAACCTTTTTATTTAACTAAAGAAGCATTTTTAGCAGGTGTATCCTTAGTGAAAATGATGCCTTGAGAGGCCACCTAGAACAGAGGCTAGACAGTGTTAAAGGAATAAAGTAGGTATTTATTGAAAGGCCTTCAAAGGATACACCTTGGGCAGTACAAGAGCCTGGCCATGGCTACACCCAGGATGGATGATGGGTCACAACTTTTCACACTTTCATAAGTTTTGGTCCATTTACATATTGGGGTCAATTGTCCAATCACAGCTTCAGGTTATAAAGTTCCTTCCTCCCAGATTGCTCCTTCCATTCACTATTGTTTATACTTTTTGGGCCTGAAGCTGCAACACTGCTCTTGGGCTGGAAAAGGATTGTTTTCTCCAACTATCCTGTGAGGAGAACTTGCTAACACTTTACATGAAGTTCAGAGTTATAGACCAATGCAGTACAGAATCTGGATAATGAAAGCTAAAACTTAAGGCATCAAAAAGATGCTCCAAAATTTGAGAGGTATGCCAACCAGCTACATCTAACAAAAATTCAACATTAACTAAAAGTAGTAAGACATACTGGGGGAAAAAAATTAAACCAAAAGAGAAAGATTCTTTGTCACAAACATGTTCAACCTCCAAATACACAACTATTGCTAACAATTTCTACTACTAATACACAGGCTGATTTTGTTCCAAAAATATTAAATCTTATATATACGCACCCATTTATTTTACTAGCCTAGATTTCTAATGCATCTTGTCTTTTAATTGGTCATCACTTCAAAATAGCACAAAAGCCACTAGTTAAATTACTTGTAAAAATACACTCCACTAAACCAAAATTTTTCACAAAACAGTGTTGTGTTTCCCCTTCAGTGGTAAACACTAATAGCAGTAATCAAATTGTTTCACACCTTTATTTTCCTGTTTGTTGAATAGAAAAAAACCCACTGAAATCTAACAGCAAATTTCAAATCTAACAGCAAACCTAGAGTTCAATTTCCCTGAATTTTTTTCCTTACAGAGATGTGAATTAAAAGCTGATAGTGAAATAACTACATGAGAACAGCATTCCACCATAAGGAAGGAACCTGGTTCTGCAGGAGGCAGCAATTCAAGGAGCAGAAGACCAAATCTGCTGGTAGGAATCAGCCCAAGCTCTAGAATAACTAAGGCTATTACTCAGGTTGGTGCATGTGACTGTACCCATCTCACAGGTTTTTTTTAATGTTCGTTTTTAGAACCAAGGAGCCAAAATGACAGCAACTACTATCCTGTGCAGAATAGCCATGGATCCAGGACACACTCTGGACAAAAGTGTCACACCAGGAACATGATGCAAGATTTGTGTTCAGGTTATTATCAAGGCAGCCTTCGTGCCTTGAGAACACAATGGCAAGCACCTTGTGTTGGATTACGGTAGAAGTTATGCTGGGATGTGGACACCCAGCTGCCCTGCAATGTCCTGCTGTCCTGTCTGGGTGGCAAGGACTGCCCATGCCAAGGCAGGAGGCTTGCAGGAGGCTGGTGGCTCCCCACAGGCAACCACCTGCAAGGGCACTTGTGGGCTTTTGCCCAAGGCAGTGCCTCGATGGTGTGAACTCCAGACCAAATGATCACAGGGATGAGCAGAGCACTGCTGTTCCTGTGAAGTGCATCCTGAACACAATGGGCCCTCTTGACCAGCAGTGATATATCAGATCATTTCTCTGGCCATGCACAATGCTCAGGGATACAGTAATACCTTCTCTCACATCTCACCTCTCACTTCAGCTTCCATCACTACAAGTGGGAGAGTCATCTCCAGAAAACAGCAAACCATGTGATATTGTGACTGGTTCCTCTAAAATCCCTACAAAAATGGACACCACCCCTTCACTGAGCTGTCAGGGACAGCACTGACTGGACTTTCCCAGCAGTCAAGATCAAGGCAAGAGGAGGCTGGTGCAGCAGCACGGCAGGACACCTCCAGCCCCAGCCCACACATTTAGTAGCTGCAACTTCCATTAATGCTGAGCACTCGGGAGTTTGATTTGCTCTTAAGTGCATTCACTATAAATTATGCAGAAGAACAATATGACTGTCTGTCTCCAAGAAAGGGAGTGCTCCATATCAGAGGAGAAAGAAGAGACAGTGGCAATTTTAGGGGCACCAAGAACAGCACTATGAAAATCCTTTCTTCTGGCATTTCTCTGTAGCATTTAACACTTCAATGCAAATCATCTTGGAAGCACATCATGCAATCTGCACTCAAGATATCACTTTTCTCATTAACCTCCACCACAGGGCTCCATCCGCAGCAATACCCACACCAAATGTGCTTTTCTGAGTGCTGGGGGTGAGGGCTGCCTGGGGCTGAGCCTCTGTTAGTAGCCTGGGTTAGAAACAAATGGAAAATCAAGTCATGCTGAATTTTATATTTATATCTAACTGATGGCAGTAGTGGCCAAATGGATGTATTTTCTTCCCTAACTGGGTATAGTAACAGGAAGGAGATGTGATGGTTTTGGAGCAGGAAGCATCCCAACAGGCGTGGGATGAGAAGAGCTGACCTCCACCTGAGACCACACATGGGGCACATCCTGTCCCGCCGCCTTGGTGCTGCATCGGTGAAGGTCTCGACTGCAAAAACAGGAAACGTGCCTTCTCTCAACAGTGAGGTTGGAGATGGACTTTCATGTTCACATGAGGAGAAGAGGATGAGGGAGAAAATCTACTCCTGATACCCCCTTAAAATTGGTCTCTCAGGTGAAAGGATCTTCATGAACTTCATTTTGGCAAATGCAAAAAGAGCACCTAATCCATAAGGTTTTAACACATCAAGCCATGGATAGATAAGCTTTCCTGGCCACAGCAGGTGGTCAGGATACTGACCTCAGCCAGTTTGTAACCTCTTAATTTATCACTCTGGTCTCTCAAAAGACCATAAGCTACACATAGTATCAGCTACTAGTCTGCTTCACTTCTGACAGGACTAAAAAAATTCTACTAAACCAAATTCTGCACCTTCTGCACACCAAAATGGATCCACATTAAATCCACACTAGGCTGGCTTGTTGGTTTTGTTCATTTGTTTTTGGTGGTTTTGTTTGGTTTTGGGGTGTTTGTTTGGCTTTTTGTTTGTTTGGGGGTTTTTGTTTTGGGTTTTTTTTTTTTTTTATTTCCCTTCCCCAAGAATAACATTATCTATTTCCCTGGAAGCGTTCAGCAACTTTTCTGCAGGAGGAGAAGGCATCCTGTGTGAGAAACCGTGTCAACAAGATCTTTCCGTAAATGCAACATTTGCGTAAGATCAACACAATAATTTATCATTTATTTTTTCCTCTTGAAAGGAACAGGAAAAAAGTGTTTAAAGGCTGCAGCAGTGGTTGAAAGGAGGGCTCTGATGGTGGAGGATGGTGCAGGAATCTAAAGCTTCTGAAGTGATGCCTTCTCCTGGGGTATGCACACATCGTCTTTCAGCACACAACAGCAAGGCCGCTTCCCTTTGCCTTCAAGCCTGCTAACAGCTCTTTGCTGGCACTGCATGTGTTGAAAAGGGAAGGCCAGCAAACACATCACCTTCAGGGTCACAGGAGTCAGTTCCACAACTGATATAGATGTTTGGAGTCACATTGGCTTTGGTGGAGAGGTTCCTGCCAGAGGAAGATGAAGTTTTATTTGCTCAGCTGAAGAGAGTCTGGACCAGGGAAGAACCAGGTAAATCCTCCAACTGACTGAGCCTGTCATTCAGACTCTTCTTAACCCCCTTGCAAACACAGCCATGATCCTGCTGCTGGACTGCTCTGAGATAAATGCAGCATAGCAGAAATAATCCCACATTTCCCCACCCCTGCTCTGAAGAGAGTAAGCAGTAGTACCTTAAAAGCATTTTAGGCCTGTATGTTCTTGTGGTTGACACTATTTTTTTAGCTTCTTGATGCTCTATTGCAGAGATCATGACTTGTCAGACCTATTTTGAAACCTCCTCTAAGCTTCACAACTAAAACTCAATGGCAAAAATCAAATAGCCTCCCAAAGGAAGGCTGACCATTGTATTTCCTCTGCAACTGACATTTCCAGCTGCAGGAGGATGGTGGGGCAGAGTAGGCACATGGGCATTTATACATCCCTTAGCCCAGGACAGAGGGTGCATTCTGGTGCCCAAACTCTGTGTTTTAGAAAAGGAGAGGAGCTGCAGCTAAAGGATGACCCTGCTGAACAATAGCACACAGGCCTGGCGTGCTGTGTTTTGGAGTGAATCCAAGCAGGGTGGGACTGTAAGAAAGTGGACAAAAGCTTTGGATAGAGATCTACAGGGAGGAAGCACTTCCTACTTCCTCCACAAAAAGGACCAGGGCTTTAAATAAACCTTCTCCTGAGCTCTGCTGAAGACCAAAAGGGTTGCTGCTGGAAGAAAGTCCTGTCTGACTGGGACCCAGCTGAAGGCTGACGGGGCTCTCCTAGGGAATTCTGCTGCTCTGCTGCACTTTCCAGCATGCTGGTGGGAAGTGCGGAGGGCTGGGCTCCCCACAGTCCCATTGTGACTGGCATTAACTAGACAAAAAGCCTGTAAAACCCCAAGGAAGGGCTCTCAGCTCTGCCACCAAAGGTGCAGAGCCAGACTTGCCCATCAAGCACATCTTTTGATGAAAAAGGTAAATCAAAGTCTACATTTACAGTTTATAATGCCATTTCAACATCATGTCATTTCTCAGACCCATTTACCTTTTAGCCCATTGTTGTATGGCCTATGAGGCTGCAGCAACACATTTATTCTGATGGACATTCAATCTGCTCTATCCCCCTCATCTCCTTTCCACACTCCCCATCTCTGCAGCCACATGGGATCTTCCCCCCTTCCCTCCCTCTTTCCTCTCACATGGTCCCACATACAGACCAGGAACGTGGGAGCCAGGGTTGGGCAACAATACTGATGAGAAAATGACAGGCATTGACAAAAAAAAAAAAAAAAATCTCTCTCCTAAAAAATACCAGTGGAATATTTACTTTGCTTGGATGTAACAGAATCAGACCCTAAACACAGTAATACATACTTGCAAACCATCCTAAATTTTCCTCTGTACAGTACCACATCAGTTATCTGATCCATCCATTTTAGTGTACATATTCAGTTGTAATAACTCCATCTTCCCTGTGTCTACTCTGAGCATCAGCCCACAGCAAGAAGCCTGTTTGTTGTTTTTTTTCAACCTGACCTTAGTCTGCTAGAGCACCCATTGCTTACAATCCAAAAGAAGACTTGTGCTGTGCCAAAATGGCTAAAACTTACATCTCAGATATTTTCAGTGGTCTGGAAGACTAAATAACAGAAAATAAGAGAGAGAAGGAAGGAAACCACAGGTTTGGAAAATATCAGGCTAGATAGATTAAGAAACTATGCAAATTATATTCTCACAAGAAAAACAAAGCTATAGGCAGGTCAAAAAGAACTGAGTTGGGCACATATTTCTGCTACAGTAAGAAATGGCTTTGCTCTGCAATGGGATCGAATGAGCAAATTTTGCATTCCTAGAGGAAAAAATTATTTCATGAATGGCTTTTGCACAAAGCATTACCCACCACTTTGGAACAGACATCTGTGATATTGACCTGCCGAGACAGCCATTGAAATCGCACCTGCTTTACAAAGGAGCAAAAGAGTCATTGCTACTTCTTGTAGCAATTACCTGCTAGGCTCTGGCTTCACTGGACAGCAAACTTCTCCCAGTAAATATACTGTTCTTATAAAATTCCCTGATTTTCTCTACTAGTTCACACCCCATGGCAATCTGGTGAACACTCTGCCGGGGAGGTGACCCTGTTGGGCTGAAATAAGACAAAGTGCAGTAAGAGGCAGCCCATGCCAACACTAAATTTGCAGCCAAGAGTGAGAGGGGCAGACTTGCTCAAGTGCCAGCCTTGGAAAGGCATATCCACCACTGGCCTACACTGAAGCAAAGATGCTGAATGCCACTGCTCCTGCAAATTAACACGACTACTATAGGTTATTTCTCTATTTCTTGTTGTTTCCAAGCTGTCCTAATGTCCTATTAGCTTTTGTTACTCAGCTTTGTCCTAATGGTTTCTGTACAGAGCTATGTCAGAGTGGATGCACCTTAATATACTTGTACTTTTCTAGACCCAATACTCATTATTTTCAATATTCCTGAAGACAAGCTGCTCCTCTCAGTAAAACTATGTTCAGGCCCTGATATGGCAGATGTAGCATCAGTCATTGACTTTCTTCCTGAGCTTTATCACAAAAACCAGCCAGGCTTTGCTCCCATCTCCTCAGTCAAGGCCTCATTCCTCTACTGGCTAAAAAATCATCTTCTAACTTGTGCTCAAATGTCTTCAGTGCTGGTAACCACATTTGCTCTGGTCCCAACAAGATCTTCTCTGGAACTTCCCCTCCACTAGGCAGAGGGATAGAGAGCCATCACTCCCACATCAGCCTTGGCTTTCCTGGTTTAACTGATCAGGTTCTTCTTGCCTCCTCTCAGACACAGAGTGTCCTTTCCCCCTGTCACAGCAATCCTCCCCTGCGCTTAGTGCAGTGACAACCTCCTGACCCCTGGCACCGCACGCACCATCTCAACACCAAGTTTCCTTATCTGCACTGGGAACCCTTCCAAGAAGTGGATTTGCCTTTTGACCTTAGTGTCTTGGGTCAATCTGTCTTCAGCTCAGCCTGGGCTCTCCTCCACACTTTCAGTGAGCAGCTTCTCCCCTGTTCAGGGACAGACTACCCCTTGTGTTTCATGCTTCTGTTCCTGCCATCCTCAGGGGCACTCTTCTCTCTCAGAGTGACATCCTGATCTTTTTCCAAGCTGATGGTGTCATGGCACCAGGTATGTGACCTGTGCACCCCTGAATCTGGAGCTTCAAAACCCATCTGCTGAGAAGGTCTAATGGATGAGATGTAAAGCTCAGAGGAAAAATAATGCCAAGAAGTAAGTGATCCAGTACATTACTGGAACACCTCCACATGTAAAACCTGGTAGTGCAAGTCATACAAGGATTTCTCCAATTTCTTCTCCAGCTCTCAGTGTCTGGCGAATGAGGAGGACCACTTTTATCACTCATCCAGTGCATGAAGAGGGAATAATAGCCTATTTGTTTTAAAAACAAAACAGTAGGGTTGTGCAAAGGCTGTACAGGGTTGTACAAAGCCAACTAACCAACCAAATATAACCACACCCTCAACTAGGGGAGACCACAACCACTCTCTATTTGCTATTCAGTAGGATCTGTGTACTACACACATATATTTCCATTTTATTCAAAATAAAAGTTTTTTTTTTTCTTCTCATAAAGGGTAAGATTCAGTTCTGACACTTCAGAGGAACAGCTGAAGCAAACAGAAAGACCATCAGGCAGTTTGCTCTGAAAATACAGTAAAAAATCCCTCCTTACTAAGCAGTGAAAAAGGTGACTAAAAGTACCCCTGAATGCAGACTATAGCCTCCTTGGAGTGTGAGGAGCCTCAGGATCCGCTGTAGGGGCAGCAGAAGCACTATATTCATGGATGCTTATAGATCCACGGTTCTTGTAGTCAGTGAGAGATTTGCTGCTGAGAAAAGCATTTTTTTTTTCCCTTTTCAAAGAAATTTTACATCAAAAGAAGTCTGTCTTTGCTGCTCTAACCCATGCATGGCCCCACAGGTATCTAGCACAACTTTTCCCCTAGCTCTAAGCAGCATTCACACCAGAGCAACACAACATGACCTTCTGCAAACCAGAAAGTCCCTCTGGACTGGATCACTGTGCAAGCCAATGGATGGGGAGAAACTGCAAAAATACCGCAAGTTTGCCAGAACTTTGGGCTGTGTCATAATGGCATTTGGATGTACACTGAGGCATGCAGGCAGCTTTGGCCAGGCAGAGCTCTGCTCAGCTGGGCACTCACTCCGTTGGCCCATCACTGCTGACATGTGAGTCACGACAAACGTCTCAGCATGCCACTGAATAAAATTTGTGTGTCCATAAACTCCCCCATATTGACTTTTCCTATGGAAAGGGACTTCTTCTCCACCAGCACTGCTCTTTTCAGCAGGGAGGAAGCTGCAGCAGCATGTTTCTCCAGGCTGCATCACAAAATCACAAGGCCTGCTGGGAGCACCTTAGGCAAAGCTCACAGCGCTCCTCACAAAATAACCCCACCAAAACACATCCAATTTCTTGATGCTGCTGTTACTGGCAGGATCTCCAAGCCTCAGCTTTTCAGAAGAAATCTGTGTCATGCACACACTCCAGACCGTGCTACATTTAACACGAGTAGCCTGGTTTCAAGCATCCATACAAGCAGCGGGAGCTCCCATTTTTTCACTGAGAGCACATCTTAGGCTAGTACAAGTTTAAGTTAACCAGTGGCAAAGCCTACTGCTCCAGCTCTGCAAGGGGGAGCACCTGCCAGTTGCTGCCCCAACTCAAAAGCAAGACGCTGAAGGGCTCCTGCTGTGATGCAGAGAAGTGGCAGCAAAGATCTTGCTTCTACTGTGCCAGGCACCATGCACTGGGCCAAAAAGAGTCTGCTGCTGTGCCAGGAAGTGAGTAATTCAAGCTGAAAGGCAGCTGATGGGACTTCGTATCTTTGCCAGGCAGCTGGCTGCAGAAACACATTTTGCAGCAGCAAACATCACCCTGCACTGATGAGGTGGAGAGTCCTTTCAAGTCAGTCCTTAGCAGGTCTAAAGATGGGCTAGGGATAGAGGAGCTGCCTGATAAATGGCAATGCTTGGCAGGCAAAAAAAAACCAAAACCAAAAAACCCACCCCACTATATAGGCTTCCTCTCCTCCAAAGATTATGGTTCTTTTTCATACTGCTGCCTCCCAGTCCATTAAATATCATTAAATTTACCCTGACTGAAAATATTAGAGGTCTCATGTCTTCAGCTTGAAGAACATTTTTTCAACTCAGACAGAGGAATTTTGCTTACCTTCATCAAGCAATAGTGCCAACAGTTGTTAAAGTACAGTATAAATATTAGCCCTTGCCAGTAAACAAATGCAAATTTTGGCACCAGATCAGACTGAAATAATCACATAATCACAGAATGGTTTGAGTCAGAAGAGAACTTTGAAGATCATCCAGTTCAACCCCCTGCTATGGTCAGGGACACCTTACACCAGACCAGGTTGCTCAAAGCTCCATCCAACCCAGCCTTGTGCACTTCAACACATGGGGCATCCACAACACTGGGCAACCTGTCCCAGGTTCTCCCACCCTCACAGTAAGTTTGTTCCTTATGTCTGATCTAAACTTACACTCTTTCAGTCTAAAACCACTGCTCCTTGTCCTGTCACTACAGGCCCCTGAAAATACCTCACCTTTCTCCATTTTTTTAATAAGCCCCTCCATATTAAAAGACTGCAATGAGGTCTCCTTGGAGCCTTCTCCAGGCTGAACAACTCTCAGCCTTTCCTCATAGGAGAGGAGCTCCATCCCCTGACTATCTTCATGACTCTCCTCTGGACTCACCACAATAATTCCATGTCCCTGCCTGTGCTGAAGGTTCCTGAGCTGGACACAGTCTCCAGGAGAGGTCTCACCAGAGAGTCAGGAACATCTCCCCCATACCTGTCAACACCTCACACAGAAAAGCCCAGCTGGGGAATATCAACATGGATCAAGCAACCGCCCACGACAGACTGAAGAATACATGCACAGCTACACTGGACCAGAATAATTAGAAACTCCATTTCCATGCTTCATTTATTTGTATTTAACAAATTAAACCCTATATGCCAAACTGAAGGTTCAGTGACAACTCATACTAAACAAAATAGCCACTCAGATCATTAAAACACTTGAGAGATGCTTTACTTCCTTCTGTGTATGCTCTACTAATCTCTACACTTCTCTCAGTCTGATAAAGCAATTAAAAAAAATCCATTTCACTTTCAGTTTCTGACCAGAGAAAGCACCATGGGTTCACAAGTTACCAGTTGGTTTTTTTAATGAGAAATGTTATTCTCCATATACTTTCAGGAAATAATCCCAGCGAATTTAGGTATGAAACAGATCTGCAAAACAAAATAGGCAAGAATGTAAACTTGGTGTGCCTCTGCTTCTAAACACTTCCAGCCTCACCTAAGTAGTGACTTGGCTGGAAAGCTATTTATTGGAACAAAGAGGCCGAGTGATGCAGGAGTGCTGAAGGCACGGCAAGGAGGGCAGGCAGTGTAATGCCTAAGCCAGTTATGCAAGCGGGGAAGCACGGGGTGAAAGGACAGGAGGACGCTGCGGGACGCGTGGCAGCCAGCCTCGGAAAGCTCATAAGGAGCTTTGGCAGGAGCCGGCTGCCCCGCTGCTGGGGCAGGTGACAGAAGCCAGCCTCCAGCACCCTGGCAGCAGGACCCAGCCCTGCACCCCGAGCCACAGACACAGGTGCTTTGCTGCTGGGCTTTGTGCTCATGGGCCACAAGAGTAGAGCTTGTGGGATGCTGGGGAAAACAACAAAAGGGCTTTGGTGCTTTCTCTGCCATCTATTTCAGGTTTTAACACTGGTTTTGCTTCCCCTCCCACCCCCGGATTCACTGTTGAAGTGCCCACAGACAATGAGACTATTGAGCATTTTACTACAGCATGAGATTAGTCTGGGTTTCAGTTTCTGCTGAGCCAGCTCATTTCCTTCCATATTCTTACAGGAACAGATGCTAAAAAATAAAAGGGCAGTCAGCATCATAAAGGCAGAAAAAGGAAAACCCTTCATACAACAGTATGAAGTTAAAAATACTTCTTCACAGCTTTAGTCAGAGCCATTCAAAACTTTGCTCTGCCATCTAATTACGTTAAAGAGGAATAAAGGTTATTATTTTTTCTTAAGAACAAAAAAGCCACAAGCACATACACACCTCAAAATAACCCAACCAAATATCCAACTACTAAACTGGCCAAACTAGATGGATTAAAAGAAGTGTTCAAAGAAACTAAACATAAAAATTAGTTTTGTCCCCTCCCATTATGC
Organism: Sylvia atricapilla; assembly: GCF_009819655.1. Taxonomy (NCBI): domain Eukaryota; kingdom Metazoa; phylum Chordata; class Aves; order Passeriformes; family Sylviidae; genus Sylvia; species Sylvia atricapilla. The sequence continues at coordinate 14,572,528 of NC_089142.1, forward strand.
ATGACTGCAGTGCTGCCTTCAGACACCAAATTCAATTGCTGCAGCAATTAGTCACAAAATTCAAGGTGAGCTGAAACTTCCAGATACACCAAGAGCATCCCTGTGCTATAATAAATTCTTCCCTCACAGAGCCAAACCAAGTAGATGGACAGCCTGCAGCTGATAAAAAGCCACAAGCCATTCCTGGGCTACAAAAGCAAGGACAAGGTGGTGGCAGTCCTCGCCAAATAAACTCCCAGCTCTTGTGCCACTACTCCAGTCAGTGCAGGAGCACCTCTTCCCTTGGAGCGTCTCTTCCCTGGGTGCTTTGGTGCTCAGTGGCCACAGCCCAGAGCATCCCCATGAGGCCATGCAACAGAGGCAGAGCCACCAGGGCTGGGACTCACTTTAGGGAAAAAAATAGGTGGAAAGAAACCCAGATTGCCCAATTGGGCCACACCAGCCACGTTTCTCTTTCCACAAAGTTGCATCCATCAATTTTATTGTTTTTCAGAAAAGTCCCAAGTATAGCAAGATGCTTCTCCACGCAGCTCTGATATTCAGATGCTTTGCCAGCTAGATGGGCAACCCGCAACCCTTCCAGACATTGTTTAAAGTACCTTTTACATACAGATGTAATATCCATTACCCTCTAATGTTTTTAAAATGCTTCTCATTAGCCACCCCAGATGTGCAACCCACTGCTCAGCAAGCCCATGCCTTCCTGGTGCCACTCCACCAGCCCACAGCTGAACCTGCCAACACCTCCTGCCAACATCTCCTCCAAGCTGTGAGAAAAATACATTAATATAGGCTAGAAAACCGAGATCACAAAGGACCAAAGCCACTGATTACCCCATTAGGTTGCTTCACTGCTTGAAACAAATTTTTCCAGGAGGTTTCTAAACCTCTGAGAACTACCAAGCTGTGAAGTATAAATATGCAATGTAAATAGAGAGACATTGGTAGGACTAATGACATGAAATCATTGACAAAAAGATAGGAGGATTTTCAGACAAATCTTTCCAAATCATTAGCTTCTGGATTTAAGACAAGTGAAGCAGACTCATGGAGGTTCAAACAAAGCGGAGTAAAACAAATTTAGATCACATGGATAACAAAGATGTCCCTGCTGGCAGCTTGGGGCAGAACCAGGCTCCACAACACCTTACTAACAACAACCTTGGGGAATTTCAATCCTGCTTGTAAAGAGCAGAGAACATGATGCAACTTCCTATTGCTTTTGTCAACTTATTCATAAACATCTTAGTATTATGAGCATTTTAATAACCTGTGCATTGCCTACACAGTGTCATTAGGTTTTCTTTCAGAACAAACAAACAAAAAAAAGTAGTATCCTTCATGTAAAAATAAACTCCTAGGGCAACACTTGACAAACACAGCTGCACCATCCCTTCAGCCAGGAGATGCCTTTCTCCCTTCCCTGCAGCTCTCCCAGAACCGGCTCAGCAAAGCACCCCAGCTCCCACTGCTCCTCCCTGGCTGGAGGGCAAAGCAGTGTGCAGCTGGCACAGCTGGTGTCACACAGTTCCCAGTTTTGGCACCAGTTACACGACCCAAGGCCACACTGCTGTGTTGGCACAAGGGGCTGCTATTACAGTACACATTTTTGATGGCTTTACCATTTCTCTGCTTGCTCACCCATTTCACCTAGACCTCTAAGCCATTCCAGACCTTTAAGATATTCTCTGGGACTTAGGGTTTAGAGCCAACCTCTTCCCCTACTGCCAAAACATACACTTGGGACTGATGGAGGACCTAAACATTTGTCCCACAACAAATATTTATGGGTGTAGAGGAACTTGGTGCAGCCATCCCAAGCAGGACAGACACCAACTGACTGTAGTGTCACCCAGAGAAGGAACAGCCCCATATCACCAGCCCCACTCCTCACTGGCTGTCCAAGAGGCTGCTGGCTGCCTGCACTCACCCCTCCAGACGCCCTGCACTCAGGCAGGAGGGTCTCCAGGCTGGACTGGCCACCCCAACCCTTTGGCTGCTCCTTCACAGCCCTGTGTGAACCAGGAAGTGGAGGCAAGCCAGCAGTTTATTTTTAACTTTTTTTTTTTTTTCCTCCCTTAAGTAAAAAGCAAAACCACATGCACAAACCACATGTTCGCACTCACTCCACCCAGTGACGGATTTTACATTTTACATCCTTCCAACGCTCAAAAGTTACTTGGCAGTGACATCGAGCAGACATCACCCCACAGATTTCCCCTCGGTATCCCTGTTCTTACACTGACAAAATAAGTGTCTCCTAAACACTAAATTAAGTCTCTCCACAAAGCAGGCAAAGCCTGAAGAGAGAAGTCAGTGAGGGTGACTCTGCTCTCGCTTATTTCCCTTTTTCCCTCCTTCCCAAAAATCATCCAGGACATCCAGGAGCACTGGCAGAAGTTGCAGCTCACACATCCGAAGCTTTGCTGCAGACTCTTCAGAGAAAGAAGAGCTAGTGTGGCATTATGAGTCCCTTCCCATGAGTTCAACCACAGCTTCGAATTCCTACTAACCAGAAGCTGGCTCTTGCTTCTCTTCTGCAGCTCCTCAGATGCAATTACTTGTACCATCTTTGAGCGTTTCAGATAAACAAACTACAGGACCTCAAGTGACTCCTCAAACTTGAGTTTCAGAGGTGCAGGCAGGTGGAAAGTGTTTCCCAGCAGCAGATAGTTTTGCAGCAGTCCACAGGTTGAATTTTTGGAGCTAGGAGGAGATCACCCATTCACCATGGGAACTTTTGGTACAGAACTTAGCTTCCCTCAAAGTTAAAATAAAAAGTTGAAAGATCCCATTTTTTCCAAAATATCTATTGAAACGTCACCTTCTTTAAAAGGAAGGGGAGTACTAGGTCAGTACACACATATGTACACTTGGAGCTGCAAGACTTCGGAATCAAAGTGACATAAACTTCCAAGGAGCAAATAGATTAACAAAAGACCCAGTCTGTGCCCACAGTCTGATGTGGCTACATTCAGGCTCTAATGACAAAATTACCTGTTTTCAACTTCTGTTCAAAGAGAAACTCCATACCAGCAGAGTGCTACTTAGACACGAACATTAATACAGAAATGCCTGATTCAGAGCTCTGAAAACACTAATTAATCACAGCACTGCCTTTATGAGTGATCATTTACAAATGCCACGCCAGCTCTGCACCACCCTGAGATTGCTGGCAATGCCTCATCCCAAGCAGAAAAAATATCCTCACTACTTGCTGAATATCATACTGCTTGGACAGCAAGTGTAAGCCATCAGTTTTGATGAAAGCAAACTTGAAAGATGAAACAAGGCACTTGAGATTGTAAGAAAGCAACTGCCTCAATTTTAATATCTCCCTACTGACTTTTACCTCCAAGACAAAAAGAATTTGGTTAAGTTTGCACAGCAGCTCAAGGATGGACTGGACAGCTTGAAGCATTACAAGACTTGAAGACATAAGCTTTGCTCCACAACCTCAACAATAATAAGATGTTTGTGAGTAGAAAAACGTGGAAGCCGAGATGGTTGGGTCATTCCAACCACTGTGTTCCTCTGCACTAGGATAAAAAGTAGATTCAGTGCAACCCTGCAGATACCTTAATTAATTCAAAAATCTGTTGGAAAAGCTGGCAACCATTTTGTATATTTTCGGAAGCAGAGCTGAAGTGGAACATATTCTCCCAGTCCAACCTAACAACCACATGGTAAGCTGTTGGCTTCAGGACAGCAGATTATGTCAGCTAATAACCACCCCTTGCTTTACTCTTGCTCAGCCCTTTGGCCCATCTCATCCAGCCAAACTGGGTTTTCAAAACAGCTCATTGTTGGTTGTTGCAGGTGTCATTAGTCACCTTGTCCATGCTTTATCCAGTTATTTACAGTGCCCAACCAGCACCCTCTGAAAATGCACCAAGGTTCCTGGTGCCAAGTTTAATTATCCCCTTGCTTAAGAACTGCAGGTTATTTTATGTGAAGCAATGGAGAGGTGTACTTGCTGGACAAAGGGAAAGCCTTACACTGTGCCTCATTTCCTGAAGGAGACTTGAATTTAAACCTACTTAACTAACTACCTCACTGTGCAAAGAGCAGTGTGCTTATTGTTAGGAAGCATCATAGAAACACCACAGTCAGCTACAATTTTCGTTGCTCTGCAGAAGCAGCATATTCCTTTTCCCACTGCCTGAGGCTCTGCCTCACCTCTTTACCAACAGGGTAGATTTGGAACTACAGTAACACCAGCCTCCTGCTCCCCTCCCACACAAGACCACCCTTAACAAGGCAGCTCCCTCTTGTCTCAGCACAGGGTTGGACACTGACACCCCACAGGGCAGCACCAGAGGGCTGAAACATGCTGCCAGCCCCCTCAAGGAATCCTGGCACAGAACCCTCAGGCCAAACATAATCAAGTTCCCAAAAGAAAAGCATTCAAGTGTCAGGAACTCTCCTTCTCGGCCTCCAAGGAATCCTACAGAATCCTCCAGCAGCCCAGCTGACTGTGCTTATTGCTGCATCCTTCACTTTATAGGTCAACATATACCAGAGAGCCAGCAATTCTCAGCTAATCTGATTTCTGTGCAGACTGACAAATGGCTCCCAATAAGAACATAAAAACCCAGTAAAATCAAGAGTCTCTCTAATCAACTCACTTGATGCAATGCAGTAAGCCTGCAGAAAGCTCACACACTTTGTTAACACATTGGATTGCACTTTGTGGCAGGATCTCAGGGGGCTGGCAGCAGTGGGGGGACCCCAGCCCAGGCCAGCTGCTGGAAGGAACGTGTTCCTCTTTGTTTTTTGTGCTCCACTCAATGCTATGTTATTTTGAAACTGATTCATGGTAATTCTTTGACATACTATTCGTGTGCTTGCCAAATGCCAAAGCTTAAAACTGGAGTGTGAACATAGATTCACAAAGGAGGTTCTTGCTCTACCACTGGATTATCCCAGCCTGGAAACTTCTTATAGGTGACCCAACAAAACCATGAACTGACATTGCTGGTGGGGTGCGTAAAACATCTTTCCCATGAAGGCCAAGCACCTTGCCTTGTTACCAAGCCTGTAGCTCTGTCACATTCTAACCCTCCAACCTCCTGATCCTACACTCTTTACCCCACAAAGCTCACTCATCACTGAGAAGAGCTTCAGAAACGTAACGACATCACTGACATATATATGGCACCCCATATATATGGCACCCCTCCTCTTCCCACAGCAAGGCTGTGGTGACACAGGGCACTGCATGTCCCAGGAGCCAAATGGCTGAACCCAGTGAGTCAGGAGAGGAGGAGATGATGTGCAGAGAGGCAGGTGGAAAATCATGGCCTCCTCCTCCACAATGGCCCTCAGCTGCTCTTAGAAGATGATGAGGATTTCCAGCTAAAACACTGGTGCTCTCAAAGGTCTGGCACTCGAGCTGCTTGAGCAGGTAAAAGGGACGGTGAATCTGTCAAGGTCTCTGATTAAGTGTGAAAGAAAAGCCCTGTGCACACAATGCTCTTACTGAAGCTATAAATAGTCCCCTCTACACCAAAGTTGTGCATACTGTATTGACACTTCTGGCTTAATAGGATTTCCTTGGCAGCCTGAACCAGCTCAGGCTGCTGCAGGGCAGTCTTGCTGAGCCATTTTCACAACACATGCATACTGCTGTGACTGGAGGGACCACAGGAGATAATCGTGTTCTCAGTGTCCTGATCACACTAAGACAGAAAAAGACTCTGAGAAACTCCTAGAGCGTTGTTATTAGTTTGAATGCACAGCGTAAGAGGGAGAAAACTTCCAGGATGGAAGTTTTTCAATGTAACAAACTTATCTCCCAGCTACCTATCAGAACTTACTACAAATGCAATTTTTTCTTCTTTATATTCATCCTTCTTGCAGTGCTAGAGAAAGATAAGAAAAAATGTTCTAATAACATATATAATTCTTATATCAAATAATGTAAAATATTATTTTCCTATTCAAATATATCATGTCATTTCAGTTCCTATAAGTAAATTAAACCAGTTCTCTCACTAATGGCTCATTACTGACTTCAAGTATGTAAGACAAGAATTTAAACATCTCTTATACTGCTTTATTCCTTCTAAAGAAATCCCACCCTGTTTGAGTTACCATCTGTTAACCTGACAGGCTGACCTGAGAACTGTTGACCAAATAATCTTTTATTGTAACATTTCCACTACATCATCTTTGCCTTTGTGGTGCTGGGAATCATGTCCAAGTTTTGCCCTGACCCTTTAAGCATCTACCAGATTTATCTCCTGCCCTCAGACCTGAGGATGAGCCACTCTGCTGAGCCTGTGCCTGCCTTCCCAGGTACAGCCACAGTATTGCTTCACCTGCCCTGCCTCATTTCTTCCTGGATAAAGCACTCCAAAACCTGTCTGCTCATGTGCTGTGGAGAAAGCTAATGTTGACCCTTTCATACCCAAAAGGTGTAAGTACCAAGGGCCTGACTATAAGTACCTGACTGCATAGCCAGCTACCCCACTTTGCACCATAGTTGCAAGGGCTGGGCACTACCTGGCTGAAAACATCACCCCAACATCTTGGGGCATGAGTCCCCGACCAGGAGGCATCAAACTTTATGTTGTACAGATGGAGAATAAAAAGATGTCTTCTGGTACCTCATGTCATTCCCATCATTGCCCCACAGACAACTTACCTCAGCAAGGAATGATGCAGGACAGCTGCCTACTGCATATTCCCTACCAGCCCCATCTTCCTTCAGCTGCTCCATCACCACAAAGCAACACAGAAACCACGCAGGGCAATTGTACACATACACCCACAGGCTAAGTGGATGCACATACTCCATACTGCAGTACTGCACAGTGCTGACCCAACCTGCTCAAGATGAGCTCTCAATCGTGCCTGTTGCCCTGGGCATGCTGCATCCCCAGGGCTTAGAGATGCAAACTCTCTGTGCAGCACTTCTGTGTTTTTCTGGAATGACATTTAGCTATTTGGAGCACTGGGAATTTGTAACACAAGAAGAAGAAATAATAAAGTTGACCTCAAGCTGGTTCAATACACTCATCCTGAAACTAAAGTAGCTAGAACATGGTGCATCATTTTTTCCTACCACAGTTTTAGCTGTTATGGAAAATGCAGCAATGAAGAAAAGAGCTGGCTCATGAGCTAACATTACCTGTCTACACCTCTTCTGCTCCTTCAGTATGCTCTGTATGCCACAGCACTGATACATGTAGTGCTTGCATGGCTATCTAAGAACCCCAGGCAGAAGTGATTGCAAGAGATACATGTAGTTCAAAATTTCATTAAAGAAATGGCTATAATACAATCACAAGCCACTCAATGCACTGGAGGCTGAATGTTGCTAAGGAAAATTATGAACCTCCTCCTGCAAATATTCTTATCTACCCACAACAGAGAAAGAACCAATAGTGTAGCAACATCTATATTCAGCACAAGGACTAGACTAGAATAAGGTGATATTAAATAGCTTAAAACAAAGAAGATAGCAAAATGTAATGTGCCTCAACAAACCAAGTGAATCAGGGCTAAGAGGCTCTAACAGCTATGTCTTGCACTTAGGCACCTTTTAGGAAACCTTTTGTAGGAGATGGAAGGACAGCCAGCTCCCCAAGAGCTTCTGCACTGGATGGATGATGGACAGGCGGCTCCTTTTGCAAAACCCATTTTCTTCATTCTGTACAGTGGATAATTCAGCTCAAGGATAAGGAAATAAAAAAAAAAAAAGCAGAGAGGGAGGTAGGGAAAATGCTTGAATGCTAAAATAGGCAAATTACTGAGCTAGAAAATCTAGATTAAATCAAGCATTCCTGCAAATGTGTAATAGAGAAACAAATGGCTCCCATCTGGAAGCTCAGCAAATTAACTTGGATCCTGGTTAAGACAACAGCACCAGAGTCTGCTTCCAGAAATGTAAATATCCAGTGTGCATTTGCAATCCAATAACAGGCTAAAAATATAAGACAACTCAGAATGGAAATCTGATTTTGTGTCTACCCTCTTAATGGGAAATAAAACAATAATTCTTTAGACACAGCAATCTGGATTTATTTTTTCCTTCTTGGAGAGATGATGCAAGACGTCTTTGCACCAGGAAAGTCTTTCAGCTGCTTCTGACTGCAAGGCCATAGCTCACATGTTGGAGGCCTGACTCTTCTCCGTCGTAGTCTGCTTCCCCACCTCCTTTTCCATTCTGTGTCCCCTGGCTGCTCCACTGTACTGTCCTCAGCTCCCTGTTTATTTTTACCACTTCACTTGATTCTTCCTACTAAGAGTATTCTGGCTCCATTTCCCCCCAGAGGCTTATCTCTGGTCTTCCAGTAAGAGAAAGGCTCTTGGTCTCAGTGTGCAGATGGAGAACTCAACCACAGGCATGAACTAGGCTCAGGATTAAATTTAGCCCAGAAGAGGATAGTCTTTCTGCCGGTAGACCAGGAAGGCAATTTGGAGCAGGAACCTATTTTAGATGCTCTCTGGTGGTGTCTGCCTCCCTCTAGGCTATAGAGAGAGTCTGGGGAGACCAGCCTTAGACTCTGAGCATCATCCCTTAGGACCTTTTGATGCTACAAAAGGAAGTAAAAGCTATTACAAGTTAATGTCATCCATATAGTTTAAGAGCTGACACTGGAAGGGAAGTTTTAGGATGTTCCACTAGCAGAAGGCATTCATGGGAAAAAAAGGATGTTTTCTCTGTGTATGAGATATGCCCTTCTGTGATCACAGCAGACACAGCCAGGAGTTTTAAACTACAGAAAAAACCACCTCTAGAGACAGGATAATCAGGAAAATCAGTTAATTCCCACATCTGCTTTTAATAAACAGATGGCGGGGGGGGGGGGGATTGGTAAATGTGGACTCAAAAGCACATAATATCCAAACTTAGGAGAGCAAAGAACATATGAACATTAATAGCAGCAGTCAGATAGATTGTTAGATAATTAGCCAGAATTCACAGATGATAAGTAAGAAACAAGAGCATGGATTAACATACTGATACCAAAAGAAAGCGCATTGCAAGAGAAAACTCGGGTAGCAGAATAAGAAAGTCCAAAGGTCTGCGGTGGTATGGGGCCCACACTGCTTGGTAGAAGGAGGGGCCACATCACAGGTTATTCTACACCCTACAGAGCCTGCATGGCAGTGCAGTGCAGATTGCAAGGTTCACAGCAAGACAGAAGTGCCAACAGGGCTTATCTTGCTGTGGGAATGCAACTTCCCAAAATACCCAACTGAAGAACCCACTTCTAACGTAAAGAGCTGACCACAGATATTCCTGGAAGCAGAGGACAACAATTGTAATCCTCCAGCTTCTGAACTAGAAAAGGACAGTTCTAATTTAGACACTGTAAGTAGCTGAAAGTCCTCAATGAAAGCAACTCTGGAGGCAACTGTAATCACGGAGAGCTGATTTAGGGAAACACAAAAATTCATCTTTTCAATTTCCCATAAGCTTTGAGGAAGCTAAAGAACTCGGCATGGAAGTCAACTGGACAGAAGTGCTCAAGAACACACTTGTAAGAAGATTAGAATATCTGCATAGCAAAGATGGAAAAAAAAAAGTTGGTACTGAACAATTCCAAACAAAGGAGAGGAGATAATCTAGGGAATGACTCCTGATCTAAGTGGAGAAAAAAAAAAATCACCAAAAAGGGATTTTTAGGGCTAAGCAGAGTGTATGTGAGGAATGGAAAAGAAGGACTGCTCATCAAAGACAGCTGTGTCAGAGGTCAGGAAACAAAGATAGAAAGAGAAATTGCCAACGTCAAGCTGAATTAGGTCATGAAAATAAAAATAAAGAACAAAGATCAAAATATTCATCAATGATACAATTTTTTTAAAAAAAAGTACAGAAAGTGGAAACTAGCAGCACTTGGCTGATGTATCTTAAAACAAAAACACAAGAAAGGAGAGGAGCTTTTGTTGTTACTGCATCAGGATGGCAAACAGCAGATGGAAAAAAATAAACTCACAGCGCTGACAAAAAAACCCCTTCAAACCATTAAACAGTCCAGGATCAAGCTGAAACTGAAAGTTTTTCTAGTCGGGGTGGAGGTGAACAGCCTATCCCCTAGGGCAAGCATCCAAGAGGGGAGCAATTTGTTTGGGCTGGAGTCTCCTCCCTGCTCCCTGCAACAACGGGAGACTGGGCTGTGCAATCAACACAGCCTCATGAAATCTGCTGTTTTGAAACATGCTGACCACAACCAGCTCACAGAGAAACCTAAACAAGAGGACAATGAGAGTGTGATGATGTGTGATGATGAGTGTGTAGAAAAATATCTTAAAAATAAGGTTAAATGGGATCAATTGCCACTTGTAGCCTTATCCCACAGCACCAGAGGAAAGGTTGATGTTCCCCTTGCATCCCTTTTCTGACTTAAGCACAATTCTCCCACACTTGGAGGTTGAGAGGAAGGGAGACTGTTTATTTATAAGCACCGTGTTTATAAGCACTGGTCATTTGAGTAATTTCTGAAGAGGGACAAAGCTACCCCACCAAAACAATCTGTTGCTGGTTTGGAGTAGTCTGTCTGACCTTTACTTACTAAAACTTGGTAGCAAAGGAGTTAAGATCAAAACCAAGCTTTGCTCTGAATAACCTTAACATAGCACAGACATCTTTCTGGAGCTCAGTCTCTTCAGCATGTGGAGCAAATGCAAACTTACATAATTTAAAAGCACTTCAAGACTGTTTCTTCCACTGTATGGAATTAAAGAAAGGTGATTGATGGACCTGAGAAAGCTGGATTGTAAAAGTGGGCAACAGGAGCCAGTTTCAAAGTTTTCTCATTCTCCAACAAAAGTGTCACTGTCAAAGCACAGAGTTGCCTTTAAGGGACAAGAAAATATTTCCAAGTGCAGACAAAATGTGCTATAACTTCATCAAGTCGTGGTCCACCATGCACACAGCAACTGGCTTTGTGCCTGATGTTTATTGAGACTAAATGCAAAACCTCTGCAACAACAGAACTGGCATCACACAAGCCAGAGAAGCGAACTTATTATTATCCGGAATTATTATTACACTGCATTATTAACCAAAACAACTTAAGGAAAAGGTTAAGGAACTGTGAGTAACTTCATGACTTAAGCCCAACTCCACTGGTGCTCATTGGCTCCAAGCTGGCTCAGCAGGGCACACAAGCAAATGTATCATTGCTATCCAGAGTAATGAGGAACAGCTTAAGCTCTAACCTCAGGGCACATTTGAGGACATCTCTTTAAACAGCGAGACAATTAAAACCTGAACTAGCACATAGGCAGGTCCACAGCACCAACAGGTGTCGGAGGGTTCCTCTGAGTCAGTGGTCTTGGTGCAGCATACTACACCGTGTTAAGACTTGTAGCTGTAAAAATGTAAAAAATGTACAAGTTTGTAGAATGCATGAAGAACCAACCTGGAATCTTTTCTGTGGTCTTGCCTTTTCTCTCACAAACTAATGGATTTTGCAGTGTTCAGTCATTTCCCTAAATTCAGCTGCATATTCAGCTCCATAACTAAGCATGAAAAGTTCTCCCTCTACACTACATAGCCAAAAGCAGAGACCTTCTGAGAAGAAAACCAGAATGTGAGCAGATATTCCCAGACTGTTCCAGACAATGAGATGACCCATGAATATTTTCACATGCTCTGCACCTATTCCACTAACATAAAGCAAAACACTTGTGACCTCTCATCAACAAAATCTTTCAAGTATCATTATTCACCTGGATTAAGTACGCACTTGCACTTATGTGCACAAATAAATCCAGCCAACCCCGAGATAATTTAAGCATATTCCTCAAATGAAATACAAGACTGGATGTTCTGCCTCAGGGCAGACTTCAGATCCTTTCATTACACACGTTTCAATGCAAGACAGAAGCACAATGCTGAGGCAAAGGACGAGACTGAAAAAGAGGCAGGCCACACATCAAAATTTATTTCATGGCCTTATCTTTAAATCAGACTTGCAGGGAAAGAACAGCAGGGAAGAGGTTCAAAAATTGTTTCAAAGACACTACTGCACTTGCTGTCTGGCAGTAGATTAATCATTTAGTTGTCAACCTTGCAATAACTATAATTGTTTTGGAAGACATTCATATTGCAAAACTGTAAGCACATATAGTAACAGTGAGTCAAGTTGAATCTAGTCCTTCTTCATTTTACATTTGCTTTAGACATGTTTTCTCCAGTACAGAAAGAACCAACTTAAAGGGAAAAAAACCCATCATGTAGATTAGAGTTTATTGATTACCCAGACACTAATTACAGCCCAGCTCTTTGAGATCTCTCCAAGGGGAAAGGAAGATATGGTATTTACAGAAACTACTTCTAATGAGAAAACCTTAAGGCAAGGAAGGTGAACCTGAGAGCAATGAGTACCAATTTTATAGAATATAAACAACTGTTTGCTCTTGTAATTGCATTTGCCTTTCTAACTACAGTCCCTATTCTCTACCCTCCTCCAGAAACACCCACTACTAGACAAGGATGGCCAAAGCTTGTTACATCACTGTAACTACAGGGAAAACATGTTATGATTTGCTTAAACTCACTTTTTTCAGGGAAAGCCTTAAGTTTATCAGTTAAAAAAAAAAAAAAGCCATAAAATCAGTGTCACAGACAGACTATCCCTTTTCCCCCACTGATTTGAACACCACAGTATTGAATAGAGCTCTATGATGAAAGACTATTTTATTCCCAAAACAAAACCCAGTGTCCCAAGCAGAGAAGTTCACTTCAGAGAGGGCATCAAGGCCAGGAAAAAGGAGCTACTTCTTCCAAGTCTTTTCCTGACAAGACAATTTTGTTGAATGTAATGATGAAGTCTCTTTTGTTGGCTACAGACCTAAGCCAGCAGGACCTTCACCTGCTCTTCTGCAGGCAGAAGACACTCCTGCAAAGCTAATCCCTGTTAAACTCCTGTGTTATAGCTACATGCTGAAGCTCCAGCACCTGGAGTGAACAAGGAGCCCTGGCCACGCGACTGTCACACCTTTTCTAACAGCCTTGGGCTCTGCAGGTACAGAGTCTGCCTCCATCAGATGTGAAGTTCCTGCAGTTCCTCCATCACCAAAGGAAGGAAGCTGAAAAAAAACCCCAAATGAGCATAAAGCAACTATGCTTTAAAAAATACTCTGAACTGAGCTACAGCTGAGCTTGCATGCGAAGAGATTTGGGTTTCATGGACAAGCAGCGACAACAGGAGAAGAATTAAGTAAACAGACATTTGCAAAATACAACTTTCAAAACAAATTTGTCAGAAAATGGCAACTTTTGTGAAGAGTAGGAATAGGATGGAATGGACATTCTCACAGCATCACGTTTTTATTTAGAGAAGACAACCAAGGAAAAAAATAAATACATTTTGCAGATGGTCTGTCTCCGAGTGGCCCCGATAAAAGCTGCTGTGCCCTGAATCTGGGCCAGCCACATTCCATCTCCAATTGCACAGCCCTCAGAAGCATTAGCAGTAATTAAGAAGAGCCAACCATAGTGATAAGCCAGATGTCTATAAAAAAAATACATGATGCACTGATACAGATTTATTTTTTCTTTCACTTCTTTTTGGTGGACTCACATGGTACACTCCTTATAAAGACATTTTTCAAGTCCTTCACAGTCGTTCCTTCAATGTTGACTCACTGAATCCCAGATGGGACCCTTGGCATCACTCATCCCAGCAGGTCTCCAGTACAGCACCAAGGACTTCATGTGTGGTCATCATGCAGATACTGCTCTTTCAAATTGCCACACAAGTGCCTGAAGCACAATTCTTTGGAATTCACTGTGATCTCACAAAAAGCATTGAGAACCACTGATCTAGTTGAATACCTTTTCATTCAAATAATTTCTCCAAGAATTCTGGCACCCAGCCACCACCCAGTTGGCCTATACCACCTATTTTCAACAGATATGCAACCCTGACCTAAAAGCCTCCAAAAGATGAGAACTCCAATAGTCAGAAACAATTTTCTTCAAACAGTGATGTTCTTCTACAATTAAGCAAGCAAAGGAAGTACAGTTTTTGCTGTGATAGAAGTAGGATAGGGGAATTCGATCATTTTGTGTCATCTCCCTCTTTGTACCATATATAACTCAGTGCTCACTTGTGCAGCTCACTGAAAGATTAGTTGGCTCATTCAGACAGGCAAGGGTAGACTCCTAAGGCGTTTAAGTGATTTGGGGCAGGATGATCATCATCTGTCTCCTCCCTGCCCACAATTAACTGTTCCATGGCCCCTGTCTTGTGATAGGCCTCAGCACGCTGGGGAACTGAGAGAAACAGAGGAGCTGAGCTCCTTCCAACATGGTTGGGAGCATCTCTTTTCCTTCAGCCTTCTGTGGTTTAAAGGAAGTTATCACAAAGGGAACCAATCCCACTGATGATCCAGGATCTTGTGTATTCAACCTAAAGCTCAGCATTTCAAACAGCAGGGAAATCAAACAACAAAGCTTTGCAGTAAGCTGATAAATCATCGTGTGTCTATGCTCAGATGGTTGAAAGGAGCACAACAAACTTGAAACAGCCAGCAAATTTCTAAAATTAAACAGTTCTTGGTGTTACAGAGGTCAGCCATCTGTTCAAATGTTCATGTTTTAGTTAATATTCCTCTTCCTCTCTTCTCTCCTGACTCAAGCATACTCCCTAGGAAGAAGACAGTATGACTCCTTAGGAAGAGAAGAATATCGCTGAAGTCACCACAGCTAGACAGCCAACCTCTTCCACGAAGAACTGCCCACAGAAAGCACATTTGTGGTTAGGACAGACTCTGGAGGCAAACAAGAAAAGTGGCGGAAAGAATAGTGTATTATCCAGGTCTCCCAGGAGCACCAAAGCCCGCAGAGCCAAGATTTCTAGTGACAGCTGCAAGAGAAGTTGTCAGGTTCTGAAAGCTGCACTCAGCATCCCTGGCTTGTCAGGTGACCTCTGGACCACCCTCCATCCCATCCTTCCTAACCTCTGCTCAGTCTTGCAGGGCACCAAGAAACATCAGAGAGCACCTCAGATTCAGCTTTAAGCTGCCATCTCATGACAGGGAGAGAGTGAAATATGACTGCTCTCAACAGATTTCACATACATTTGTAGAAGAACTGCTTACTTTATAAAAAATTGGAATTATCTGGAGTTATTCAGCAAGCAAGGCCAGCCCCAGGCTGAAGCTGGATTTAGAGAGCAAGAAGTGGGCTCCAAGTTATGTATGGTATGAAGAGATATGATGTAAAACAACAAAATTTTGCTGTTTGACATCTTTGCACAGTCTGGGTTATTCTGTCCTCTCCTCTGTTCCTGATAATACAGGGAGGAACAAAAATCCCATGAGCTCTGAGAAAGGTGAAGAATGAGTGGGACAGGAAGACAGAAGCCAAACAAGCATTTTCAGGAAGAAACCAAACTTGGGCAGGGGAAAAGCAAAAGTGAAAGAAGATGTGCAAGTGGTTGACTGAGAATAGGCTGGTCTTCTGCAACTATCAACCTGCTTAAAAAGCGTCTTCAAGGAAACTGGCCAGTGCATTTTAGATATGGGTAGTTATTGTCCATCAGGACATCGGGCATACAGGAAAAGGCAAAAAATGCATCTTTAAATCTTTGGCTTTAGGCTAGAAATTATATCCTCAAAAGGGACAAAGCAACATATTGCTTTATTGTGTGTAATTTTAAACCAGCAGGAGTTGGAAGAGGTTTTGATAAAGACATTTGGATAATATTCTGTATAACAGACATATTGTGTATCCACTCCTAAACCCATCTTGGAACAGGTGTGAATCCCTGGTATTGTACGTGGCTTAATTCAGGGGAATAACAGTGAATGAATTACTGGAAATATTGCCATTCATTATTTTCAAACACCTCCAGTTTAAAGCCTAGCGAACGATTCACAGCCTGACCTTTGGGATGAATGTAAAAGCAGTACTACAGCACCAAAACAAAATATTTTCCTGTTTTTTTAAAGTCAATAGGACCTGTATTATTTGAAGAATGGTAGCCTCAGGGAATCTGTTTCACTGCAAAGCCATTTAGGCAGCTGTCATTAGTTTAAAAGCCCATTTTTGTTTAATGACTGCTGTTTCACATACTCCCAATGCCATGCATCATAGCTGTCATCCCTAAACCTTAGATTTATGAAAGCATACAGCAGCAGCATTATACTCAGGAGTCTGCTGATATTCCCATTATTAAACCACTTCTTACAAGTTTTGACTCGTGTTTAGGTGAAACAAATCCTGTGTTTTGTGTGGGTGCTGTCATGGAGGTGGATGCTGCTCAGTTCCCCCAGAATGCCTGGCCGTCCAGGCAGAGACATCAGCATCCCCAGCTGGGGCATCTTGCAGAGCTTGGGAGAAGGATGCTTGAGATGCAATGAGAAATAAAATAAAACTTTTTCATTTCTTTAGGTATTCTTTATCATCATGGGAAGGATTCAGAGGGGTTGGAAAGCATGACAGGGCCCACTCTCCTACTAAGTCACACTTTAACAAGGGTGCAGAGAAAATGTGGCTGGAGGGGAACACTACCTCAAAGTCATTAAAATATCTGGAAATAATTGAAGAACCAGATAATCTGCAAAACCAAACCCTTTTTCCTAGAGTCCCAGACTATGATCTTTAAAACACACTGATTCAGGAGGACACTCTGAAGTAATTTCCCAGGTAACACACAAAATACATTATTTAGTACCTGCCTGCTCTGAAATTCCTTTTGCTCCTGCTATCTTCTATCAGTCCTCCACTCAGCTGCCACTTTGCAGGTAAATTCTCCTCCCATTATTTTTTATAGTGGAGAACAGGGACCATTCAATCCTTTTACCTCACTCTGAGGAGCTGAGTCTATGAACTGTACTTGGTCAAACTTAAATAACCAATCAAAACAAAAAAAAAAAAAAAAAAAAAGCTGTTTTCTTCAGATTCAAACCAGTTAGAAAACACATGAAAACTCAGGGAAGGCATTCCTGGCATATTCTGAAACCAGTGAGCACAGATTTTACATTCTCAAGTCTATATTTTCAGGCACTTATATTAACATACCTCTCTATTGTGGTCTTTGTTGCAGTGTGAAAACATTTCATTATCATTCATAAATAAGGTATTTTTACCTAGGAAAGAAAAGGACTTAAAAACAACCTGCCTTAGTGATTCCAATATAAATTACCAGCTCTAGATAGTTAACTATTCTGACAAATAGGCAGTAATGATAAATAACAAGCAATGAGACATAATATACACCCATAAGGATATATGTCTTAATACTGATGTGCCACAAAATAATTTCTTGATGGTAAATACCTAAAATGAAGTTTCCTCCCCAAATTACAAAAAGTTACATTTTTCCTAAATTATTTTGCCCATGGCATTTCATTGAATACAATGACAAATTATATCCCCTTGAAATTCAATGAAGGTCAAACACAATTTTTTTTTGATGGAATGAAAAATTCTTTAGTTTAATCCACTTCATTTTTGCTGTAACAGATTTACTATACTCAATTTACTGATGAATTCAATATTGAGATAATGAATTTTCAGGCATTAGGGCATAAGATATCCAGCTAGCAAGCACCTAGCAAAGAAAATCTCTCCCATCACTCCTGCACAAAAGCAGGAACACCTCTACAGCTGGGATCTACAGCCCAGTCCTCTCCCAGCTCTCCAATCCTGTCTGCACTTGAATAGAACAAAGCAGTTTAGTTGGAAAAAGACCCAGAGTGATCATCTAGTTCAGCTGCAGATCCCAATGCTTCTTTCCAAACAACAACAAAATCTAGACAAGGGACTGATAGCCATGTCTGCTCTTCCTGGGAGTTCCTGCTAGCTCTCTGGAAAGGAACAACTGGGATTATGACTGCTAAGAGACAAGATTTTATGGTAGCCCAAGGGTGATATTTATAAATACCAAATACATAGGGAGAAGGAAACAAAACTGCCTGGCTTAGCTGAGACTCTCTTTGTTCACACAAAAAAGTTTGCACTCCACCAACGCCAGTGATGCTCTGCTGGAACTTCACCAGAACACCGTGCAGGAGGGAAATGTCTGGACCTGACAGCAGATGTACATGCAGCCCTTGTTGGTGTTGGGGGAACTCCCCCCTCCCAAAAAAGTCCCAAACAAAGACTGCCAAACAAAACCATTAACAAAGCAATGTGCATCCTATGTAAAAAATATCCACGTATTTTGTTATGGCAAAATTGATACTTTATGTTCCTCTACCCTAAATGATGTAATGGAGCCCAGACTTTCCCAGCTGATTTCCATACCTACTGCAACAGCTCGTGGTCAGCAGGGAACAGGACTGTGCAAGAACCTGGCTGTGGACCTGCACTGGCAAACCCACAGCATCTTCTCCCCTATTCACTGGACATGCTGTGCTGCCCACACTGAACCAGCCACTACCACGGGGGTTTTCCTATTTAAGGTAGTAGTCAAGCAGTTATTGAATCTTATTCTCTATTCCTGGTAATTTAGGAGAAGGCTGTAAAACTCCCCATATTAAATGCCTCCTTCATTTCAAATGAAGGCTTGATGGGGATGGAAATGTTCCTTTTGTCTCTCTTTATGTTAATACTCACACAACTGCAGACCACCCTCCAGACAACCATGGCTGCTTCCTGCTGCCTTTTGGTGCCATGAGCCACTTACAGCAATTAAGCTGCTCACCAGCCAGGTTGTCCCAGGATACAGAGCCCAGGAGGAAGCCCACATTCAGCCTCTCTCTCCATCACCTCTCCTCCCAAATACTGGTGAAGTCCAGAAAGACTCCTAGGAACTCCCTCTCAGGAGACAGTGCTGCATTCCCCACCATGGAGCAGCCCCCATCCCAGTGAATCCTGGAGGTGGGAAGTCTAGAAGTGGTAATGTTCGTTCTACTGAGTTCCCCAGAAAGGGAGCTGCATCCAAGCATCTTATGGGAAATATTCCCTGGGCTACTGTAATTCAGCTGTGTAATTCCTAGATCACCAAAACAATGTGATGAGGCAGTTTTTGTGCCCACCATCTTTGCAAACCATGCTGACTTTTAGTGGTAACTCCACTCAGACCCGTTGCAAATGAACTTATTTTGATCATCTTCATATTTGTCCCAGTTGAGGAAAATCACACCTAATCTCATTGCATTCCCTTTTCAAGAAAGGCCATTTTTTCCCCTTCCCCTCTGCCAACACAGTGGTTGGCAGTCTATCCAACCTGCAGGCATGCAGCTGGACAGACATGCTGTCTGTAGAAATTTCTATCTGCATCCCTTAGCCAACCTCAACCCTAGGACACATGTTTATCTTTGCATTACCAGGGTCCCAAGCTGCTGCAGGGTAATGAGAAGGAGCTAAGCAAGGTGAGGATCCACTCCAAATTACCATTTTTTAAAATTAAGACTGGTAGGGCCTGATATAAAAGCCAGCAAGGTGGATGTACAGGACTGCTGGTCACGGCAGGTTTCATTTGCTTGAATTAGAAGGGTCCTCAAGGGTTCAGAAGGGTGAAGCCCACTTGCACTCCCTTTGTGACTGCCCAGGTAACTATCCTGAGCATCCTCAAACCTTGCTATCTTTTACACCAAAGCCTCCCACTTCCACTAAAGCTTCTCCCAGCAAGTACCAAGTCCCCGACACCGTAAGCCAAGGCATCATCTTATTTTATTCCCAGCCTGGCCAACACGGTGGAGATCACAGGAAAATTAAAAATTTAACAATTCACTGTAAAGGAGAGGGGGGAAAAAAGTGTCGAGTTCATGACTAATCTTTGCAGCTCTTGCCATGGACAGGATTTGTACAGACATGTTGATTTTTTATAAAAATAGTAAATCGTATTACACCCATGCTTCAAGACCAAAGATTCACAACGATACCTTAATACAGCTTAAACAAAAATAGTACTACCTGAGTCAATCTGAGCATGATAATGCTTTGTAATCCCACACTCTTAGGGGATGAACAGTTGTATAGCAGTGAATCAACACGAGATACTTGCCTTAGGAGCCATTCCTTTTTCATGCTATATAGCAACATCTCTACAAAATGGAGAAGGCTGATGCTGTCTGGGGGAGCACAGTGCACAATGAGGAAAACAGGGCAATTTTAGAGCCGCACTACCTTCCAGCTTGGAAGTCTTGGCTAAGAGTTTACTTTTTAAAAAGGAAAGCCTGCTTTAGTTTTTCCCCATCACAGTAAAGAATTTAGGAAAAAGTTTGAATTTTAGAAGCCTTTGAAAAGTGAGCAATCCCAAAGCCTATGAGCACTCAAGCAGAAGATTCATTCATAAAAACAAACACAGCCAAACAGCAGTGTTGCACAGTCATTCTGGGTTTTTTTCTTAACATCCTTGAATGAGCAAACAGAGTATATGGAAAGCAAATGTGCAGTAAAACACAGAAAAGTCTCAACAGAGGAGAATCGGTAAAATCTATTTATAATAAGAATGTAAAAGCTGAAGACTCAGATAGCAATTTTTAAGGATGGTTAAAGAAAAAATTGGAAGCTTTGATTAAAGACAAGTTAAACCATAATGAATTATTTTCAATTACTTTGTTACATAAGCTACCCACAAAAGGTACTTCATTTGCTATTGTGCTCCCCATTTGTTCTTTTTTAAGACACATTTTCCAGTTAATTGCACTTCCATCTCCCCTCCCTGTACCCACAGTATAATTTTAAGTATGGCAGATATGTGGCTCTTACAGTCCCCTCCAGACAGCAGGGAAAGGTAACAGGAAAAGTTAACAGAAAGGTCTCCCTTTCCCCAAGAGTACCTGAGTTTTAGCTCTGAAACAAAGCAGATTTTCAAGGCTACAGAGCAGATGATGCCCAGGGGAAGGAGAAAACAGCCTCAAAAATTCCCACTTATCTTGCCTGCTCCCTTCTCATTCTCTGCTATGGTGCTCAGCCTGGCACTGCTGTTGGGTTTTTTCTTTCTGCAGAGCCTGAATGTTCACAGGAAGAGTGATGCCATGGGATCCTGGATATGGGGACACAGGTGGGTTATAGAGAAGGCAGGGTAATGCTGACACGAGCAGCAGAGGCAGAGCCAAGCTGAGGCACCAGGACTCAAGGATGAGGAGATCCTGGTGAGGGGAGATGTTCTAGTGATGGACAGGGCCAGATCATGGGGAGATGCACATGGCCTTGCTCTGTGCACAGAACATACAGCATATTTCCAACAAATTTCCCAGCACCAGGAACATTCCCTGACTTCCATGTCTTGCCACAGGTGATCCTGAGATATGTAGAGAAGCTCAGGCCTCCAGTACTTCTTGCAACCTTCCATTCAAGGGGACCCCTGTTCCCACAAACACAAGGGCTGCAGAGGTTTTGACTTAGTTTTCAGCTTAAAAACAGATTGTTTCTCAAAGCCAGTTTGGTAGGACAGACCTGTCAGTCTGGCTGCAAAAAGTTTCACATTGCATCACACACACCAGCTCTGGACCAGAGAAGTGAGGAGCTATGTTCCAGACCCAGAGCCTCATGTCCATGCAAGGAACAGGCAGTTTCTGAAATGATGTTCACATCATCTCATGTCTCATCCTCTGCCTTCCCTGGCCTTGGGTCACAGCCACTTATGTGCTTCTCCAGAACAGCAAGGAGGTTACAGCAATGCCATCACCACAGCCCCCCTGCATTGCCCCTGAGACAGAGGCAGCCCTCCTGACCACATCTCAGCTCCAACCTGCCAGCACAGTCACTCCAGCAGCACCCTGAAACATGCCAAGGCATGGGGCCCCTGACCCAGCTGTCCATTCAGGTGTCCTGCACAGGGTGGGTGCATCTCCCATCATGTGCCTGGCTCTCTGGTCTTCTCTGCCCAGAGCTGCTTATGTGCTTACAGGCAGAAACACAGGTAAGCAGCTTGCTGCATCAGACCCTGTGGTATCCCAGCAGGAGAGCATCCAAATGCCAATTCCCCCCTTGCATGGCCAGCACCTCACTTCCAGATGTCTTTAGCTGGTGTGAAATTCAAGCTATGTCCAGGCACGTTCACACACATTTTAGTTTCATACTTGTTTCTGAAGCCATCCATGTGCCACTGGCCACACATTACATCTGGGAAAATGCCCATCAGGCTCAGCACTGGTCTGCTTTCAAGTCTGTCTCTTACTGCATGTTAAACATGAATTGATGCAGCCAGGCCACTGCAAGCCTTCATAGAGGAGCTGCTACGCTCAGCAGATGTACCTTCTTCTGGCATGGATCATAAAAATTCCCAAAGTGAAATCATGGACACACTTGAACTTGAAAAGGTGAGGAATACAGACCATTAAAGCATCAAAAAATGTGAAGTACAAACACCCAACAACTCTAATCTCTGTTAGCAAAAACACATCAGGACCCCAAATTCTGCTGAAAGACCACAGGAGCTTTTCAAAGCACTAGCCAAAGAGACTACCCAGGAGACAAACATATTAACAAACAATCCAGAGTACCAAGAAGTGGTTTTTTTTTACTCATACCCTGTTCAGGTGTTACCTACAACAAGAAAATCCTATTTTAAGTACAATTTAAAGTTTAAAATTTTTACACACATGGTACTACTGTCATCTATCTCATACTCCTCTCTGTTCTCAGAAGAAAAGTTTTGTTTCATTTTTCAACCTCTCAAAAAGATCCACTGAATATCAGGTCCCAATACAGAAATTAGCAATACAAACCATGCAGGTTTACAATACAGACCCCATCCTAGATGCAAAGCTGGAGGAGAGGAGGGCTTGGCTTACAAGAGCATTTTGGTAAAAGGCACATGGGATTTGTGATTTGGGCTTGTAAAACTCAAGTTTTAGGAACATAAGACTGAATACAGAAAATAATCATAAGACAGTTTACTAAGTAAGGTATGTTTTCATTGATGAAAGACGTAGTTGATAACATTTACATTTAAGCGGTGTTAAGTAAGCCCCTTATAAACACAAAGTAACCATTTTCTAGCACAATGAACACATATTTAGGTTGACAGACACACCAAACTCCATCAGCCTCCCCTGTCCTGAGAAATTACCAGTGCAGATGGCTACATTTCACCTGTATGGACACTTCAAATCAACCTGGGACCGTGTGTATCAAACCCATTTGATCTATTGGAAATACACAGATTTGGAAGACAGAGAAGTCCATTAGACATTTGGGGCATTCTGCCATAGTTCATTAGTCAGTCTGAACACACAAGAGCTCTAATAGCTTGTATCCTGTGCACTAGGCAAATGCAACGAAAGAATGAACTTCCTGAGGAATTAATGGGTAATTATATAATTTGGTTAATCTCATGGGAAAGAAATCTAGAACTGAAAAAGGAAACAGCGTATGTATTTCTCTAGAAACAACAAAAACAAACAGCAAAGGGTGTTACAGAGCGGAGTCTCAGCTGGCACCATTGGAGACACCAGCTCCAGCAGAGGAAAAGAAATTGCACTGATTGACACCAGCATAAAAGGTGGCTTTGCACCTGCAATGGCACCACATTGGCAGTTTCAGCGATCTCATCCTCCTGCAGCTCTTGACTGATTTAATGTTTCACTTACTCACAAATAAGAACCTAATGAAGTGCATACAAATGAAATACATGGAAGCCTTGGGTGCAGGCAGAACAAAATCAGTCACATGTGGCAGAGATTAGCACGAGTTATGCAGGTCACTTAACTCTCTGGAAGTTGCATTCCTTTAGATTAACACCTTGGACAGAACAGAAGGAAAAAAAAAATCCTAAGGTTGCTTTCTGACACAGAAAACACTGCCCCAGTGGGATGTGTAAGTTTTAGTAAAAAATACAATGTAATTTGTGCAGATTTTCCCTAAAGTCAAGTTTTTTTTAAAATGTAGCAATTCACTTCTCGCATCTCTGGAAATTATTTTTAGTGCAAAGGTCATTATTAAGTGCAAAGCTTAACATTTTGACAACAAACTCCTGCTCAAAGATTAGCTCTGCCAGCTTTGAAATTAAAGCACGCCATTAACTCAGCAAATGTAAACTTCTGCACTCAATGCTGAACAAAAAACAAAGCTGGTATTTTCTATTCCTCATTTAGTTTACTATTACTAAATTAAAGACTGCCTTGAAAGGAGCAGGCTCTGCAAAGTACTCACCACCTATTTTGGAATATCTTCAGAGAAAGTCCACACGGCTCAATTACCTGGAAGACACAAACCAAACATGCTTTACATTACAGTTTTTCTCTAAGTGACAATCTTCACACTACTGGCCACTCCAGTAAAACCTACCATTTCCAGTTCAAAAAACCCAGAAATAGTCTAAAGGTGCAAAACCCCTGCTCCAGCTCTTACCCTACAATGGGAAACAGCTTGGTTGTGTGTTTGCATTTTATTATTTGTCCTGAAATAAGAAAAAATTCCATGTTGAAAAATGCACAGATTTATCTTGAATTCAGATAGCAAATTCTTCTGATGTTCAATAATCTGTTGAAATCATGCTTCTTACTCTAGATTTTCTTTTATAAAAAGTAATCTTTCAAAATAAGCAAGTCTCAAGTTCAGATTCAGAAGGTTTGCTTGGCTCAAACCAAAGAATACTACTACACCAAAATGTAAAAACTGGAACAAAATAAAGAAAAAATATGAGAGTCAGTTCCAAGTTACTGCAGACACTAAGCATTGCTCTGAAAGTTTAAAAATAATTTTTCTTTCACTGAGCATGTTTCTCAAGGAACAAGAATATAATAATTTACATCCCATCAGCATCTGTCAGCTCTGAATGCTGAGGGTTTATCAGCCTTTAAGGAGTCACAGATAAGACCACCAGGAGCAAGGTTCACCTTCTCCCGTGATTCCTAATCTCTCAAAATCTGTGGATTAGAAAATCGAAAGCAAGTGACTTGCTCTGATTCCCTCTCTCACAGAGCTAACCATAATTTTCCTCTACCACGAAGGCCAAGATCAGCTGGGAAGAATTCATCTTCTCCAACCCAATATACCAACTTCTTTTCTACCAGATCCTTGTCTGACCCTATAACTGCTGCAAACACAACCCCACTGTGTTTATCTCCCAGGTGCCTCCAGCCCACTCCTAACACACACATGTGGTCTGCCCAGTGCCAAACCCCAGACAGACATCCCAGACAAAGCCTCCCAACAGTCTCCTTCGATACTTCACCATCCTTACAAGCAGGAGATCCTGCTTTTCATGATACCACTCGCATTCATTTCCACTGACCCTAACTCCTACAGACACAGGATTTCATATTTCTCCCCTTACAGCAAGCTGCTGCTGTTTGCTGACACTGTAAACTCCTCGTGCCAATCCTACACCTTCTCTCCAGACCAAACACCCTTATTCCTCCCCATCTTTCCTCTTGAGTCCTCTTATTCAGATCCTCACCAGACTTTTTCATTTTTTTTTACATTTCCATCAGGTGCAGTGCCCCATGCAGGCTTTAGTACTCCAGCAATGCCAAAGCACCAGGAGACCCCAACACTGGACATGAAGTCCATCCCTCTGTTTATGGAAGCACATTTCTGCTGCTGTTGGGGCAGGATGATACTGGAAAAGCAATATATGACCCACCACGACCCCAGGACACTTTTCAGTGGAGACCCTCCAACCAGCCCTGAGTATTCTGTACAGCAAACCCACCCACCAGAGATAAATGTAAGCCCACGCTAAAGCCTTCTGGTGAGAATGATGGACCCTCCAAGATCATCTTCTGGTTCTGTCCAAAGCTACTTGAAAATCAAATAACTTTCTCCCCCCAAGTACTTGTAACATCCTCTAGTTTGGTGCTTCTTGTTGAGTCTGAACCAGCATTCTATCAAATGCATCAATAACAATGAGCCATGGCACAGGATCCACTTTTGGAAATCCTCACCCAACACTACTTCTAAGCTTGATCACACACAGGAGCTAAGTCTGGATCATGGTCAGCATGCCTACCTTGCACTATCCAAAAGTTTCAACAAAAATTCTTTACCTTAGTTTTTTGGTTTTTTTTTTTGTTTTTTTTTTTCTATGAATATCAAAACATTACCAAAAACTTAACTAGGATTGGAGTAAATCATATAATCTGCGCTTTTTCAATCTACGGTACCTGTTAGCCTGCTCCAGAGAGTAATTAGGATGTCTGACATTATTTCTTCCAAACTAACCCATGCTGATTGTTACTCATAAGCACCCAGAAGATGACTAGGTGGGAAATAATTTATCAACTTCCAGAAGAACACTGTAATAAAAGTGAGAGTGACTGCACTGCAATTCCATCTCCTCCTTTTAAAAAATTTATCAGTATATATTTTGCTTTTTGATTGTTATGGTAACCTCACAGACTCTCCACAGGTTTTCAGAGGTAAACACCAAGAAGAAATTGAAAAGAAGACAAGCAGCCAGCTGAACTGCAGCTCCTTCTACAAATCACAAGAACAACACAAGTGTCACAGAAGTGAGGCCAGGGAATCCTGCCCTGACATGGAGTCACCAGTCACCCCCTGAAGGTGCCTTCTCCACTGATTATGGGTGAGTGATGCTGGTTGAATGGTTTGTACTGAAGACCAATCTTCTCATATGCATCTTCCCATTACCTGGGAGCAGTTTCAAACAAACTTCCCTAAGCCCTAAAGAGCCCGGAAGGAAAATAAAGAGAAAACGCCTTAAGCATGTGCCTCCTAAATTACTGTGTTCTTATTTTTATTCTGGTAGCTTCCCTCATCAGTGCAGGTTTTAATTACACCAGTCTTCTGCTCCCAGGAAGTAAATTCCAATAAATTTTCTGCTACCATGAAGTTTTCTGTTATTCTTGAGAACCCTGGGCAGGCACTCTTAAATGTTGCAACCTAGCAGCAACAAAAAACATTTAAGCAAATAATTTTACATTCAACATCTTTTTATCCTTATCTTACAGAGTGATGGATGTTATTTCCCCAAGCTGCAAAATAAACGAACCTCAATGGAAAAACAAGATAAGGACTGAAATTGGTCAATGGCGAAATAGGAAACGCAACCCACAAGCTCTTTTAATTTGTCTTCTGTGTGGCTACTACAAAATCGTCATACTTTCCCCATCCAACAAGCCAAATAGTGTAATATTATTTGGCCATATGTATATACTCAAAGTAAATGGAATTTCACAGTCCAGATGCCAGATTCTGGCATCCCAAAAGACTTTCAGGGATGTCTGAAATCATATATAGGTTTGGTCCAACCTGCAGGAGTACAGGGTAACTGGATAGCACACATCAATTTCTGTTTACAGTCCATGCAGTATTCAAATTCACTGACAATTAAAAGTATGCTATAAATGAATTAGCAGAAGAAACTCATGGCAGAAATTCAATTACAAAGCAGAATTAAAGGAAGAGATGTCAGAAACTTTTGGAGGCTGGGCAGGAAGACATGAGTGCATCAGTCTACTATTTTCAGAGCTGCCAGCAAAAAGCTTAAGAAGAAGACTGTTCCAAATAATTGTGTCTAAAAATCCTCCTTATAAAAAGAGCTTAATTGAGAGACATGAGAAACCAAGGTGACAAATTATTTTTTCAGAACATGTTTTGATCTGAGAGGGGTAAAAGTCCTTCTGAGGGGTCAGATATCATCCACCCCTGCCAGCCCCACGGGCACTGCAGCTCTGCCACGTCCTGCACATTCCTCAGATAGGCCTTGGCTTGCACCAAAGACACTGCAGACACCTTTGCTTTTGTCTTGTTTTTCGAAGTGATTTTAACCCCATTCCTTTGCTTTGAGTCATAGGCATTACATTGTAAGCAGATTTCTTGCTACTCGATGGAGAAGCCTCATGAGCTGTGGGCAATTTTCTTCCTGTATTGGTCACTATTTCACCATGCCCTGTCCTAGCCTCCTTTTGCTCCCCTTTGGCTGATACTATCCTTCATCAATCTTGATGCCAGTTAGCAATAAGGCCCTCCCACACCTCCAAGGTTCAGCTTTCTTAACTGCATTAAGACAAATCAATACTGTTATTAACATTGCCACGTTTGTGGATGGCGTGACCTGCCTGCAAACACCACATGCAGCCATGGAAATACTCCCAGGACTACATAAAGTCTCTGCACTCCCTTATTTGCAATTTCTCTTTCAAGTAGACTCTGCTATTTTATAAATATGGGGTGGACTTTTTTTATCTTTTTCTTGCAAATGCCAACTGATGAAGACTTGCAGGACACACAACTTTGCCATCCCCTTCACGTGTGGGCAGCAATACTCCAAGGACAGCCAAGAACTAATTGTCCAGTCACTTGCTTTGCAGCTGGGCTCAATGATCATTGTAGGATCTTTACAACTGAACTGTTGTATTCTTGTGCTGGCTGCCCAACTGCTCTGGAGTGTGTCCATTCACTCCTTCCCCTAATGCACATTCTCTTCCCACTCATGTCTCACCTCCTTCTCCTTCCCATCTTTCACACCAGGCCCAAAAGCCACCATGCCTGGAGCTCACCTTGACATATGATTCAACCCACAATGCCAGGAAACCAAATCCCTGGCAGAAACAGAGGCCTCTAGGCCCCTACATTCCTGCAGAGATGTTGGTCAGTTCACTCTGGCCATCAAAGGACAGTCACTATCCAAGAGCACTGCCAACCTGATTCAAGAAAGCCCAGATGCCATCACAGCCCAGTGCAAGCTCCTGGGCAGGTTTTCCAGCCCTTCCTGACCTCCAGGGTGCTACAGTTAGGAAATTTGATGCTGGCTAATGTAAAAGCTAATTTCAGGTGTTCTTCTTGATACCCTACTGTAGCTGCAGTGTAGAAACACCTCAGACCTGAGAGGCTGGTACTGCTGAGAGAGATTGATTCCGGGTCCACAGCATGAACTGCTGCTCTCCTTTTTCTGCCTCAGATTCCTCTAGTGGCACCTTTCCCATTACCATTTCACCTAAGCAATGTGCTTGCAACACCTCCAGTAACTACAAGAGTAGTAACAATGCCAGAGCATGGAGGAAACACCAAGCACTGACAGAATCAGGAAACAGCAACAGGGAGGAGTTCAAAACATTCCTCGGAAGCCATGTATTGCTTATTTGGAACACCTTCCACATCTATTGACTGAACAACTTCAACAGGCTCCCAGGCTGCTTTGATTTCACATGCTGTAAAGCAGCCTGCATTTTTAGTAGGTGTCCAATTCCTGCCAGCTCTCTGCCTCCAGGGTTTCCCTTCTGCAGTTTACTTAGACAACCTTCCAACATAAATTTTTGCAACCTGAAGCCTGTTGCTGCATCACTGGTACTTAACATCCGTTCACAAAGCCACCCTGACACTGCTTGGTGAATTTAACTTGTAACAGTGAAGTGAAGTGAAATGCAAAGCCAGGTCCACCCATCAGCAGGGAAGAAAGAACAAAGAATTGTGGATGTAAAATCACAGAATAGTTTGGGTTGGAAAGCACCCTTAAAGGCGATACAGGCCAGCACCCCTGCAATGAGCAGGGACATCTTCAACTAGATCAGGTTGCTCAGAATGCTTTCCAGCATCACCTTGAATGTTCCCAGGGATGGGGCATCTATCACCTCTCTGAGCAACCATGATTCACCACTCCTGTGGTAAAAAATTTGTTCCTTACATCTAGTCTAAAGCAACCTTCCTTCAGTTTAAAACCATTACCCCATATTGTACCATTAAAAAACCAACCAACCAAAACAATTTAAACCTTGAAAAGAAAAAAAACCCCACCAAACAACCCCCCCCCCAAACAAAACAAAACACCAAAAAAAAAAACCCAGCACCCCCCACCCCCGCCCCCCAAAAAATCACCAGCTTAAAACAGAGGAGAGTGGGTCTTCTGGGTGTTGCCAGGATGGTGGTATGATCTCTGCCCTGTTTTCCCTCAGTTTCCCTTGGCAATCAGTCTATCAGGTAAGTCAACAAGTCCTTGAGAGCACAAGATATTCACCTAGGAGCTTAAATTAAACTCTCCAAGTGACTAAGAGACCAACATCTTTGTCTGGAAGGCTGTGACTTACGCTCCTGCCCAAGCAGGAACATCACGCCTTAGCTGTGAGACATCAGAGCTCACAGAAGCCACAGAAATCCTACCAAATGAACACACTTACTGTGTTCATTCTACTGCCTTAGATTTTTCTTGTGGGATTTTAGAAAATGCTCCATGCTGACTTATACAAATTCACTGCATATCTGCTGTGCTGGAGCTCTCCTTATAGCACAGAAACACTTGGAGCAGACTCTGAAATGGTAGGACCTACGTTAGTAGCGTAGGTCTGCAGTGAGTAACTTGTTCCACACCTCCAAAAACCCCATTCTGAGAATTCCCAAAGGTTTATTTATTGAGCACAGCTGCAAAGAGGTAGTTAAACCACTGACAGCCTGCAGCATTCTGTACAAGATCTTTCACCGATATTATCATAGCAAGTAGTGATCCCTGCCAGATTCAGGGAAACACAGGGAAGTCAACAGAAGCCAGAAGAAGCTTGCGCAAAGGAGAAACCTGCATGCCAGCCAGGCCTTTCATTAAATACATCATGGGCTACTCCACCACAGATTCATCTCAGTGGAGGCAGAAGCAATTCCCTCCAACCCAAATTGCCAGATTGCATTTCTGCATTATATGTCAGTTTTGGCTCCCGTCCCTCCTGAGTTCCCTCATTGAATCACAGAGTTGTTTAGATGTTGGTTTTGTTGTTTGGTTTTTTTCCCCAAGAAGACTATTCACAAATGTCACATACTGCCTGGTCTGACCTGCAGTCAGCCTACAGCTGAACAGGGTACAGGCAGTTGGGGACAGAACAGTGCCAGTTATTTACCCTATTTCCTCTCAAACATTTTTCCAATACAATTAACTAAATTGTGCAATTACACATTCATCGGCCAGGAAGTTTCTCTCTTCCCCTTTTTAGCCTCCTTTTCAGTTGCGTTTCCCTGCTTCACAGGATGCTCTAAACTAAACATTACATTCAAGTTACACAATAAAGATTTGGAAGTGATATAATGAATGAGGAAGGTCACGGGAAGGGAGGTATCTGCTAAAATAAGATTTGCTAAGCAACTACACAGGACCTTGTGTCAACTGCCTTTTATCACAGGAGACTGTAATTTATATTAGCTAAGATACCAGATGGAGGGGCATAAGAGATCAAAAGTTGAAATAGTTCAAAAACTTTCCAAGGACTGAATGAAGTCTGAATTAATTCAAAACCCAAATTATAGTGATATAAGCTGTTATGGCAGAGCCAAGGTGCCTCACATAACCTTAAAAATCACACTCCAGCTACAGGAAAATGCAGCTGCATTTAAATTAAGTTTATCACAAACCAGTGCTCCTGGGCAGATCATTCATTCATTTAGAAAAATCTACACACTCTCATCTTTGTAAGGGGAAAACCACGTTGGAAGTGAAGCAAAAACCAGATGCACCACTTCTTGTTAACCTCCCGAGAGCTGGAAAAGCAACATTAAGTGCAAAACTTCCAGCACACATCAATCACATTTTCAGAGGCTGTAAAATATTAACCTCAGGTGACAAAGATTTTTCTAAGCTGAGGGGTCTTCCTTGCTCTGCCAGGACAGGCTGTCTCTTCCTCACAGGCAGCAGCCCTCCTGCAGTGCACAGCTTACCTTGGCACAATCTGTCCTGGCACAACCAGGGCACATGCAGATGGGTTCAGCCAGCACCAGGGCTCTCTCCAGGAACACAGCTGGGCAAACTCCTCCTCAGGAGCCACAAGGACACCTATGTGACAATGCTGGATGTCCCCTTGTCTGTTTACTCAGTGAGACTCACGAGCTGCAAGAAGCCAAGCTTCTGGAGAAGTCTGATGGTCTTGACATCTTTGTGACCTGTCACCGTTGCTACTCCAGTCAGGGATTTTTTCCCTCTACTCTCATCCACTTCTGATCACCAGTTAAGAAATGGGTTTAAATGGAGGCTGATATCATGAGCAGGAGTCTGGCATCTCCAGGCTTGATGTGGGCAGCAGGGTGAGATAGAGGAGGACAGGAGACAAGTAGTGACAAACTGGCATCCTGCAAGCCCCAGAGCACACCAGCCACAGGCTGTAGCCAGAGACACAGGGATGCCACGGTTACAGAGCGACGGCAGTGATGGCTGGCCTTGAGTAGCTCAGCCTGCAGCACTGCTCTGCCCCAGCACCTGCACATGTTCCTCAGGCCCTACTGCATTCGAACACCAGGCACAACACAGGGGGTGTGCTCGCATGGCAAGCAGCAGGCACAGCATTAAACCCCTCGTGGTATTCACATGCCACTCACAGTTTGTCTTTCTGTCTAAGGCTACTCCACCTCAAGGTGCACTTCTCACAAGCTCCTGAGGAGCCTTTAATATTCTATAGTCAGCCTGGACTTTTGCATGCATACAGCTTAAGAATATCAAAACTTCCACCAAAATGTTTTTGCAAAGCTTTCCTGGAACTGAGCAAGCAGTGCAGAGCATTTTTGTTAGAAGCATATCTCCTCACCATAAAAAGCATAAAAACTGTCAAAACCATTAGCAATACATAGAAGACCCCAGCACCAGCAGTGGGGATCAAGCATCTGAAAACAAAGCTCGGCACAGTTAATTCAAAATGTCCCAACACAAGTGGGACTAGCCAATGCTTGGCTGTGAAGTCCCTCATGCCCAGAAGGTGATGGTTTAGCCAAATGCTGAGGAAGATCATCCTTGAATATGTCCTGCAACAAATCAGAGCTCTGGAAATGGCCAGCAAGTGCACCTTCATTTCCAAACTGTGCCTCCTGAATTACACCCATAAAAGCAAGCACTCAGTAAATTCAGCTGTCACTGGTGCTATCAGTTCAGAACAGCTTGCCTCACTTAAGGGACAGGACTTCTGGGAAGCTACAGCACACACCATGTGGAGCAGCCTACCAACAGCCCCCAGCAGGGGCCACGAAAGACAGAGTCAAACTCCAGGAGATCTGGGAGAAGAGAAATCACAGTTGGTGTGACTGAGCAGATCAGATCTGGCATACCCCATGTATACCAAGACATTTTATCAGAAGAGAGACACAGAGATCCCCCTCCGTGACAGGCTCAGCAATTGCATCCGTCCTCCATTCTGGACAGTCCAGTGGTACCTCAGCAGGTGATAGCAATAGAATTTTCCCCTGCAGAGATTCCTCTCTTCTTTGTGACTGGTAGAGAAGCATTGCTGGAGTGACAGATTATTCAGCCTGAAACTGCAAGCTGCTTTGGAGGGCTGCTCCATCTGAAGAGGATGAGACGGACTCCTTGCTCTCTTGCAAATCCCACTGGGGTCCGGAGGCTTCCCATGGGGACAAACCTGGCTGAGAAATACAGCCTACAGGTTCAGGGAATCCTTAAGGAGATGGGAGATGAGGGATAGGGAATGAATTAAAAATAAAGTGAGATCTTTTCCTATCTCTTGAGACAAACACAGCTCTTTGTAACAGAGCTTTAGGGCCAGATTTAGGAATGAATGCCATTTTAAGAAGCGTGACACAAGCAGAACAGAAAGTTGTGCCTGCAGTCTACAGAGCTGGATCTCATTTACTTTCAAACCATTACCACCACTTCAATTACCCTCAGCTGGAATGAAATCTAATTTTAATTTTAAAAAATTATCTTTTGATGCATCTTCTGATAACCCAAGAAGAATCCCTGACTGGTCCTGGCAGAGCTGCTGCTCCTGGGCCGAGCGTGGAGAGGCATGGAGAAGCACAGCATCTCGGGTTCACACTGTGCTCCCTGGGGGGACAGACACGTGCAGTGACCAAACTCTTGACATCCAGAGAAGGGGCTTCAGCCATCACTGAGGGTGCAGCACCCAGTGAACCATCCCCTGCCAATGGGCAGGGGAATCACCTGAAATTAAAAGGTCTCCCACAATTGATTTCAGCCAGTTTGCTTCACATCCAGCCTAAGCCAAGGGAAATAATTTGTTGTGGGATTTGGGTAAATCCGGCTTCTTACCTCAGGGGTGATCTCGGTCTGCCACCCTCCACCTGGATGCAACCATCCAGTATTCATTGCACAAAGCCACTAGAGAGGCTGGACACAAGCACATGCTCATTCCCATTTAAATGGTTCTTTCAGAAACACACGTGATTCCACAACTGTCAAAAATCTGTGTTTCCAACCCACATTTTATTTGGTATAAGTGCCTCCTTTGATAAACTCTTACAAACAGGAGCACCCATTTTCTGGAAGGCGTCCCAGAACCCCTCTGAAGCAAAGCTGACATACATGAGCTCAAGAGCAATAAAACTCAGCCCAGCAAAAGTTGTGGTGACTAACCATGGAGGGCCTTCTATGCTGACTCCAACTTTTTACTCCCATACAGTGACTCCAGCTCAGTACAAGAGCTTTAGGAGGGTGGACACCATGGAGAAGAGATCAGAGAGATGATACAAGACACAGGGGTGTTGACTGTTGAAAAAGAATCTCAGAAATTAGATGGAATAGCAGAAACCCCAGCTGGTTCCAGGACAGTGCTTTGATCACTCTGCAGAGGATGATGAAAGGCCTGTGATACCCACTGGCCAGGCAGCTCCTGCCAGGCCCCTGCTCCCAAACCTAAGTTTCAAGCTGCTGCCTTCCCTTCAGCTCTGGCAAGGGAGACACAGGGTTTTCAAGCATCTTCTAACATATTGAACAGATGTTGCTTCTAGGCCCTTTCCTAAGCACTGCAAAGTATGGCCGCTTTTATTTTTTGAACACACATTTCATAATCAAAGTTGGTGCTAATGGTTATGCATCCACAACATCTTCCCATGTAACTCCCACCCTCCTCTCGAACACAAGCAGCTTTCATCCAGCAACCCCAAACTGCTCTACAAAGAAAAGCCTGCCTCTCCCCAGAGAAGTTTTAAGAAAGTGATTGTGTTTGGAGAAACAAAATTTGCCTGCTAAATAAAAAAAAAAGCTTTATTTAAGAGAAAAAGGAAAGGATGCCCTGCAAATGCTAACTGGCTTTGACACTGGCTATCTGCATTGTGACCAAACCAGAAGCTTTTTCCCCCTCACACAGTGGGCGAGCTGCCAAGAACTGAGCATCCTGCGCATAATGCCCTTTTGAAAGAGAAAAAAAAAAAAAAAAAAAAAAGCAAACCTGAAAAAAATTCCTGCTATCTCTGAGCAAGGAAAAGCTCCTTTCTGCAGAGCCAGGCCAGGCAGTGCGGAGCAGAGGTGAGGGAGAAGCGCGGTGCGGAGGGCTGGCGAGCACGGCTTGCAGCACGCCCCCGCGCCGGCTCCCAGCCCCCTGAAGGCTTTTCTTTTCCTCCCTCCTCCCACCGCCGCCCCCGACTATTCTAAAACGACTTTGCATGAGCCACACGCCAACTTCTAAGCGCAAGGCACCGTGTATTTCCTTATTCCATGCCCAAGCTCTACCATCCATCACGTTTCTATTTGCGAGAGGTTACAAGAGTCTGGGGTGTACACACAAGGGACACACAAGTGTGCGTGCTCCCACTCCCAGACAATTCGTGCGAATCGTCTCTTGCACTTCCATTGCTGGGAAGTACGTGCCCGATGCTGGTACGCTGCATGGTTGGGGAATCACAAACAAACCCCTTTGCCACTCTGACTAGTCCACCGGCTAATTCATTACTATAAACCCATTGTCCAAAACAAAAACATTATTTAATTGCTAAACCAGCTGCCCAAGTTTAGCTGTTGCTCTTGGCAAACCTATCAGGATCTCAGTACGCCTGTTTTTTCAGCAAGTATCTCTGTAGGTGCAAGCCATGCCTTCCACCCTTGACGTCTCCAAAGTGTCTCTGTCACCAACCCAGTGTTTTCCAACCCAAGTGGATATTTAAAAGGATACCATCAGCTTAAACATCCCTCTGAATACATTAAGATTACAGCAACAGAAATACTAGCAAGCATCCTTTTTTTTCCCCCCCCAGCTGTTAAACGTGCAGTTATGCAGCTGCACTCTTTCCCATCAGGCAGCCTGATTTCCTTTAAAAACGGAGGGCAGAAAGAAAAAAAAAAAAAAAAAAAAAAAAAAAGATTAAAACATATTTGAAGGAGTCACCAAAAAAACTGGCAGAAGGTCTCAAAGTCTGATGCCTGCAGTGTATGCAACTACAGCTATGCCTAAGTTTTCTTGCTGTTTCTCAAGTAGATTGTGCCACTTCAGACAGGCAGTTCAATCACTGGGAAATACGTTGCACGCAAGGGAAGAAAAAGGCTGGCCAGGTTGTAGCTGGCATCTTTTGAACAGAATGCTGCTTGGCATGGATTTCCAAGTATCTCAACTAACATAGATCACCAGGGAGAATTCCTTAAACTACTTGCTGCTTTCTTTGATTTTAAAAAGATACACACCTACAAGGACAAGAAACACTGAAACAACCCAAGTATCATTGCCATTTTTTTTCACACTGATTACTCACAGGTATCTACAAACTTACCGCGCAAATGATAAGCAGCATTTTGTAACAACAATCATAATAAAGGCATCTTTCATGCAGTGCAATCCAGAAGAACTGCAATATTTCTTAGATTACAAGACTGATCTGCCCTCTCTCTGCCCCCCCGCCCAGCTCCTGCTTTCTAATTCCAACACAGTCAGAGCAGGAGAATGCATAATTCATCCTGCGGTCAGCCCTGTGGGTCTCCCAGTTATTAAGCAACACCAGACTTCCAGAAAGGTCACATTTCCAGGAGATTCAGCTGAAAATTCTCTCCTATCCACTGAAAGAGTCTGAGAGGTAAAGTAAGGAGCTCCCCATGGAGTATTTGCCCCCACTGTTCAAGGATTCACAATTACTGTGCTAGCAGAGCATGACAACAGGCAGAGGATATTTATCTGAGTAAGTCGAGAAATGTAGAAATCAATGGGTTAATTAGCAGGTTAGCAAAACAAAACTGACTAGTGGAACCTTTTATACAGCAAAAGACTGATGAAGTGAAGATAACTGCTTGCATTTGTTATCCTCTCCGGCTGGTAGAGAATTAATGGAATAATGGAAATTTTAGGTACTGATCAAAATAATGTTCTGTCCATTAAACTTGAACAATTTTGCAAAAGCGAAATCTTTCATTATCCATGGGTATCCACACAATACAGTAACACAGTTAACACAATGTAAGATAAACCTCTTGCCAAAAGAAATTTAACTTCTGTCCAAGTTAAGCTCAATGCAGATGCATATGTTGGACACAAACAATTTTCTAATACAGAAAATGAATGAAGAACCTGATCCCACACATAGACATTATGGAAAGCATCCTAGGAACATGATGGAAAACAATTTAAAAAAAAAAAGTCTGTATTTATTCCATTAACTGGAAAACACATTGCATTTTTTCCTGAATCTGACCTAAAAGTCATGCTTGAAGGAAATTCCAGCAGTTCTTTGGAAACGTGTGAGATCCTCTTCCCATGAGTATCAGTGCATCTTGCACATGCACACAGTGTAACATCATTGCTCAGTTTCATATCACTAAAAGGAAGTAAAAAACCCAGTGATTCAGAATTTTAATTCACGCTGCCCCCTTGGTCTACCAGCATTCTTGTCTCCTCCTTTTCAAAGTAATCAACACTCAAAAGAATGCTGTCTTGCTTGTAAAAAAAATAAAAGCATACTGCATGCGTATTTTTAATTGCAACATTTCTAAACGCACGTTACACGTTTTCTTTTTTCTCTTTTTTTCTTTTCTTTTTTTGTGGAGTCATAATCCAAGTTGAATGTTGCTTAGGCTACAAATTAATCTCTATCCCCAGCTCCCAACAACTGGCCCATGTTCCTTCCATGCCCATGAGCTCGGGTGGTAGAATGGGGGCACCACAGTGCCAGCTGCGACACGCAGCGAGCAGAGCATCGCCTGCACCCACAGAGTGGCAGCCTCATCTGAGATCTAGAAAGGTTTGTCTACACAAGTTCCTGCCGGTGCAAGCAGCCAGCTGCAAGAGCAAACCCCACTCCAGCACCGTAGCAATTCCCTGAACAGACAAAGCTATGCCAACAAAAGCACTTTCTTTGCCAGCAGAGCTGACTCCTCAGCAGAGCTCCTGACAGTGTTGCAACAGCCACTCTATAGTGGCACCCTTTTTTTCCCCTCACAGTTTCCTACACTTCCACCTCCACACAGAGAAAGGCAAGTAACAAAGAAATTCAGAAAACAGGTGTGAGGAAAAGGTGATGCGTGCCCTGCTGGCTGGCTAGCACCTCATCACTGAACCAAAGGAAAATGTGAGATGGTCTGCCTTCTTCCCCAAGCCCCACCACACTACATGAAGTCTAAAACACTCAGCTCTAAGTAAGATCCATTCACCTGAATCAAAGGGTTCTCAATCCAAGCATCTGAGAAGAGTTGAGGGGTTAGAAGCGAGGTCGATACTCGGCCCTAGAACAAGCAGTGAGGTTCCTCCTGGCTCTGCTCCCTGGTGAAAAGTACCCAGCAATGCTGGTGGACCCCATGCAAGACAGCATGATATCACTGGATATCAGTGGCTGCTGAAACAGTCTCCCAGTCTTTGATCAAATTGCATCTCAGGCAAGAAGAGCTTTTGAACCTGAAATTACGACAAATGGCTCCCATTAGGAAAAAAGGAAAATATTTTGGGAAGGGAGTGATCCTCCTTTCTTCCTCCCACAGAGAAAATTTGATCTTCCTACCAGATTTTAATTTGTGGATGGGATTACAGGACAATACTCAGCCACAGTGCTTGCCTACAAGTATTCCTGTGAAAAAGCCCAGGATTTTGTCACATAGGTATAAATCACCCCGCTATGAGCAGGAGACACAGACCTACTGAGCACCCAGCTGTTTTTCTCAGCAAACCTTTCCTTCCCGACAATGCAAAAGAAAACCTTTTCCCAAACCGAGCAGGGGCTTATTTATATAGAAACTTACTTGGGAACACACTTGCTTTATTTCTTATTTCTTGTAATTCTCCCTACTTCAGCAGCTAGTGTGTGCTGGAGCCATGTGCTCCAGCAGGTCCCCCAGCAGCCTGATGCAAACCACGGCTAGCAGATGCCTTTGCTGCCACAACCTCACAGGAGTAGGGTGTTCCCCCTTGCCCGGCTTTCAGGGAACTGGGGTGACCTTGGCTGCAGCCATCCAGCCTCCAGCACAGCCCCAGACATCTCCCAGGCGAGGAGACAGACAAAAAAGCCAACTCACCAGAGGCAAACGCCAGCATTTTTTAAAGGTCGTTTAGGAAGGTTGGCAATAGGAAGTCCGGATCTGTAGTAGTTGACTCAAAGGGCCCTGCAACATTCATGCGTCGGGAACTTCTCCGGGTAAACCATTAACCACCATAAAGCAGAGCTGCGAAACTCCCCTCATCATCGGAGAGGCTCACACAGAGCCGAACACACACGCTGGCTGCACGGGGATATGCACACACGGATGTACAGATATCCGTACAGCTACAGACATGCAAGGACACAGATACACACGGCTTGGGGTTTTTTGAGGGCAGGGGAAGCGCTGGCAATTCTCTCTGCTCGGGGCGAGGCGAGCGCTGACACCGCAGCCCCGCGGCGGCACAGGGGGGATCCGCTCGCATTCCCCGGACGCGAAGACGGCGCCCGGGTCCGCTCCGCATCTCCTGGCGGCGAAGGGAGCAGCCGCCCCGCTCCGCGCCCCACGGGGATGGAAGAGATGCGCGGAGCGCCCCGCGCCCGCAATCTAGGCAGGACGTTTTGAGCCCCCTCTCCCCGAAAATACCCACGCCAAAAGCCAGAAATCTCCCCGCTCCCTCCAGCTTCGCTCTCCGACAGTCCCCGCGGCAGGAGAGAGCGCGCAGACCTCCCGCAGCCCTACCGAAGTTTCCGCGCCGCTCCGCGGGCGGCGGCGGAGCGGCCCCAGCTCCTTACCCGGCTGGTGGAGCGGGGTCCCGGGGCGGCCTGGAAGCGGCGGCGGCGGCTGCGCGGGGGCGCGGCGGCTTCCTGGGAGCTACAACTCCGCGGCGGCGCCCGGGCGAGCCGCGCGCCTGCGGAGCGGCGGCGAGCGGGGAGGAAAAGAGGAAATGAGCGGGAGGCGCATTGGAGGGAGGGAGGAGGAGGAAGGAGCAGTCGCCGAGGGACCAGGGAGAGCGAGGGACGGAGCGCAACTTCCCCGGCGGGGCAGCGGGCGCGCCGGGGGGCGGAGCGCACCGTACCGCCGCTCCGCGGCCGCCCCGCGGCGTGCGCAGCGCCGAGCCCCGCGCAGGGGCCGCCCGCCGCCGCCGCTCCCGCCGCTCCCGCCGCGCCGGACACTTGGTATCGCCCTGGCCGGCCCCGCCGGGCCGCCGCCGCGGGCAGGAAGTGCGGGGCCGGGGGGCAGCGCGGAGAGGTGGCTCCGGGGGCTGCGCGCCCGCGGGGAGCCGCGCCCGGCCCGCTGGCGTTCGCTGACGGCCCCGCCGGCACCGCGGGCGCGGGAAAAGTTCTGATTTTTGATGTTGGGGGGGCTTTTTTTTTTTTTTTTTTTTTTTTTTTTTTTTTTTTGTGATCTTTACACCCAAAACAAATCAGCAACACGGAACGCCGGACAGGGACCCCTCCCGCGACCCCAGCTCGCTCTGCGCGCATCTCAGAGCGCGGCTGAGGGCCTTCAGTGCTGGGTGCACAAGGACGGACGGAGAACGCCGGCAGCAGGGGCCGCTTGGAGTGGCCGCTGGAAGCGAGCGCGGCCGCCCCCGGCACATGGACCCCACTCTTCCCTCTGGACAGGGCAATGGGACAAGCCCCGTGCCACTACAGTGACCCCATCCCGTGTCGGCAGTGGCCCCCAGCAGGGCGGAGAGCGGCACAGGTGAACTTGGTACCGTCGGCTGAGTCTGGACGGGTGCCGTCCCCCTCGCTGGAGACAGGCGCCCACCCTTCGCTCACTGTTCTGTGCAAAACATAAACTTGCAGAGCCTCTTCGCGTACCCCATCACAAAACAGAGGGGATTTAGGGATTGATGCTAATCTCCTTCCCGAGGGAGCTGATTGGAAGCATTGCTCAGAAATACGGCATGCAGCACGAAGAAGTGAGTCTTCCCATTAGGATATTCCTCCCCACCCACCCCCCTCCCAGCTCCTGCCCAGCACATTTTTAAGTCAAAAATATACGGAGAATTTAATGTAGTTGTCACTGTGCCTTATCGGTAGCTTTCACTCTGCCTCCCCTTTTAGGAGACTCCATGAGCACATTCAGTGCTGTCTTGAGATAAGAACTGAATAGAGCTGAAATCAAGGCCACACCAGGAAAAAAGATACTAAAAGATCTAAGCGACAAAACGGGGGAGGGAAGCACACAAAAATTTCACCGCCACCAAAGCAGTTTTTCAAAGCTTTTCTTTGCATTAAGTCCAACAGATTTTCATGGGGACAGGGAAAAAAATAAAAACAACAAAAACCCCCAAGAAATAAAAAAATACACAAAGATACCAAACCTTTCACAAGTACTCCAAGCTGGAATACCTTGAAACTGAATGCATTAATCTCTGTAACATTTTCTTCTCCTTGCATCAAAATGTTACTTAACAATAACCACTTTCTCCAAGGCCCTTCAAAAATAGTTGAACCATTCTGCCAGTTTAAAAAGAAAATAATAAGAATGTGATCCCAAGGAAAAGAGCAGACTTTGAAACTAAAAACGGTTTAAATTTAGAAGCAACTCAACCAGGAACATATAATGGAAAACTCTATCTAGCCACCAGCGCTGTCAGCTTCACCTACTTGAAGCTGGATTCTCCTTGCAGGAGATACGTGGGGATTTAGTTGATTTTCCAGCAAACCCTTCCCTGTGCCAGCACTGCCAACGTAGGCGCGGCCGGGCTCAAGGATGGGCTGCGGCTCCCGCCGTGCCTCTCCTGCCGCTCTGCCAGCGAGGGCGGCGGCGCAGGTGACGACACCACTCCGCCCAGGAATAGGTGGCAACAGAGCGAGTACCTACTTGAGGCCTCCTCCAAGATTTACAGCCCTCAGGGCTCGCGTCTGGCGTGACAAAACAGTTTATGGTGCTCAAACCCGCTTTCCGTATTAATGTGGTTGCCACCCTGTAGCACCAACAGCAGCAGGTGTCCCTCTGTGTGGCACTGCCCAGTGACCTGTAGTGGACACGTTTTGAGATGAGACCTGCAGCCATTTCTGGGGCTGGAGTGGCTCTTCTCCAGGCTGCCCAGGTTCAATGGGGAGTGGCGGCTGTGAGTACTGTGTTCTGTTTGGGGAGGTCCTCAAATGGGTCTCTGTGTGCTGCTCTGCCCCCGGCTCAGCACAGCTCTGAACGTGTCTGCCTGTGTCGGGAGGCTCAGGGACATTCTATAGTCGGTGGGGACTTACCTGAAAAGTGCCTGCGCCTGCTGCTCTCTTTGAGCCCTCTAATGTTCTGTGTATTATCCCACAAAAAATTACCTAAACACTGACAATAATTCTGTA
Source organism: Sylvia atricapilla (assembly GCF_009819655.1). Classification (NCBI taxonomy): domain Eukaryota; kingdom Metazoa; phylum Chordata; class Aves; order Passeriformes; family Sylviidae; genus Sylvia; species Sylvia atricapilla. The sequence goes on from NC_089142.1 coordinate 14,614,724, forward strand.
TTCAACAACTATTGAATACAATACAACGCACAACGAGATCCAAATGAGGTGTTGCTATAATTTATGCCCAACTTCTTTCTTCAAGAATCACAGCTTTCCAGCATGCAAGATGGTTCAATCCAAATAGCCAACCAGAGAAAGACCACCAAGATATCTGATGGTTTAGAGTCCTAATGCTTGGTAATGATCAATTCCTGAGTTATAGAAATCCCTGGGGAAATGAAGAAAAGTAGCCGTAGAAAGCGGACAAATGCTCAAAAACCATCTGAGATGAAAAGAGGCTGCAGATCCATTCCTGCAATGAGTTTGTGAGGGCTGCTTCTCCCCTCCCAGAAAAGCAATGGAGCTGGTGAAGGATCTAGAAAACATGTCTTATGAGGAGCAGCTGAAGGAGCTGGGGTGTTTAGCCTGGAAAAAATGAGGCTCATGGGGGACCTTTTCACTTCCTGCAATGACCTGAAAGGAGACTGTAGCTAGGTGGAGGTTGATCTCTTCTCCAGGATAGTAAGTGGCAGAGTAAGAGGAAATGGCCTCAAGCTGTGCTAGGGGAGGTTTAGATTGGATGTTTGAGAAAATGTCTTCATAGAAAGCATTGTCAAGCACTGGAATGGGCAGCCCTTGGTGGAGTGGTATAGTCACCATTCCTGGAGGTATTTAAAAAAATGCATAGATGTAGCACTTAGGGACACGGTTTAGTGGTGGATTTAGCACTGTTTGGTTAATGGCTGGACTTGATAATTGTAGAGGTCTTTTCCAACCTAAATGATTCTCTAATTCTGTGAAAGCATTTGCAAAATTGGTTCCACTGGGTATATTTGGCTTATTTGATGTTCTTCTTTTGATGGTGTATGTTCATTAAGCCTATCTGTAATAATCCCATGATGACCCAGCATGGACTTTTGCAAACTTAAATCCACAACTGCTCTGGCATCTCACCTTTTGTTTGATTTTTCTTTCTGCTTTTCATTCTGTTTTCACAGTCAGGAGTGAGAAACAAAGAGAGATTAAATTGGATTCATTTGCCTCATTCCAATTATGCTGAATTTGAAGATAATGTGTGAAGGGCTTTTTTGCTGTCTAGGGTTTAATCATCAAGGGATTAGATGGAAACTAAGGGATTTGAGGTGTGTGGCTTTTTAAATTTCTTTGCTAATAATGTGAGGTTCATAAGGCTATTGGTAATCTTGAATTACTATCTGCCTTCCTGTGGTTTGCCATGATTAACTGAAGGAAGAGATTAAAGTGGTATTTACCTTTTTTTAACAGTTTATCGACTTGACCTGGCCAGCCTAGCACCAAAAAGCAAAGGAAGAAAATGCTGGTGAGGATTAAGGATTGAAGTCCTCTTTTCCCATTTGTCTTCTGATATCTGTCATGATTGTTGGGATGGAAAGTTCTGATGGTGTCTTTGAAGGTGACAGATTGCTCCAGAGGTGGCCAGGCATCTGGCAAGGAAGATTACTGCGGGTCTGGCTGGGTCTGATCTGCCTCTCCCAGAAGAGCCATGACTTGCCTTCTCTGCAAACAGTGACAGCAAAAGCATGTCTTCTGGCTTTGAGGTGGAGACATGGTCATCCCCACACTGTGGTCCTGGAGCCACATGGCACTTCCCCGAGGGAAGCCTCTGGCCAAAAATTTTGCCTGGGAAGGAGCTCCTGCCTGGTTGGGCCATTTGCAGAACAACCTTGCAGGAGACCTCCTTCATCACTGGGCTTCCTCACAATGTAGGTTTGATGAAGAAGAAATCAATATTTCAAAAGACAGTGTATTTTTTTTAAACCTATTTTAAACTTGTTTTTTGAAATCTCTCAATGAGGGATCACTTTGGAAAAATTCGAGTGAGAACAGTAATGGAGACATGAACCACTGTTATTTACCTGAGATAAAACTAAGCTGGTTGGAAGGTACTTGGGGAAATAAGAGAGAAAATTGTTTATCAAAACTATTTTCTTTGATAAATTTTGAATTCCAGTGATAAACCTCTGGATGCTCATCTATAAAGCCTCCTATTCTTGCTACTGGGTGCTGGGGCTTGAATCTTTGCCCCCTCTTTGTTTAAGAGGTTTAATGCTTCTTTGTGCTTCTTTTTATTTCCAAGTCACACTAACCAGACAAACATAACTTGAAAAATGCCAGCTGCATCCATGGTTCTTCCCTTCTGTATGGGCAAGCAGCATCACCTGAACTGGCAAACCTAGTGTTTCATGTACTACCAAATCAAATATGTCAAGGGGTTTTGCCAGTCATCTGGGTCACAGAAACTGGAAGTGAAAAAGAGCTGATAGAATTTACAATGCATTTTCCTGACAAAGCAAGATTGTTCCCTGCAGTATTTTCTAGTGTACTTCTCTGGCTTATTTTAGATGACCTTGAAGGATGGGGAGAGGCAGGAGAAGGGAATCAGCTAGTTACCTCCGTAGGTTCTTTGTCTTATTTGAATAATATAACACAGAGCAAGGGAAAATGAGTGTTCAGAGAATGTAGTTACACCACAATATTTAATGTAATTTTTGCATGCTTTTTCACCTCCAACCTACTTGCTATGCCTACCACTATGCCAGTAACAGCAGACAGATGAAAAAAGAAAGTAACAAAAATAGTGTCAATAGTCCACCTTTGCATGATTGCACTTCTTTCTCTTAGAAGGATTGTCTTGGGTGTTTTCTTCCCCTGCAAGGAAAAATAAATGGTAAGAGCTGCAATGATTGGCAGCAAGCCTGAGAACAGCAGATGTGAGCCTGCACAGCTGGACAAATACAAAAATGCACTTTCTACCTACATTTATATTAAGTTTGCCCCAGGGACACCCCAGTGCCTACGGGGGCCTTAGTATTTGAACAGCCAAAGCCATCAGGCACATTTACATATATGAGAACACTTGGTATCCTTTTCAAAGTCAAAAAGAGTAACAATTAAACCAACATAAAGGAAAATTGGCTGCGTGGTTTTTCTCTCCTATAATAGAAAGACTGAGGGTGGAGATATTAAAAAAATTAGGCTTGACAGAGGTGAAGAATTTATGAATTAAACTGACACGTTTTCATTTAATTTACTGTTGTCTACCCATTTATTACACAGAAATCTAAAAAGGACCTGATTTTGCCTCCCAGGCTGCAGTTGCTATGTCAGACACTAAAGTTAGGTGTTTTAGACAAGATTTTAATATTAAAGTTTCTTACGTAAAAAGAAAGACTTTGCTAAATAAGGAAAATTTGAAAGCCTCAATTCTCATTGTGGTGCTTTGCTAGAGTCTTTGACTGTGGGGTTTGCCACAATATTTACTGGGATTCGTCATCATTCAAAATTTGGGGCCAGGGGCACTTTAGCTGTATCTATTAGCAAAAAAATTGGAATTTCCTACACTCCATAGCCTGCTCAGGATTATTTCCAGTTGCATCTACCAACAACCCTGTTGTCCCACAGGGTTTCTGCACGTGGATATCCACCATCAGGGCAGAGCAGCGGGGCCTTGGGTGTCTGCCCATGATCCCGTGGCATTTCCACCTGGGCTTGGCATTCCCACACAGGCTATTTCCTCATGCTGGCAGCAGCAGCAATTTCTAAACACAAAACGACATGTCTAATTTGACTGAGCGGAAAATAACAGAGCCCTTGAAATGGATGAGTTCCCACAGAGAGAAGTAGCCATTTAAAAACTCCATGAGAGTAATACAGTCAACTCTGGTTTTGTTGTTCAACATGGCAAATTTATGCTGAGAAAGGGGGAATAGAGTAAAAAGGCTTAAGTGTTTCAGTGCAGCAGAAAGTATCAATACTGTTACTTGTCTCTATTCTGAAACACGACAGGAGAATGCAAAAGTCAGAAAATAAGTATAAAAAAATACTGGTGTGTCTAAATGAAAATTAGATTTTGCCTTGCAAAGCTTTTGCAATGCCAAGTACTTTTGTTCAACCAGGGCAATGAAAATACTATTCTAAGCCTGGTGTTTCCCCATGGCAGCTTTCAGTCTTGCTGAGACCATTTTTTTATATGGCTGAACAAAAGATAGATATAGAAACCTGACATCATTTTCCGGGATGCTGGGGCCAACAAGATGACACTGTAGTGCTCTTCCAGCCTGCATGCTCTGGGATGCCTTCCAGAGCCCTGCAAAAGCCAGGGCATTCTGCACACTGGCATCAGGGTTTTTCCCTGATATGCTTCCCCAGCACCCTGGGGTTAAGGGACTTTGTACTGTGTTTGCACTTCTCATCCAGGGCTGAAACCTTACTGCTAGCAGGGACACCCATGTCCTCATGCTGCTCCCATCTGCATGAAACCACCCTGAAAGACTTATAATTGAAATTAAATTCCATACTTAAGCTGGGCTTATAGAAAGATGGGGACAGACTTTTTAGCAGGGTGTGTTACAGTAGGACTTGGAGTAATGGTTTTAAACTAAAAGAGTGCATGTTCAGACTAGATAGGAGAAATGTTTTACAATGAGGATGGTGAGACCCTGGCACATCTACCAGAGAGATGTAAACTTTCAGGGAGACAGGCTGACTGGGGCTCTGAGCAATCTGATCTAGTTGAAGATGTCTCTGCTTATTTTAGGGGGTTTGACTAGATGACTTTTAAAAGTCCCATCTAACCCAAATCAATCTGTGAAAACAGAGTGCCTCATAAAGCAATACTTCCCATGGGATGATTGAGGTCTTCTGCTTAATACCTTGAGGCATAGCCATGTGGATCATTCAACACAATTTGGAGAAAGTCAGTTTAATTTCGACACTGGGAGTGGAGCACTCTTGTATTGCTCCTGTTGGTAATTAAGAGAAAGCAAATCACAGGGGAGGACACTAAAAGTATTAATTAACAACACTTTCAATGAGGAAAAAAGTTAGTAATTTTGGAAAGGTTGCTTTATGCCTGAAGAAAATACTTAAATAGGGTAATCACACCATTGGGCATTTGACAAATGCACAGTAGTAAGTAAATGGGGATATTGATTACGCATTTAGATAATCACCAGATCCTCCATGCTCTTGCAGGCATGTCCCAGTTCTTCTGCCTTAAGCTTTGACTTGAAATAGTGAAAAACACACCTAATTCCAAGCATGCAGACAACCACGTTCACTCACTGGCCTGAAAAACTCGTGTGTGTTTCTCATCAACTGGAGCACCCAACATGTGATCCCACACAGCTCCCACAGATCCCAGTCTATGGCAGGGAGCAGATTGGAGCATGGGAGCAGATCACCCGACTCCTGCTGGAATGGCAGGACTTCTCCCCAGGGCAGGCTGCTTTCTAGCCTTGCCAAGCATCCTGCGTTACCTTTTCCACAGCACTACCAAAACAGGCAATTTTTTAAAATAAAACCAACAGTGAGAGAGGCAGCAGCTTTGCGACTAAAAAGGCTCACAGTTTCCATGGCTGTTTGATCACCTTTTATCACAACAAAAACCATGAGGCAATCTGCTTCAAGCAGAGGATATTTTCCTCTCTCGAAACAGACAATAATCCAATAAAAGAGCCCACTAGAAGGATCCTGGACAATGTGTGACACTGTTATTATCAGCATCCCATCGGTGTTCTGGCAAGGTACAGCCATGCTCAGCTGATCCTCCTGACAACATTCAAAGGCACAGCTTATTGGAGCCACAGCAGCTCCTCTGAGCTCTGATTGCCATGCAAATACCACCAGATTTTTTACATTATCATGATACCAGGTGTCCTGTTTCATATCAAATTATATCCAGGCAAATAAAAGAAATTCAGTTGTTTACTCCATGCTGGTGGTATCTGAAAAAAATTTTTCCTGACAGAGGTTTTAGAGGCATGCCTTTATGCTCACAGAGACTGAGAAATAATAAAAAGAACCTGGTAAGTTCCTAAACCAGATGTATTCCTAAAAGTGCTGGACTGGGTCACCTTTCCCGTAAGGGTTTCAGCGTTAATTAATTAATGTACAATTTGGCTTCAACTAGACAAAAAGCATGTTTCTGCACTTCCACACATGAACTCCCAAGAATGACACAACTGCTGATTTTCTTTGGCATCCTGTCAGAAACAACCAGCCTTTAATGGTTGTTAAACATAAAATTTAATTTTTTTAATTAAAAAATTAAACATAAAATTTAATTTTTCGTAACAAAAAGATAGGTAAACAAATTACACTGGCAGGGGCAGAAAGTAAAAGTAGGGACTCTGGAGCTTTTGGGGTCTTCCAGTGTCTTTCTTTTCCAGCCTCTGCTAATTATGCTTTTCTTTCACCCTGACAATGCAATTTTCCATTGGAAAAAAGGCTGCTTCTTTGGAGTCATCACTGCAGGAAATCTCCTGTTTTAGTGAGGTTCTCTGTGCCTGGTATTGGTGGCCACTGACAGCCACCCCTTCCTCAGGGCAGGTTCTATCTCCCAGTGGTGGCATCGAAATAAGAACACAGACATCCTATTATTAGCTCAGCTGTAGACAACTCCAGGTGTGGAATTTGGTTTCTGAAATTACAGATCCAACCAAGCCAGTCCTGAACCAGTAAAATTCAGTTGAGTTTCCTCTGACTCATAACTGTTTTTTCAGAGAGGTTTTTAGCAAAATTTCTACAGCAATTCCTCTGTTGTTGTCTGACTCATACTGAAACACCAAAATCATTATTAAGGTGAAATCATAGCAAAGGGGGTGTGAATACTTGGTGTTTATCAGTTCAAAATGCTTTTAAAAACATATTTTGCTATGAAATGTGCTTTGTCCAAAAATTAAATACTGTATTATTTACAAAAGCAAACAAAAATCTGTCATATAAGACACAGAGGAAGTTTAGCACTTACCAAAAAAAAAAAAGAATTTAAGGTTAATTCGTTCTTCAATATACCTTCATTTATCCTTCTGGTACATCTGTAATATTTGTGTTCAGCATCCCACCTGCTTTCAGTCTGAAGGCCCGTCCATTACAGTGGGAAAGAGGATGCTCAGTGTAAAGTATGAGCTGTTCAGATGTCCCAGGATGAGCAGCGGTACAAAGTACACAACTGTGAGCAGTGATTCCTGATCATGGGAGCAGAAATACATCCAGAGGTGGGGGCAGAGGTGTCCTCACAGCCCTTCCCCGACAGAGCAGAGGGATGGGAGAGAGGAGTCAGGCCAGTTAGCAGGTCACCAAAGCCTCTACTCCTGAGGAAAAGCTCCAAACCTGCTGTGGTTTGCCTCTGTCAAAGGGTGATCTGCTGCAGGAGGGTTGGTGGTACTGTGCAGTCCACTGCTCTCACTGTGGGTTTGCAGCATGGAAGCAAAAAACCCTTTGCCTGATGTAATGCTGTGCCTGGGAATGGCCTGGCCTCCAGCTGCAGTGGGAGTCCCACTAACCCACCCTGGGCTTTGCAGTGCCATAAAGCTCAGAGGCCTGTGAAGGTGGACCTCAAGGTGCATTTTGGTGGAAAAAAATGTTGCAACATCAGTTTGTTTGCTTCTTGAATTAAAACTCAAACTATTGCAGCAAAAGAAGGGACTAAAAAAAAAACCCAAGTCTGGGAGCTCATATTTACCTTCTTACCAGTTCTGCAGATACTTAATTTGAATGTTGCTTCATCTCCTGTCTCCCTCATGTATCATCACTAATTAAAGTACACACACTGCATTTACCCAAAGGACGATGTGGGAGGCAGAAGAGGCTCAATCTCATTTGCTGCTGCTGCTGTATTGCCTCTGCAGAGCCAAATGCAGAGAAGCCAGGGTCCTGCTCAGAGCCTGGCAGCTGCAGCACAGACCTTTCCCTTCACTGATGTGTGATGGAAATCCACAGTGTGTGAGTGGCCTTTCCAGGGGGAAGGACCCAGTGAAAGAAGTGGCTGTAATTCCCTGGGAGGATGGGGAGATCCTGGTGAGGGCAGGAGCAACACCTCAGTGTGGACACATCTTCCCATACTTTGGGGACTGCTCAGGCCTAGTTGAGCAAGGCAGAAGAATTGTGCCAGTAGCAGCCCCATAGATCTGTGATTTGATGCTTCCACAACATTCAGATCTTCCTACTAACTTCCTACTCAAGTGAAATTCGAACAAAGCTTTGTGCTGTATCTGGACACATCTTCCCCAGCCTGCATCCCAGAGACACCCCTCTCACATGTCCCCAAGAGCCCAGACATCCCAAAACACACATCCACTCACTCTCAGCAGCAAAATGAGACTGCTGACTTCTTCCCAGCTTCTGGTTCCAGGCTAGAAGTCTTTGTCTGCCAGTCTCCACTGCACCCCACTCCCATCCCAGCCAAAATGTGGAGTTATTTTTGGCAGTGCTCAGCTCTGCAGCCACACTGGTCCTCATGCTCCCAGCAGCCTCAGCTACCCCACAGTGCTACAGGTGGCATCAACCTGTAACAGGAAAAGGGAGACTTTAAAGCCTAAAAAAGGCAGGGAGGGAATACAGACACCTTTAGCCTCAGAGATTATCCATGTCTCAAAAGATTTAAGAAGATGGTGTCAGAGGAGGACGTGCTTAAACTCAGGTTGTTTAACATTTGGACAAAGTCTTTCCCTTGTCCCCATCTGAAGTTCTGGTGCATGCTCTGCTCTACATGAGTGAAATGCATCCACATCCTTAAAAGCTATGGAAAAGCACTGCTGAGAACTTCTACAGCTCTGAATAATTAATTCACAGAACTATAAAAAGCTACAAGGGAATGGAATTTAGAAAAATCTAGTTTTAGGATAATTATAGTTCAAACCAGGAGAGCACTTGGACCCAAGACAGATGCATTAGTAGGACAACAGAGCATAGTGGATCAAATTCAGACTCGGCAGAATTGTACAGTCTTATAGACAGCTCCTCTCGAGGTGGATTCAGCCCAGGGAGAGAAAGCAGCCCCTACAGATAACTTGATGAAGTGAGTAGAAATCTAGAATAACACCTCTTAGTAGAGAAGGCATAAAAGAAAGGAGTACAATTGTTTCAGGTTAGCATTCATACCCCAGGTGTAAATAGGGAGTGATATTTACTGACATATTTTGTTATGTGCTAGCTTAACCTATTTCACTTCTACATTGCTTCCACTGCCATGTCTGCTGTGTTACCACTGGTTCATAAAATCCCAGTTTGTTTGCAGGCCGTGTCACATGTAGGCTTTTTTCAAAGCCCCAGATGCTGGAATCCAAGTGTTGCTTGCAGACACAGACCTTCAATTTCCTAACCATTTATATTTCTAGTCTCTATTTTTCATGGCAAGTTTGAAAACATTAACCCTGAGCCCTGAGTCACCAGCAAGCAAACACAGAAGTTTTCTTTCATTTTCCTGAGTTTAAAGCCAGTCGTTACTGTGCCCAGTTAGATGTTGAATCTTTGGGACTGCCCATTTAACTCACCCCTCTCTGGTAGAGAGATGTGGCGCTTTTACAGTCTATGTGCTAACACATGTAGTCAGGCTGTGTACTAGGAATGTTTTAATTGAGTGCTGGAGAAGCCAATGTTGAGTGACTTGTTTATGGCTGATATCATGCAATTCCAGAGCCCTCAGCATCTCAGAGGGCTCCAGAAGACTCCACACAGAATCACCCAGACCAACTCTGGGTTGGTCTTGTTTTCTGGTTAAAAGACCATATCCACAGAGAGGCAGGAGGTTATTGCTTTTTCTTAGTAACAGCAGCAGATTACCTGAGAATTCAGTTTTATTCAAGCCAGATGTGGCAGGCCACTCAAGACCAACAAGGAGATTATCACTACTTCAGAGTTGTTGCAATGTCCAGTGTCCTGTTTGGCACAGGACCAGGCACTTCCAGTCCTACCTCCTGACTGAAGACATATGTGAATTGGCAGAGAGGTCTGTCCTGTGTCAGCTCCCGTTTTCACAAGGTCCCTGTTACAGCATTATTCATTACCAGTATGAAGTTACTGGGCACTGCCATAGCACACTATCAAACAAAGGCTCTTTTCATAGTGGTGAGCTATGATTTTCTAGACACTTCATTTACTAAGAACACTGGCTTTTTCCAAAGCAAAAGGCTCTCCTATATGCCGTTGCCATTCAGTGTGCACAAGAGTTATATGTATTATAAGCAGATACTGTCCTTCATTTGTGAGTGCAGGAATTATTTGACAGGACATGAAGCAACTGGAGAGAGGAAGCAAGAATTACTGTATCAGTCAAAAATGTATCCAGCCCTGCTGTGGGGTTTCTGCTCCAAAGAGAACAAAATCCATTTCTCTGACACTTAGCTTTTTAGAGCTCTAAAGTGGGTGGCAGGTAAAGCATAGCATATTTTTCCCTTATGTCCAAAAACATTAGGGTCAATTAAAGAGGGTTCAGATAATGGAGAAATGGAGAGTATGCCTGTCTGCTTATGGATAAAGCAGAGCAAGTGAGAGCTGTGGGCAGCAAAAGGGCAGAATGATAATTCAAGACAAAGACAAAAAGATGGGGAAAAGGCCTGGGAAAAGGATGCAGTTCAGTAGAGACGTGTGTGAGGTAGGCAGGAACAATCAGCTGTGCAAACACAGCCTGGGTTCAGTCGCCAAAAAAAGACATGAGAGAGTGGTTGTGGATTGCAGAGTGAACATGGTTTAACAATGTCATGTTGTTGTGCAGAACATAGATGTTCTAGTGTGTGTATAGTAGGAGAGGAGCCCATACAATGGGAAATTACCCTTCCACACAAGACAGAGTGATGTGCTGTGTCTTGAGGAAAGGAGCTTGCAGAGAGCCCAGCTGCCAAGCAGGGGGGGAAATACCCCAGGAGCAGAGGCTGACTGAATAGGGGTTTAGCCTAATTATGTGAAGCTTGAAGGGAAACATAATCCTCCATCTACGTAAAATGTTGTCATAAATGGATGTCTACCATAAGCAGGACCAATGAGCTTGAATTAAAGCAGGCAAAAATTCAGAGCATGCATGGGGAAAAGAATCCTGCAGGTAAGAACAGCAGTTAGGGAGACTGAAATTTCCATCATCCTACATACAGGTCAGACAGGAGGTGGTTAGAAATGATAAAGTGGTACAATCTGCCCTGAGGCTAGAGAAAAAATTAAATGAGCCCTTGTGACTCTTTCTAGCCCTATTTTTCTGTGAGTTATCATAGGATTCACAGCTGTAGTTTTCCACATTTTCATGGTTTAAAAATGTAGTTCCACTGTCCAACACTGCAGTTGAGATGCCGGGAGAAAGTGGAAGCCTTCTTGTGTAAGCCCGGTGACACTTCATCACTTTTGGAGCAAAGCCTCCCGTGAAGTCACCAACAGGCTTTGCTCTGGTCTCCTCTGAAGCTGAGAAAGTAATGCTCATAGCAAATCTCTGTTTTTGTGCAGCTGAAATATAAACAACAAATTACAGATGGGTCAAAATAAGAGCAGTGTTTCTGTTCAGCTTCCAGATTGTTTAACCCTTCTTTCTTCCATCATTCCTTGCCAATCTCTAAGTCTTTTCAAAGGCAAGATTAAAGAAAACCCCCTCAAATTCCTGTTCTGGAAGTGCCAATGCCAAGCTGTTCACCTTCGTGAATTTGTTCTGCTTTTGCAGTAGAAATGATTCACAAATTGAGATTCATGTGGCCTTTCAGTCTCCCAGAAGCTATTATGAATACATTGGTTCAAATCTAATCTCTTCATTTGCTTTTTTGGAGGGAAGCAGCCTCCTGCTATTTAATACTGTGGTGGGTTACAGGGAAGGACAAAGCATCTCAAAAGGTCTTCATGTCTTCACAGATAAGGACCTCAAAACGACAAGGGAGAGCAGTCAGACATTCGGAAGGGGAATCAAGCAAGATCTTTTCATCGTGAGGGTGAATAGTCCCTCATGGGACATGTTACCCAGGGAAGCAATGTTTTCTCCATCCTAGAGTTTCAAACTTCAGTGGATTGAGGGTGTGGACAGCATCATCTAACTTTTGAGTTGGTCATACTGTGATCAGAGGTGGACTAGGACCCCAGAGGAATGTTCTATGATACCAACTGAGTTAAACCAGAAACTTCCTAAGTGCCAGCAGAATTTCCCATACTTTTTCATACCTAGAATGTATTTTTCTCCTGTTTTTAGGTTGCAAATGGTTATGGTGTGTCTCCAGGCTGTCCCAGTTGTACCCAGTGCCACCAAGCTGCTGGCCCAGGGCTTGCTGCTGAATCTGTTCCACACCATGTCCCACCCCTCATCTCTCCTTGGCTCACTTCTCCTGCTGGATTCTGTCTGGAAGCTTGTTAATAAGGACAAATATCTCATTTCCTTCCTGTGTTTCAAGATAACAGAATAGATACATATATCAATATGATCTTTAAAATAAAACTTAAAGATAAGAATAACAAATATCCTTTCTTCCATTCCTGTGCCACTGCAGCATGGGAGAGGACAATTTATGCCAACTCGTCTCACTTTCTCATAGTATTTGTTGGGGTTTTAGGGCCAGATGTCAGCCAGAGAGGACACACCATAGCAGTAATGGCTGTAGCCTGAATAGTTTCAAAATGCACTTTGCAAATACTGAAAAGCGTTATCCATATCGGAAAAGAAAAAAAAAAAAAAAAAAAGAAAAAAAAAAGAAAAAAGTGAAAATCACCAGTGTGTTACTCAGATCAAAATGAGCACATATTTTTATGTGCTTTGCTTACAACTGCACCAAACAATTTTTGCTTTCACTGGATCTGCTGGATGTCTACCCATGATTACAGGTCACCAGGAAGGGCAGAAGCCATTTTGACTTTCAGAGCCTGGGTGATTTGGCAAAATAGGGCTATTAGGAGATGACTGTCTTGTAACCAAGCCAATTTTAGTGCAGCTCTGGAAGCTCTACACTGATGCAACCATGGCAGTATACGTAAGGAAACCACCCTGTCTTCTTGCAACAGTTTTCTGCCTATTAGCTAGACAATAAACTTTTAGAAATATCCTATTTCTTTGCATAGAGATCAGATATCTAAAGCCAAAATGATGTTTAAAACCAGCACAGAGACTTCTTGGTTAAAGCACTAAAAATGTGAGCAAAATGAACATACCTTTACATCCACCATTGTAAAGGAATATGCAGGGCTGCCAGGACTTCCATCATCTCCCTGGTGTGCTCTCCTGAAAAGAGGGGTGCTTGGTCGTAGGTGGTGCTAAAAGAGCCTCTCTGGGTGCTTGCATAGGCAAAGGATGGACGAGATAATCGATCTGCTTGAATTTAAAAAGACAGATTTATGAAGAATAATTGCCTTCTAACTTGGCAGACAAGTGTACTGCCTTGAAGGGACTCACAGCTGTGTCCTGTTCTCATGGAGTTAACTGAGCTTAGAAAAAAACATTTGATCTATTCTTCCTGCCTTAATTCAACATAGCTGAGAACCTCCCAGGATATTTCTATTTGAATTGCAGCAGGCTTTCCATTTTGATGTGTTGGCAGTGAATATCTGTCAAACTGATGGCATTTTCTACATGGAAAGTATCACCAACACTTACAGTAGACAGTAGCATATACATCACCCAAATGGCTGACTGTGTGTTGTAGGAAAAGCAAGATGGGCTACCTTAGGCTATTAATGCAGGTTGCCTTGAGCAACACAGGTTTTGCAGCCAGAATCCCAGATTTTGTACGATTTCTGAGCTAGATTGACAGCTCTGGCATTTAGCTTCATTTAAAGTTAAGCCACAAATTAAGTACATAACAAATAGATCAGGCAGCAGCACCACTCATGTTCATAACAACCTTCCAAACTTCATCCATCATTTCCTGCAACCCCATGAAAATGTTTGGCTCTCGCCTTTTAAAAAGACAGATTTTTCATTTTTAAATCTCATATTTGCTCAGCACTTGAACACAGCTGGAAAATTCCTGCATAACCTTCTTCCCAGGGAAGAGGAGGAGGCAAAATCCCCTGCAGGAGGTCTTGAAAAGTGACCACAGAATTAAATGAGTAATACAAAAACAATGAATCTAGAAGAAGAAAGAAAACCAAATTTCATCTCCAAAGCTGAAGCTGAAGCTTCTTCATCTGAAGTTTTTTTCCTTCTCTCTTTTTTTCTTTCTCTCTTTTTTTTCCTTCTCTCAACATAATGTTGCTTCATTTGGCCTATGTTGATAGCTATCAGCACTGAAACCAGTATTTATAGGAATATGATGCAGTCACCAGGAAAACTAGTTTGCAAGTGGTTAAGGTGTTACCTATCTGCCCTGACTCAGACTCTGAAGCTCATAACTTCTGTTCTTTTACTTATATGAAAAACATGAGTAAAGTTGTAGAATCATATTTCCAGAGTAGATCATTAGTACTCAAAAAAAAAAAAAAGTCTGACCCATGGAAGCTATCTTCAGGACAGTGTTACTTAGGGATGAATCCTAAATTCTCTGGGTATGTTAAGCACATTATTTCTTCACTGAAAATGTGTCTCGAGGCTGGTTTCTCTAATGCAGACTTTTGCAAGGCAAGATAAAGCCCATAGTGCTATGCACAAGATCTGTAAGGCTCTGTTGGATGTAGAGGGACCAAGACATTGCCCAGGTCCATGTCAGGACTCTGGTTCATGCCAACTTCTCGCTTCACTCTGCAGGAAGGAAACCCTGAGCTTGGTCCCAGCCTGGGACTGCGACCAAAGGGGACAGGGCCAAGGAAGTGCTCCACTTAAGTCTCAGTCCAAGTGCAGGTGAGGCAGCACTCAATATGAAATTTATATTAATATATTGTTAACATTAAATTGTTAAATTATAAATCTCTGCTAAATCCAGTATTTGAGGGATTTGAAACGTGCCTAGTTTTAAAAGTAAGACCCCAACACATATGTTTGTATTGATATGGTGATCAAAACGGGCAGTTTAGGCCATCTCTCCCAGAAAAGCATTGCCCTGGAGGGAAAATTTTCAGTCTTGCTTGAAATATCCCTTCATTTCCCTGAGAGGCCATCCAAAGGTCTGTTTCATGACCTGCATATTCAATCTCTTTTGGCACTTACAAGACATGCATATGCTAAATGCATGCAAATCTCAAATGAGGCTTCAGGAAAAATTTCCAAATGAGTAAATTCAATTAACTGAGTTTGTTCTTCAAGATTTTTTTTTTTTTTTTAATCAGTCTACAAACAACCATTCAGTGACCCTGGGATGGTTTGTATTGCATCCCATCAAGGTGGTCAAACTCAGGATGTAACTGGCAGCACAGAGGAGGTTCCTTCCCTGTACAAAGGTCATAACTGCACTCAAGAGAGGTCAGAGAGCCAACAGCTCCTCAGCTGCTGCTCTGGGGGCCTGCTGACACTGCTCAGTGGTCTCTTAGCCCCCATTTCCCAACTAGGGTGCACTAGGATCCCAACTAGGATCCCATTTCCCAACTAGGATCCCACTGCAAGGCAAATCACCTTCCAGAAAAGCCTCTTCAACTGGATTCAAGAGCACTGATCTTGTAAATGTATTGCTCATGCAAATGTTACCTCCAGAAAATACTTTGCAGAGATTCAAGGCTACTTCTTCAAACCAAGCCTGGATCAGTCATTCACGACTGAAATACCGCTGCTCACAACTCCCTGGCACTGAATGGAAGCGCAAAACATCCCCCCCCCACACACACACCATCCTCCTTCCTTCATGAGTCAGCTGTATCTCTCACTTCTTTGCCAGCTTTTCACTTCTTCTCCCAGCCAAGGTATCACACTCAGTCTGTGCTCCAGCTGCAAGACTGTCACTTTCCTGTGATCAGTGCCCTGTGGCTACCCACTAATTTTAATACCTGCCTTGTCCTTTAATTATGTCTCTGCATCAACCCTGCTCAAATGCTGTCAACCCTTCACAGTCCTTTCCTTGAGGAGAAAAGCAGACCCCTAACCCAGATGGCAATAAGTGCTTGAGTTCACCATATATGGTGAAAGGATCACTTCACGTTTAGCATAGAAACACACAGAGCTGTATTTTCTGCTGTCAGGGTTAATACAAAAGGTATTCAATTCAGTATATCCTGTCTCCTTTACTTCTCTCCTTCGAAGTGTCATGCATCCTGCAGTATGATGTGCTCTGCCAATCTGTCCCAGTTCTCTGGATGAAGATTGGAAAAGCAATTCATTCATTCCTTAGCTGATATTATACAAGATATTAGAGTGTTCTGAAACATGTCTGCCAGCATTTTGATGGTATTGTTCAAATGCTATCACTAGAGATGAGTCTGCTTAATGTCGTAGCAGTGTTCTGCTCCTTTGTGGTGACTTGTCCCACACAGTGACTGAGGAGACCTTGTACTGAAACGTGTCGGTGCTTTTCTGCTTCCCTCCGATGCACTAGCCCATCATCTCTTGTGTGTATGAGACACCTCAACCACCTCTATGCTCCACCCTAAAGCAGTCCTCACCCCCCTGGGCTGCTTTGACCTGTGAATCCCTTCAAACTCAGCTCATGGAGCTGACAGCAAACCCTTGCCTCCTATGTAGGAGGACATTCACATTTTACTTGATGTTATTTCCAGTCCATTTTTTGGGCGAGATGCAGAAGAAACTCACCCATCCTGAATTTAGAAGGCCATATACATTTGATCTTAGAAGGCCACTGATTACAAACCCAGCTGTCTCCCTACCATCTTCTCTTACTTCATATCCCAGCTCCTTACTGGATAATCCCTGCTCCTATTCTTACCACAGATTACCCTGTCTATCTCTACATCTGCTCTCCACTCACTAGTCTGTCCCCACCTGCTTTTCACAGCTTTGCCTTATGCATCCATATGCTTGAACTACAAGTGTGGCACTCCTTCATCCTTGGCTCCAATTCCCAATTACAGAGGAAGAGTTCCTGAGACTATGTTGGGCTGGAGCCTCAAGTCCGGAGATGAAATCATCTGAAAACTTACCCGCAGCACCATATATCTAAAGTGTAAGTGAAAGAGTGATTTTTTTCTTTTTCAAAGGTTTATACCTTGTCCAGATTTGAGGAGAGGGAAAAATAAAACCTGATCCAGTTGCAAATCAAACTCTCCTACTGAGCTTCATTTCCTGCTCCAAAATGAGGCACTGCAGTTCAGGCTAAAAAGCTCCAAGAATTCTGAATTAAGGAAATTAAATTGGTTTGTGTCAGACTTTTTCCAAATTTGATGGATCAAATTTGTTGAAGCTTGCAAAGCCACCAACCTCTGGGATAGGTAGTATAATATGTAATTCATTTGGATTCAATCTTACTTGACAATGCAGAATCAACTGAAAACAGGAATTGAGAATGGAAATGGTTTAGTAATTTTAAATTCATACAGCTGTGAAAATGTAAATATTCTTCTCCTTCATAAGTCCGGAAGCACAGAGAAAAGGTACTGAAACACAAGTTATTAGTAACAACCTTCATATTTAGTAAAAGAAAAGACTGGACACTAAACAAGGTTTATCTCAAGTGCCATAAAAAAAAAGTCAAATTTTTGTGTCAGCAGTCATCTTTAGCCCCTCCTAAATGCCTAGTTGCAGCTTCTGAAAGACAAAAAATGCAAGATTGAGTTGGAAGCTGATGGAAGACCTTCCATGGTCATATGTTAGAGCTCCAGGATCCCATGTTCAGTTACCCACAAAAGGTGTTTCTCTGTTTTACCCTGCACCATAACATGACATTTTCAAGTAATTTGGGCCTTTCATGACTTTGGTTTACCCTCATTTAGAAGGGGGTTCTCACCTCAAAGCAAAGCTGACATTTGTTCTCATTTGGTAATGACCGTTACATGTTTACCCAGCCTTCAACAGAGCAGACACCCAAAAGTTGCCCTTTGAGTGTTACAACAGTATGGATCAACAATATCACTGCTCTGTCGCCAGCACAACTTTCTCCCAGCTTGCTCTTTCCATCTCCATGGTTCATATAAAGCAGGTGCCATTAGTCTCTCTCCAGCAGCAGCAGCAGCAGCAATTGCTGCACTCTCTGGCTCCATTCCCATCCCGATGCCACAAGATGCTTCTCCCAATCCAGTCCTCTTTCACTTGTGCAGACACAGACAATGGTCTCTGAACAAGAGTGGGAGCTCTGTCTTCCACTTACTGAGTACCTGCAGCTCTTTTCCGGAGGAGTCTGAGGCACTGGCTTTTCTGGATTTTCAGATCTGCTCTGTCCACACATCTATGGTAAATGAAGAAAACCCAACACCTCTGGATTAGGGATCTACTGGACGTTGTTTCATCTCTTTATGCAAACCTTTCTCCTTGCAGATCTCAGGTTGCTGGACCATCCCCAAATGCATGTGCCCAAGTTTGCTCTGAACCTCTTTGCAGAGCACAGCCCCTGGGCAGGCAGCTTCACCCCACCTCCCTCATCCTCAGCCACATCCTCAGCTTTCTCCAGCTGCTGTCACAGCCTTGGAGAGGACTCCAGCACTGCAGAGGCCCCTTTGCCACTCTGCCTTCACGACTCCATCCTTACTGACATCACAGTGGGGAGTGAAGGTGTTACTGTCTCTGACAATAAACCCTTGTGAACACCCACCTTCGAACAGCCAAGCAGGGTCAGCTACACCCGGCCTCTTGCAGACCCTCACAGAGTTATAAAACTCACACAGCGTGACTGCAATACCTATACAGCACATTAACCACATCTTCCACTGCACAAAATTTTAACACAGAGAGCCAGAGAGCATCTTCAGTCATTTACCACAAAGAATAACACAAACTCCAAGGAGAAAAAATACAGCTGCCAGTTTCAGTAATTCAGAAGAAAATATGCTCTTTCAAGACTCCATACATGTATCTTCCCACATTATGTAAAATTAATTTCCGTATCAGACAAAGCCGAAGAATTATTAGGATGAAAGGTCACTTAAAATGATCTGTGTTACTGATTTTATCAGCCACTACTTACAGCTTTAAAAAAGTCAATGCCATCTAATAGTATCCATATTTCATCTGTTGAGAAATCTAATACTCTCAGAAAGGAAGCAATATCAGACTGCATGGCCAGTCTTATGTGGAAGAGAAATACGATTCTGAGAAACAATAAGAGAATGAAAATCATGGAACCCGGCTAATATGCTGCATTTATACACAGAAGAAGAGAAGAGGAAGGAAAGAAACAAAATTATTGTGATGAATAGGGAGAACATCTTACAAATAACAGAGATGCCAACATAAGACATCCTTTATTTCTGGAGCTGGTAATGAAAAAGATGAAGATTATTGCAATGTCACTCCAATATCATCCTGAGAGCGCTGTCAATCCTGTCAACAATCCCAGTTACAAAGTGGCACACGTATACAGAAGGTATCCGTTTCTGAAGTTCAGGAGTGCAATGGTAGATGTCCCATATTAACATCTCTTTTTCCCAAATTTTATGTTGTGCCTGCACCTCCACCCATATGGTGCTGTTGACCCTATGGTAGCATCCTGATGCCCTGATTGGGGTCCCACTGTGTGAGAAGCTGCAGTTTCAGCTGGCAAAGGCTGTGGCTGCTCCCAGCAGGTGCCAAAATGTGGCTGAAGGGCAGGCAGAGACACACAGTGCCTATGCAGCAAGAGAATCCTGAAAAAGGAGCATGTCTTTTCTTCATTCAAACATACTCATAAATGCAAGAACAAGGAAGCCTAACTAGATTTGTCCAATAGCAATGAAAATCTCTCTCCAAGGGAAAATCTTACCTCTCAATTGGCAGCATTTGTGGCAGTTTGCTTATTCCCTCACCTAGTCAAAGGCAAGGGCATGCTCTCTTCCATGAACTATATCAAGTGGCAATAAAAGCAGAGTAAATGAGGTGCTTCTGCCTCCTGTCAAAAGGCATGCAACTATGGCACATCAGGGCATCACATGTGGAAGGACAGAGTATGCTTCTGCACTGAGACAGGTGAGCTCAGTACTGGGCACCAAGTTGCCTTAGTTACTGGCTGCCAGCTGCATTGGCAGATTGTCTCCTTTGGTGCGGACACAGACACCTGAGGCCTTTATCCACCCTTGCAAAGCACTTCACCTTGTCATCCCCAAGGGCCAAGCCATGTGCAGTGTCCCCAGCCAGTTCCCTTTGCTTGCAGCTGTCCCTTCCCTGCCACCAGCTGCCAGGGCTGGCAGAGCTGGGCACGGGAAGTGTTTCCAGCGGTGCTCCCACCACCGCTGGTTCCCTCTGCCCCCACATTCACTCACATATCCTCACGCACTTGCAACTATCCCTTCCTGCTGCCTGGTGGGGGTTGCCCCCAGGGAAGGGCATGGTCCTTTCTGAACTGCTCCAGGCCACCCAGACTGGCAGAACCTGTGCAGAAGTCTAGTCCTTACCTCTCTTTTTATCCCGTGCCGTTACCTGTTCCTGCTTTGCATTAAGAGATTTTTTTCCTCCTCATTTCATACTTTTAAAATATCAGCTTTGTCAGTGTTCTGCTGCCTGAGCTATTGCAGGAGCACTGCATTTACTCAGGGAGCAACGCTACCAACACAAGGCTTATTTTGAAGCTGATAACACTATTATAGGTATTTTGCTTTGGCAAGTTTAGTGCATGAGATTTCAGCATTTAACACCTTTCCCTCACATTGTAGTTCTAGTCATATTTTGTTTGCTTAAAAGGTGCATGTGGAGGGTGTTTTTACGTGTGTAATCTGCTTTTTAAGGGAAGCACCCTCTCCTTGATCTGGTCCATCCACAAAAATACCACAGTCAAAAGAAACCTGCCTGATTGTACTACATCACTGATTTGGGGTGAGAACACCTGCTCTCAGAACATCTGAAGTTCTGCCTCAGATCAGCAGCTGAGATACTATCTCCCTAATCAGGCAGTCCCTTGTATTTTACTTTAAAAAGCTATATGTGACAAAAACAAGTCAGCTGACTCCCTGAAACTTTTAAATTATTATCGACCTATCCGTCTCATGATCAAATCTAATGCGTCTTATCTGAATGCTTACCACAGTGCCTTGTCATCTCAACTTAAATCTAGCTTGGGATCTTACTCCCAACTGTGATTTTAATAGGAATCCACTCTTAGAATTACCTGTCTGATCAGGACTTCTGTTCAGTGGATGAATTTCATGGTCTTGCAGAATTAGTCTTTACATTATCACAATTATGTGCAGAAATTACGTGACCTTGTTTTGTATTTCTCTGACATGAATTTTTGTGTTTCCTATTAGTTCCAGATTTTTATCTGATAGCACAGTGATAATTTCTTCCTGAACATCAAATATAGTGTACTTAGCAATTACAGACTCAGAAAAGCAATTATTTTGCTTACAATGCTTTATGAATTAAGTTCACAAAGGTTGAGACAGAGGTGTCATCTATTCTCCATACAATCTGATATTTGCATGTTAATTGAATCCTCCTCCAGGAAGGCCACCCTGTTTAGCTCATCAGAGAAGAAGCAAGAAAGCTAATTAATACCTCAGAGGGGGTAGATGAAAAAGGGCAGCCATTACCAAAACGAACAATTACCAACGTGAACAATTACCACTTTTCTTTTATATTAGAGGTAAAACACACACGTGCATAAACAAGGCTGTCCAACATGCCTGTTGTCAATGGGCCATTTTTGCAGTCAATGAGGTTATGTGGGTTTGTGCTGGCTGAGAATCAGATCAGTGCTGAAAGAGGCCAGGAGGAGCTTCTGGAAATTTAAAGGAAGCTCTTAGTGCCAGGCATCATCCAGCAGAAGCTGCAGCATTTGATGGCCATTTGCATACCACTACCAAGGTTCCTAAAAATCAAAACTTGCCCAAATTCAGGGTGTCAGAGGCATTACCAAGAAGGGAATACCGGGTTGTTCCAAATCAGGAGACCTCTGTTATCAATGACAAAGTTTGGCTGGAATAGCTGCTAAATTGCATCAAGATTTAGCCAGAATATACCCAAGTACCCAGCTGTTTGCCTTTATTTTAACCTATTGCCATAAACCAATGTTGTGTGTGACTCTCTGGCTCTAGTGGTATCTTGCTCACAGAAGCAAGATTACGAGATTAGGACACCTACAGTGGCAGCTCTCTCCTAAAGGGTGGACTAGCATTCACCAGGATACAACATTTTAAAACTTAGTAAGAGATTGAGATACATAAGGTACTATCTGAGGACTGGTCAATAAACTTTATGTGTACATCTGGCTTCCAAAATTTTATTGTAGCTCATAATTTCCTATTTTTAAATATAAGTTGAACATTTGTTCTTTGCAGGTGACTTTTTTCCTTAGGTAATTGAGACCAAATTTTTCATCTAAAAATACAGATACAAAAGCACAATAGCCACTTTAAAAACAAACAACAATTACTTTGGTAGTATACTCCTTAAAACCTTTATGAAACATGATTACTATTGAAAAAGTTTCTTATTTATTAACATAGGCATTTTCTATGGCAAATTAATTGAACTGGCCACCAGTAACCACAGGGTCTCTCGAGACATTAAAACCATTAAAACTGCCCTCCTCACACCCCACTTCTATGAGAATGCAGAAAAATCACACTTGTTTTTTCCTATTTTGAAACAGTTTTTCAGCTTTCAATTTATTTGTCTTTGAGTTCAACTAGATGAACACGCTGAAACAAAAACCCTACTGAATTCCAGCTGAGATGAAATAGCTGTAAAACCACCTATTTTGACAAAAAAAAAATCCTTGTTTTAGATGCATGTGTGGTGACAATTATGAACTTTTTGATCTTTCTTTTTCTAACTTTGAAAACCAGCAATGTCATTCTTAAATAGTCTATTTAATTTATATCAACTTAAATTCTCAGCTGTTATAGCAAGTTCTCCCTCAATACATTTGTCATAATTCCATATCTCAAAACAGATCTGCTGTTTCACTATTTGCTTCTTGAAAAAGTCTGGTTTAAATAAATATCTTCTGCTTTTTAAAGCAACATAATTTTCTATAATGGCAAATTAAATACGCTATGGATAAAAGGACAAGAGAAAAAACAGCTCTTGCTTTGCTTCCATGGTAGTGGCTTCTGAACATTCCATTACTACTCAGGATAAGGATGCTGAAATTATAATAGATGTAATGAGCTGTAAAGAGCTTGAATAATGATATCAAAAAATGTTGCTGCTGACACAGAGCTCTATAAACCAAAAAAAATATTGAAGAATTTCAGATGGACCTTACTGAGCAGTACTTGGGAAGAGAGCTGGCAGGTAATTAATGGAAAAATACATGGTGACACACATGGAAAAAATTCTAGTCCTGCCTAAGATGAATTTTAAATTATATTTTCCATGTGGTTAATGGATGAGATAGCTTTTGAAATATTCAGCACAGTTGCAGTTAGAAGTAGTGATCATAAAAATAAAGAGAGAAAAAAAGAACAGTAAAGAAATTGTCCCACTGGGGCTGGGGCTGTTCAGAGAACATCTCCAGGTCATGGTGTGTGGGTCAGTCGTGGGGGCCCTCCACCTCTAGCAGCATGGACGAGCTGGGAGGGACACAGGGCAAGACAAGGAAGATTCAAGACACCAGCCATCTTCAGGTCAGTGAGACAATAGATCAGAGGCACCATAGAGAGCTCCAAAGGTCAGGTGGGACGGAGAAGACAAGCAGGATGATATTTTCTCAGCCTGTGTCCTATCAGTTTTATTTAATACTCTCCAGCTGGACAAAATTTTGAGAGTGCAGAAAGTACCTGATTACACAACATTTCTAGAGTTCCTTGCCACAGGTTACAAAAAACTTGTGAGTGCAAAGAACAGAGTGACACAAATCTGGAGGAGGACAGGAGCCCACTGAAGAGTATCAACCTGGAGAAATACCACCTTGTGTCTCTAAACAGATGGGAGGTGCAGATGGAAAGAAGGTGTGAACATGTTACCACATGCTCACTCTCTTGCTTCACTCTTCTACAACTTTGAAAATAACCATGTTTCTGGGAAGGGCTGGATCATCACCTAGGTAGGTTTATGCACTTGAGCAATTCCGTGTGCCTGAAACTGTAACCTATATTGTGCTATTATTTGTCATATTTTATGAGGCAAATCCATTCTCTAAGTATGATACCAGCATCATGCAGATACTGGTGACATCTCAGAAATTAAACAGGAAATACTTCTAATGAAGAAGCAAGCAATGCTTACTTTTAATTTCTATTTAATATGTTTAATTCTGGTATTGCAGACAGCAAAATCTGTGACGGTGCTTAAGCATTTGCAGTAGTTGAATGGTTTCAGAAAGTAATCAGAAAACTGAATGTATTACTCTGATTGCTGCAATAGAAAGAAAAGATTCAGTTATCAAATAAGTCATAAAAGATTCAAGTATCCTTGACCACTGCCTGCTGCCCTCCCACAAAGCACATTTAGTATCTCCATGCATCAGAAAATAACCCTGATACCCAGCATCCAAATGGGTCCTCTACAGCCTGACTGGAACTCTACCCACACATGGTATTTAAATTTCCAAACTGACAGCAACTTAGAAGGAACTAAAAAAACCAGAAATCAAACACACCTTTCACCTACCCAGGCATTCATATTAACCAAATGGACAACAAGAGTGCATAAGAAGAGATTTTAGCCATAGCAACATAACCCAGCAATATTGCCATGGGTTTGCGTCTTCAAATTAGTGAGCTATTTCTACACCTTACCACAGCAAGCACTGGGACACTTCTCTGCTTAAGGATTTGTAGAGGTATAACTGCAGCTGGAGACGCAAGAAGATCTTTCATATCTAGGTCTCATTATTTTTAAAGAATGTTATGACCTAGTCTTGATTGATGAAAGTGTCTTCATCCAGCCTCTTGGGATAGTGTGGCCAGCAGCAGCCCTTGCTGTCTCCAGCTGCAGTGCCTGGACTGTGGGGGAGGGCTGGGAAACCTGCCAAAGCCTGCAGCTGTTCGCTGGATGTGACAGGAGGGCATGATCCACAGAGGCCAGCTAAAGATGGCAAAGAGAGAGGGCAAGGGACAAAAAGGAGTGCCTCGGTCTCTCAATTTTTTCTGGTACTACATCTCGTTCACAACGTTGACAATATCACTAGGCTCATATTTAGCCCTTTGCTTCATCAATTCTCAAGTAGTTTGTGTAGAAAGGCAGAGCCACCTCTCCACCAGCCCATTTTCTGCCAGTGCATTGCACCACCCTGCACGACCCAGGCATTCAGGGACAGCCCAACATCACATCTTACTTTCTTAAAGACTTGTGCTAAGAATATCTGCCAGGAACAAAACCAGTGCTTATCCAGCAGGTTTCAAGAGCCAAAAGGTTCCAAATTTAAATCTTCCCAAGCTTTCCCTCCCCACAAAATTAGTGTTTTGCTGTCAGGGAAACAGACAACTGAGCACTGATCTCTGCACTTTGATCTGAAAAACAAGAAGCACTTGCCTGAAACCAATTCAGATTAACTAGACTGTCCACCATTGGACACAGTTCAGATATTAATAATGTGAGGGTTGACTGATGGGAAGAAAAACATTTCCTCTCTCTTCTTTGCCATGACCTTGCTTTCCTGGAAGTTTGGGAAAGGGGACCCTGGAACACTTGGGATGTGAGTGAGCTGGTGGTATGTAGCCCTGCAAGGAGAGCAGGAAAAGGATGTTCATGGCCTACCCAGTCCCAGAACAGAAGTCAAACAGCTGAATGATACCTCTGCAAGTGGCAGAGCAGCCAAATTGAGGAGGGATTTCCCAGGTGGCCCAGCAAAGACTCATTTAGAGAAGCCTTTGCATGAAACCAGATGGCCCTAATGAGTCCCTGTCTGTGGGACCATGCCAGGAGAGCCGACCCAAACACGCAGACAGATAACCCCAGCCCAGGGAAACTGCTTCCTGGCTCCAGACCAAGACAATGCCCCCTTAGAATTTCTTAGTTAAATGTAGATGGCAGAATCAATCAAACCAAACCTTTAACCAGACAAAGGTAATTTATCTCCCAAGAGTACTGTGCACATACTATAGTGAAAACAGATGCTATTCACATTATTAAAAATCTGATCATTATCAACAAACCTGATGAGCAAAAAAGCAATTAAAATAATACAGGTGGAGAAAAGGCTTTTCTGGGGATAGTTTTGAAAATGCTGGTGCTGTAGCAACAAGATCCTTGTCCAGGAGCCTTCAGCATCTTTCCTGTTACCATTCCCACCTTTGAAAGAATTTCAAGCAGCCATGATCAACCCCACCACCAGCCGTGGCTGAGAATGGATGTTTGGGAACCCATCTTCAAACCCGTCTGAAAACCAGCGTGAGGTGCAGTGGAGCCAGTGGATTTGACTGTTCTTCATCTTGCAGAATTGGGCTCCCACTGACAGTGTATTTGATAGATAGCCAACAAAAGTGGAGTCATCCCAGAGAATGATGCTCTCTGTATATCATTTGAATTCCAAAAGGTCTGCTTCTTCCCAGTAATGACAGTCAGCAATAGCAGGGTAGCTCTGAAATATTGAATGACTACAAATTATATTTCAATTCACAAAATATCTTTCATCCAAAAGGGCCATTGTAATTAAAATTATCCTGAAATGACAGTCTAGCCTATAGCATGGTAATCTTGGTTTGCTCTCCACTTTAAAGCCCCAATCAAGTTCCTGAAGGAAATAGTGATTCACAACCCTCATTTACTATTCTGTGCCAGGATTTCACTAATAATTAATAGTATTACTGTAGCAGTGTCCTATTATACAAATTATTTCACATGCACAGAATAACACACTCATCAGCTTTGGCGAACAAGAAGCAGAGGATCCACATCTCATAAATAGAGAAAATTTAGATCCAAATGCTTAAGTCACACTAAAGTTAACCAGAAATTATCATTGCAAGTGGAGTCAGGCTTACAAAGTTATCTTCAGTGACATAGTTCTACTTGACTTAGAAAAAAAGTTTGTGTCAAAGATAGGAACTGATGTCTCTGATGTAAGTCCAAGGTTTTAAGGACTTGGCAGCACAAGTCCACAGCACAAGAGGCACTTGGTGCTTATTTGATCAGAAAAGGTCATCCTTTCCTTCCTGGGTTAGAAGCTCCTGTGTTAGTCCCAGATGTTTCCATCTGCTGCTAGAGCAGCCAAGCCCAGGGGTTTTAACAATGTCATAGAAGCAGAAGGGACACCCAGGAGCTGGCCCAGGTTGACCGTTCATTCCAAAGACAGTCCCAGGGATCGAGCCAACACAGCCTGGCTTTCTAAATAACACAAGGAATCTGTTGCTTATGTGGAATAAGAATTTGGAAAAAAAAAATTTGCTTACACTGAGATTATTACTGTACCCTAAGTCCCAAAGAGAAGCCCTGTCACCTTGCAGAATAAATAAAAGGATACAGAATAAATAAAAACAGACAGATAGAGGAAAGAACACGTACAAGCTGGGGTAGGATGTAAAGACACCTCCAGGGAGGCACAAGAGCTGGAGATCTTTGGGAAGTTGAGTGAGATTTTTAGTGTGGAACATCACAGGACCACGACTGAAGGACATCACTGGACATGTGAAAAGCCATTGAAGTTGCTATTGTGACTGGCAGAGCTTTAGTGTGAGCAGTGCATATATGAATAGCACTGTATGTATGAAAAGATATGGCCAGGATTTAGCTCTATTGGGAAGAAGTGAGGTAGAACCTGGGTAATTGTCATTAATTCAGGGATCTTCTCTCTGTCATTATACCAATGCACACACTAATAAACTATTCACTGTGAATAAAACTTTTTCATTCAAATTAAAAATAAAAGATAAAACCTATAAACATTCCATAATTTGCTATATAAGAATCTGCCTATTTTATGATCCTATTTATTTTGGCAGGTGTTGAATTCAAGAGTTATATTGATGTAGAAACCTTAACCAGTTTAATCTTCCTGTGAGTCGGAGGATCTTTGAAACAGCATGCCTACATTAAGAAAACTCTTATTATATTTTGCCTCTCAACTTACTTCAAGTCTTTTTTATGAAACGCTGCATTTGTAACTACTTTCCTCCTTCCTGAAATGAGCCATCTTGTCTAGCACAGTAATTACAACAACATCATTCAATCTGTATTCATAGGCTGTTTTTAAAATAACTCCCATTTCCTAGTAAAGACTAAAGATGTAGTGGGTAGAAATGTTGATAAGATGGGCCTCTGTGACAACATTCAGTCATGGACAACACAGCACATCCCCTAACAGGAAAACAATTGTAAACCTCCAAAGGGTGACACCCCAAAGTTTGCATTAGAGCAACACTGCCCTCAGCCCTGCCCAGCAGCCACCAACCAAAGCATCCCCAGAAGCACAACAGGATACAGCTGATCACTTTTTTCCAGCTGGAAGTTATAGTTAAAATCCATCAATTCAAGCTGGGAACTGAATGAGCTGCATTGGTGGAGACCCTCCAGAGCCGAGCACCCATGCCAGCTCTGCCACTGACTGATAGCACAACCACAAGTGACTCACTTCATCTCTTTGTGCAAGACTTTCCTCTCCAGTATTTGCCTCACATTTCATTACATGAGGAAACTGAAGGCATTTTTTTGTGGAAAAGAGTGAACTTGCCTTCCAAAACCTGCAAGCTACACCCACAAACAACTGTTGACATTAAGAAAGCTTTGTGCCTTTAAAATGTCATTTTGGAAGTCTGAAGATTCCCATTTCAACGTTTCAGAGACTTTAATACAGGAAAAATTAGTTTTAAAAGGAGCAGCATATTTTAGGTGAAAACTTTGGACCCAGTTCTTCTCTAAGCAAATTTAAATTGGTTGTCTTCATCAGTTTCTCAAGTTTGGGTGGGTTACAAAAAAACCCAGGATTTGAAAGAGACCAACAGAACATATTACAAGAACTTTAATGTAAAGAAATAAGAGTTTTTCTGACATAAATCTGCAGCTCTCAGATTCAACTGACATGGACGGAAAAAATTATCAATGCATAAATAAGCTGTTTTAAAAATAATTTCAAATTCCCCATCAATTCCAATAGTTGAGAAAGAAAATTTATTCCTTTTCTGCAAAAACTGTTCTCAGCCTGCAGTAACTGAATTAAAACCTAGATATCCTGAATTGTCTTTAATTGGCTCAGTATTTTCAGGCCTTTAGCAGAATGCTAACTGCTCACCCTTCAGCCACAGGTAGATGTATATATACGGAAGATTTTTCATCTTCTTTGAAGCAGTATTGCAAGTAAGGAGGACAGAAATTCCTGGCATTTCAACCCTACCAGCTCGGATCAGCACCAGACTGTAACATCATCCCACTGAGCAAAGAGAAAGGAACATTTATAACAGAAACAGACTGTCAGAATTGAAACAGGAGTCACCTCAAGCCATGAACTGGGTTTGTTATGATTTCCAATTATCATTTTAATTATTCTTCCACATCTCTTTTCTTATTTCCAAGACTGCAGCTGCTCTGTTCCTTAAGAACAATGTTTTCAAAAGGAGCCCAGATAACCAGAGTAACCACTCACGTACAGGAATGTCAGCTCAGATTTGTGCAAGAATGCCAACTTATATTAAGTGCAGTACATTTAAGAGCTGAAATCCTGCTGAAGATGGCAAAATAAGGAGCTTTACTGAACAGGACGTGGTCCCAGGAGGTTTTAGTAATATGTGGAAATGGATATTCAGCAAAAGCAGTGGGAAAAGCCCAAAATGTGATTTTGTCTGGGCTTTGTTTCTCTTTCTTTCCTCATTACTAAATGGTTCAGGGAAGACCCTACACAGATTTTTCAGAAAACACCAACACTCTTGGTTGGTGTTTGTTGGCAGACCTAAGTAGAATCTTGTCCACTGAGCTGACAACCTGCATCTTTGATAGATAATCCTTTTTGCCCTGCTCAGTGGCCCAGCACATGCAGTGGTCAGGAGTGCAAAGGACACCCTCAGTGGGCAGAACAAGTTGAGATGCTTTAGGGTGTATTGTGCTTGGCATGGAGAAATAATGTGGAAGGACCTAGAGGGAAAAAGTTTCTCCATAATGCCACTGCATGCTGCCTGGTACAACATGAAAAATTGGACACTGGGATATAATTTTCTAAAAGACACAATGACAAAATATGAGAATTTGGCCCAAATTTTTAGAAACTCTCTTCATACTTGCCAACTTCCGCTTGGTGTACCTCAATAAACAGGTACAGAGGGGGAAATTTGCCAGATTCCCAGCCACAGAGCATAATGACCACAGGGCACCCATGCAGAATGTGTACACTAGGAGCAGAGCCCTTTTCACCAAGGCACAGTGAAACCATTCCCTCTCCCAGCTCAAAGTAGCCGTGCTCTGCTGCTGTGCATCTTTAACTGTGCTATAGATAAGTGGCTGTGGTGTAAAACCCTGCAGTGACAAAGCTCTGGTTCACCACAAAACAGTACAATCTATAAGGTGGATCTCAAAATCAATGAGAGTGTCAACCCTGAGAACTTTGTTTCACATGCAAAATAAGATTGTATGTAGCAAAAATCAACTTTTAGGGAAAATATCAGCCAGCATTTTCCTTGCTATCCATGACCTGGCAGGGCAGATGATTAGAGGAAAGGAGTACCTCTCCTGTAAAGAAAGACTGAAAGATCTGTGATTGTTCAGCCTGAAGAGAAGTTCCTGGTGTAACTTTATTGCAGCCTTCCAGAACCCAAAGGGGGCCTACAAGAGAATTGGAGAAGGTCTTTTTACTAGGGAATGCAGTGATAGGACAAGAGGGAACAGCTTCAGGCTGAAAGAGAGTGGGTTTAGGTCGGATGTTGGGAAGAAATTCTTTTCTGTGAGGGTGATGAGTCACTGGAACAGGTTGCCCAGAAAAGTTGTGGATGGCCCATTCCTGGATGAATTCAAGACCAGGTTGGATGGGGCTTAGAGCAACCTTTTCCAGTGAAAGGTGTCCTTATCCATGGTAGGGGGGTTGTAAATGGGTGATCTTCCTGTCCAGGCTATTCTTTGTCTCTATGATTCTATCCCAGCCTCTGGGCTAAACTTTGGTCTCCTCGGCAAGGCTCTTAATTTGCAGCACATCCTGTGCAGTCCCTCTGAGTCCTAAGGAAAATCTGTCTCCCTTCTCTGAATCCAGCTGGAAGTATGCTCATCTCAGAAGTTTCCTGGTCTCTTTGGCCACTCCTGGCTCTCTCTGAGGCTGTGCTGAAAACAAGCCTTCCTTCCCTGGCTGCAGGCATGCAGTCCTGTTTCAAAATACACCCCCCACCTTACCCAAGATCAGCAGCCAGAAGAAGGCAACCAAGGGGAGTATTTCTGGTGCCTAGTTTTGCCCTGCTGACAACACACAGAACTGAGCACATGAAGATACAAACCAGAGAACACCTGCACATTCCCCTGCCCGTGGCTGAGCTCTCAGGAACGGCGAGCTGGCTCTCCCTGCCTACCATCTGATTATAAAAATGCTTTTTAAACAGGTTTCTATGGCAACAAGGCTTAATGCTTCCACACTTTCTTCTTGTCTCCTTCTAATAACTTCTGAACCCTTTGGCACATCCCAGCCAGAAGTTGACAGAAAAAGAGAAAAAATACAGAGATATTCTAGTTCCTCAAGTATCATAAGCACAAGGGCTGAGCAAGAAGGGGAGAGAGAAAACATGCTGTAAGTGTCTTGACAAATGGAAAAGCTGTAGTCCAAGCCCACAACTCAATGACAGCTACACTGAGCCTTTTTTTGAGGTCCTTCTGTTGCCTAAGGATAAGACATCCACCGGGCCAGCAGGCAGCAAGACAACCAGACAAGTACACTGGGAACTAGGCTTCATCAGTACCTGTGCACACAAAATTGCTTGTTCCTTCTTATCATCCAGTAGTAGAAATATAAACAGTACTCGGTTCTAGAAAACCTGTGGTTTTCTAGATGAAAGATCAGTCTGATTGTCACATATGGCTGGACAGAGCTTCTCCCCTGTTTTTAACCCTTGCTTTTCTTCAAGATTTTCATTCAAAATTTTGAATTCTGGTTTTTTTTATAACAATATCAACATTTGCAAGAAAACTTGCACACACCCCCTTTCTTTTGCTATAGTTATATGACCAGGTGGTTAAAACTGATAACATCTGGATGAAAATCTGTATGTTGTTCCTGTTCCCATATTGTAAACTCAGCTCCAGCTAATTTGGAAATTTTATCATAGTCTATAATGGGCTTAGAATTGCAGTTCTGCTGTATAAGGTTCAGCACTATTCACAGTTACTGCTTTGGAAATCACAGAATTTAATTCCAAATGAAATAAATGTCATTACAAACTGCTGTAGAAATAAATTTGACTTTGTACAAAGGTTTCTAACTTTACTAACAGAAAAAATCTTTTTTTCAGGTGAGTAAGCCATGTCATAAAGAAGATAGAAGGTCATACTGAGGGCTTTTTTAAACGGTGTTGATCACCTAGGGATGCTACAAAAGAATAAGGACAGGGCATAAGTGGTGTTTTCCCCTATGGCAGGTTCTCAGCTGATGGAACAACTGGAGCGGAACTGAACAAAGGCATAAAAGCTGCTCCAGGACCACTGGATATTCTGCCTGTCAGTGATTTGGTGTGTTTGAAATGAAGAATCCGTTCTACATTAAGAGAAAGGATTACCAGCTTGCCAAGCTGAAAGATTTGAGACTTGACTGTCCTGTGAACTCCTCTTGTGCTGGCCAAATGAGAGTGTCCAGAGTACCAGACCCCCAGGGGTGCCCAGAGCCACAGAAACTGCACCAGAGACTGCCTACATCCCCCTCCATCAGCAGCCTCAGGGATAAAGACTTGCCTTTGGCTAGCAAGACCCTAAACTAATGACTTGCATTTTGCAGTGCTTCACTTTTTGACCGCTATTTGCACCATGTGGGTTTCTATATCACGACACTGCTGCTGAAGCTGCAGGTACAGTGCTCAGAGCAGCCTTAGCAAGAGTCTTTCCCAGCCCACATGCAGGAATTCATGTTTCTTATCTCAGTTGTGCCATGATTCACTCCTTCTCCAGCACCCTCCCAAGAAATTGTATTGAGTCCTCTTGTGTATCTTGCTAAACTGTAACATCCCAGTCAGGGCAGGCTTTTATTCTTGTACCTTGATAGTAACAATAATAGTTTAGCAGGGATACACGCTGTGCACAGCAAAAAAACAAAAAACAAAAAACAAAACAAACACAAAAAAAAAACAACAACAAAAAAACAACCACCAACCCAAAAAAAACCCCAAAAGGTTCTCTTACATTCAATCATAAGAAACAAAACCCAGTCTTTCCTTGTAAATTTTGCTATAACATTGTTACACTGGGTCACAGATGTTAGTCTTCTCCTGGCATCCTCTCTTCCCACAGTTCACATCCCAACAATTCACTGAGGTCTTGAGAAATCAGCACAATATGAATCAGTATATATAAATGTGATTTTTTTTTTTCCCTTGGATTTACTCATTTCTACAATATTATCGGAGGAATATCTCAAAATAGTCCCAGATCTGTTTTTCCTTACTAGCTCATTTAAATCGTCTCTGGGGTACCCTAACCTACTTTCTGAGACTCTACAACTGCCTCTCCTTGTAGCATGCTTGCTTTGCAAGTTTTCTCTTAAAAATAAGGTTGAGTATTTTACTCTCAACTACTCTGGCTTTTGTTATCCCCTTAAATAGTACTACAGTCATTGAAATACACAATCTGTGTTCTGCCTTATGTCACAACCTAAATAAAAAAGTACTAGGCTGGTATAGCAACATAGATGCATTACAGCACAAAACTGTCATTAGAGGGAGAGGAACTCAATTCTCCTGCAATTACATGGAAAGGTTTTCTACTTCATAACCTTCCATAATGTCTCCATTGAAGGAAAAATAAAGCAGTACATTTTGACCTGAGAGTATGAAAGAGGTTTACATTATTCTTACTTTGAAGATGGATGAAAGCACATAAAGCGTTTGTAGCAGTGTTTAGTTGGGCTGATCATCTTCCCCAGACTTTCATGACCTACTGTACAAGTATTTGTTCTGTCTATCCTCTAAGAATGCCTTTTCATCAAGCTTCAGTTTATTAGACTCTTGTCTTTCATCTCAACTGTCTTTTGCCCAGACCTTTTCATCCTTTGCAGCTTCCTGCTTTGTTTCCTCTGGAAAACAAAATCAACTGTTACATAGCTATTAACAAAGATCAGGTATAAATTTTTTCCCCTCCTTCAAGTCTAATCCCTTATGAGCCACATAATCATCAGATTTTTAATTCTGTGGCATATGATGTAATTAGAAGAATCATTAGTTGAAGTTTAGTTGTTAGTTGCTTTACTCAACAAAGTTACCCTTCTACAGGAAGGAGATTTTAGCGCTGAGTAGCCAATGTCATGCAAAACAACACAACCTTTTTAGCAACCATACTGTAGCAACTTGTGCATTAGGGATACAACCACCAGTAGAGTTTGTAGAGGTTTTCACACTCTACACACACTGCAAGCATTCCTTAACACTGAGCAAACCAAGGCCAAGATTTGCCTTGTCCAAATTAAACTACATAACTAAAACAAGGTTATTGACAGTTTAGGATCCACCCATTGTTAGAAAGGTTTTGTCAATATTGGGAAAGCAAACTGAGCATCTCAGTGATGTGAGGCAAAAATGTGAGGCCTAGTCTCCCCTGCAACTTCATAAGAGAAAAATATAATATGTGGGGTGAGGATCAAGGAATCCTCAAGGAGGAGATGCAGAAGCCCATGGAGATGTTTCCCTAGCCCTCAGTCTCACTGCAGAGATGAGCTGAGAACAGGGTAGAGGGGAAAACTTGATTTTTAAAATCTGGTTACCCATTCAGACCTTGCCTGAAGCCATTTCCTGGCTCAAGGACCACATATGGCTCTCAGCTGCCTATTTTACAGTGAAGCTGTGTATTTGCACATGCACAGATACGTCATATCTGTGCCTGATGACAATTCCCTACTGCACTGTATGCCCATAGAGATCTTCTAAGGCCATATCTGAGAAGGCTTCAGTATCAGGACTGGTGCAATATTTAACCTCTGTTTCTGTGGATTCATGATCCAAACCCCACAGGACCTACTCTGAGGAACTAGCAACTAACCTACCTCAGCTGGATGGTTAGAATGAGACCTTTTGCAAGAAAGAACACCACCCCCTCACTATTTTGTCTCCAGGTAAGTGACACTATGATTTCTTTGCTCAGGAACTGGCCGGTTTGTGGTTTTCAGCACCTGTATGGAGTCCATTCTCTTTCTGTAGTCTCGCAAATCCCTTTAGATCTTATCTGACCTTTTCATTTAGCAGCTTCCTTAGCAACAGGCTAATTTTCCCTTTACTGTCGTCTATGAGAAGATCTGACTTCAAATCTGCCAGGCAGGGGATCCAGGAAGCAGGACATAGAATTAAGCACTAAGGGAAGGGGAGCCGGTGCCATCATTGAAAACAGCTGAAAAAGATGGACAATCGTGTATGCACTAAAGGAAAGCCAGTCTCCAAGAAGGAGACATCAGGATCCCAAAATCTCCAGAGCGTGGCAAAGAAAGAGGGCTGACTGGTCATCAGGGCAATGCAATGGTTTGATAGGGCACGTGGACATCCTGGTCCAGGGACAGTGTCCACTGGTCTCACTCAAACATCCCTGCAAGTCTGCTGAGCCGTGGCTCATTCTCCAGGCTCATGACACACACAGACAGATGTGAGGACTGAGCTAAGAGGTGAGTTTGATACAGTGGATGCCACACCCTTGGACGTGTTCAGGGCTGAGTTGGATGGGCAAAACCTGTTCTAGTGGAAGGTGCCCCTGCCCATGGCAGGGGGATCAGAAGTGGATGATCTTTAAGGTGCCTTACAACCCAAACCATTCTATGTTTCTATGATATCATGCAACCACAAGGTTTGGAGCCCTAGCCTCTGGTCTGTCTCCATCTGTAACCTGTAGTACTACTACTGTACATTGCTTTGGGCTTTTTTTGCAAGCTGCCTCAGTCAGCAGGCAGAGCTGGATGATCCTTCTCTCACTGGCAGAAGGGCCTCTCCTTGTTGGTGGCCAACTGAATTCTTTTCCTCCAACTCTGAGTAAAGTACCAGTTTAATCTCAAACACTGACTAAAACTCTACTCCGATACTTAATTTTAAAAATCACGTCAAGCTCTTTGAAAAAAACCCCAGGCCTTCATTATCATGAAGTGGGGAGTTAATCAAAGGATGTTTTACATTTTCCAGGAAAGGAGCCTCTGAAGCATTTCCACTTAACTTGCTGGAATTTAAGGAACAAGCTAATTAATTTGTGGCTTGTGGAAGAACTTGAGGGCTTACTGTAAATTCTTAAAGACCTTTTAAAGTGATTTAAATGATACAAAAAGTACTGAGACACCGCCCTTGGAGACTGAAAATACTTTCTTTTCTGCAAAGGGACTCGAGCTGCCCTCTCAGCCTCAGTAAAGCAGCATGACTTGGACCAGGTAACCTGAGGTTGGAAGGCAGATGTTCACCCTACACAGGTTCATGGTTGAACAGACATTAAATGGATCCTTTCTCAACACACACATATTTGTCTTGGAACTCGTCAGACTTCATTGGAAGACAAACTTTGCACCAAACTGCTATGCTGAATTAGGTCCTTGTACACAGAATGCCATCTGCAAAAGATGATAGAAAGGTAGCAAAAACTTTGGCTTTCATCTTCAGGAGGGGTGTAATTACTCAATGTTTAGAGGAGCAGCTGAGGTCACTCGCTCTGTTCAGCCTGGAGGAGACCGAGGGGAGACCTCACTGCAGTTACAACTTCCTCTTGAGGGGAAAAGGACGGGCAGACACTGATCTCTCCTCTGTAGTGACCAGTGACAGGACCTGAGGGAACAGTCTGAAACTGTGTCAAGGCAGGTTTAGGTTGGATATTATAAAAAGGTTCTTCATCTAGAGGGTTGGGCACTGGAACAGGCTCCCCAGGGAAGTGGTCTCAGCACCAAGCCAAAGACAATTCAAGATGCTCTGGCACAATGCTCTCAGGCAGAGGGTGTGGTTTTTTTTGGCTGTTCTGTGCAGAGCCAGCAGCTGGACTTAATAACGCTTGTGAGACCCTTCCAAGACAGAAAATTCTCAGAATATTCTGCATTTGCCAGAATGACCGTTGAGCAGTCGTTAAAGTCACTATGAAAGTTTTATATTTGTGAGTTGGGAATTCACAAGGGCACAATTTCTTTCATGTTTTTACGTACTTCACACCATATCTCATTTCTTTCCTCATGTGAGCTGCCATCTCCCTCCTTAGTCGTTGAACTCTAGATATTCTGGCCCATGACTTTGGAGGCATCCATCACAGTAGATGTGATGCTGAAAATGGCTGGCTCTTCTGACTGAGTTGAAAGATTCCTCTTTGCTCTCAAAGGTAAGTGACTACAATACAGCAAAAACACAGCACTTCCTACTGTGTGCTTTAACTTCTAAATTCGACTTCTAATTCTCACATCCTGCAGAATTTCTAAAGCAGTTTTCTTGCCTAGTCTTTTCCCTAGTACGAGCTCTTGTTAGGGTCTGGTAAATGGTTCATTTCTTGTCTGTGCACCATTCCTGACATTGCCTATCTGGACCCCTGGCTATACTACAGGAAAACTAGTTCCCTCCCTTCGATTTCCTTCAAGCCTGGACTCCAGGAAGATGGTGTCCACTCACCACAGGTGTCCCCATGTATAGTGAGAGCATTTTTTGTACTACAGAAGTGAAGTCACTGCTCCCAAAATTTGGAAAAGGAATGAAGGCAGCTTTAGGAAGAATTATCATTATCTCTTTGAGGGTTTTTCCCTCTCTCTGGAATGGGCACATGGGAATTCAACACACAGTTCCCAGAGACCATCTCCAAGAGTCAGAACTTAAATACTCCTAAAAGTGCTCAGTAAGCACTTTAGTGTACACAGTGCTCTGCTTTCAGCCTTTCAGGCAGTGTTTTCTTGCTAATTCATGCACATTATATGCAACATTGAATACAGGGAGGAAGAACCAGGTGATTTCAAGAGAGGAAGGCTGGCAGCAGAACTTATGTATGCTGCTACACTTCAGAGCTCTGAGCTTACTTGCATGAGCAAGTCTGAACCACACTGAATAATTTATTTTTTCCCCTTTGCTTCACTCCTGCATTGACTCAAAGGGACATCTCACACGCCACAAACTTGGTATTGTTTCAACATAATCACATGTGAAGGAGTCAGAAGAATATTATTTGGCCTGATAATATTGTTTCCATAAGAAAATTACAGTAGGACATCAAAGGGAAAGGAATTACTCTGAATGACACTTCATTAAATTTTTTTATTTAGTTAAGGAACAATGATATAGTGGATAGATAGAAAAACAGGCATTAGGTGGAGGTGAGGGCTAGAAAAAAAAATCTATTTTAATTACAAAGAAATGAAAGCTGGAAAATATTTAACGCAAAAAGGAGGTATATTTTTGTGAGGATTTCTGTATAA
This sequence comes from Sylvia atricapilla, assembly GCF_009819655.1. NCBI lineage: Eukaryota > Metazoa > Chordata > Aves > Passeriformes > Sylviidae > Sylvia > Sylvia atricapilla. The sequence continues at coordinate 14,652,811 of NC_089142.1, forward strand.
TCTAGACCCATTTCCTCTGCTTCACGTTGACATGTCATTCTGTACCAGCACTTTGGTTCAAACCAGAACATCACTACCAGACCAGTTTGCCAGACCAGCCAGGCAGCTGACATCCCAGCAGCTCTGCACAAATCAGAAAAGGCTAAACACCACTGGCAGAAATATATTGCAGCCCTTCTTCTCATTAAGCAGTTGAAAAGCCAAGTCAGTGGAACATTTAACATTAGTTCCCACTTACAAAAGACCCATTCAAGAAGTTCCAAGAGCACGAAGTCCTCAGTATCAAAGAGGAACCACAGTATACAAATGCGCATCTAAGAGACAATGACAGTTAGAGGACATAACTCCACCACCTTGCACAAATGTCCTACACAAAGCATTCATGCTCACGCCTCTCCCTGTGCTTTATTACAGAGCTACCAAGAAGATAATTCAGACTCCTCCTGTCCTTGACTATGCCTATGTTTTCATCCTGAAACATCACTCACTAAGAAGAATCAGCTGTTTTGCACAGGGCACAAGAGGAGCATTAGGATCTGTCCTGCACAGCCCGGGTAGGGGCAATCAGAGCCAGCTCTGCTGAGACCTGCCAGCTGATGCGGCTCTCATCACACTCATTCTACACCGTCTGTGCCAACAGGGAAAATATGGATCCCTGGGCAGTTCTAGCCACTTTAGCCTGCTAATGCAGACGAGTGCCACCACGTGCCAGCAGTGTGCTTTCAGGTGTGGCACACACAGCCTTGCACTGGAGAGCAAAGCAAGATCTCACTCCAAAGGTGCCAGCTATGCTCTCCAGCTCAGCTTTGCCAGAAGCTGCATCCCAGAGGTTCTGTGGTGCTGGAGCAGCTAGGTCCAGTGGTCACATCCAGGGGGACTGGGTGTACACCAGCTCAGCTACTCAAGGTGTTTTTACACAGCTATTCATCAAAATGTAGGTTTTTGTATCAAAAATTGAAATTGTGGCAGATATGTTCCTTATTGTTTTATAGAAAGGGCCCTGCCTTGCAAAGGAGTCTAGCTGGGACAGCGTCTGCAGCTGTGGGAGCCCTCATGAACAGGGGCCAGGGAAGAAGCAGGGAGAGCTACACCCCTGCTGCTGAGTCCTGAGTGTGGACTTTGGCTTGGTAACCCTCTCCAGCCCAGCTTATTGCATGGATCATTCACCTGTAGCATCTTTAAGTCTCTAGGGTGGAAATGAGGACCTCTTAAAATGAAAGCTGAACTATCATTCTTAAGAGAGTGTGTATTTTTATAGCCATGCATGCTTTTCCACCACCATAAAATATGCAGCTATATTAATGTAAGCAATTGCACAAGGCTACAATTTATTATTTTAAATGTCACTTAGTATATTTATCCAGTGTCTAAGCTCTTTAAAGGGATAATTCAAATTAATTTGACACCCTTCTTTGGCAAAATCAATATTTTGCAGGTTTATATAATCTGTTGAGCTCTGTCAACACACAAGCAAAAAGGTCTCTCCAATGTAAAATTTCAAGAAGAAATGGGAAGAGCAACTTCCATTAGTTCTGAGAATTGGAAAGAGCCAGGATCTGAAGATAAAAATACCAAACCACTCCTAACACAAAGATTCCTGAAACACTGTTGAAAAGAAAATATGAAGTCAGTCAGAATCAGAGAGCTAATATATGCCTCATTAAATGAATATTTTTCTAATATTTCTTTATTCAACTTAATTTTCATGTCAAATTTTAGAACATATATTCAGGCGTCTTTCTAAATTTAATATGATAACAAGAAAGTACTCAGGTTATTGTGAAAAAGCTAACAGTACTCAGGAATAAAACATCTCTCCATCATCCCTATTATTTTGTATGTGCTTAGAGAACGAAGAAAATCTTTGAATAACTTAATATTGTGGTGAGCAAGCTTCACCTAAAACCCTGTCTGATAAAAGACATTTAACAGCGTTTTAGCTGGGCATGCCTCAACATTTCCACAAGTTGAAGTACCGAAAAAAATTAATTCCTTTTTGTAATTTTGAGGGGATTGTCCTGCCAAGATGTTTAACTCAAACTGTTGTGAATATAGGAAGACCGATTTTAAATTTACTGCCACAATCCAGTGATACATACATAAAAAAGCAGAAAAATCTGAGGCAGCCTTCCACTGTTTCTGCAAATCATTATTTTTTGTACATTCACATTGCTTAACAAAAAGATGCAAGAGTTTATGTCTTATGTTACAACAAAATTATCATCTGTGCCTTTGGCATACTTCTACTTGACACTCCATAATGAGCAAATTGGTAGGTAAAATTTGTATAAATTATATTATTCCTGTTTTTACAGGTCTGTATGAGCTAACTCACAGAAAAGTGTAAATCTACTCTCCTTTCAGGAGGTTTATCTTCAGATGCTGTGACAACTACCAGTGTCATGATCATCATTTAGGTGGAGCTGTAATTTCAATGACTAGGAATATATAAATAACACTGTGATTCAAACCTAGATTGTGACTGTTCTCTCAGTTCAGCACCATCATCATTCCAGGCCAGGAGATCCTGGAGATGGTCTCCTGTGCAGCCAACATCCAGGACGTGGTACAGAGGTATGAATCAATAATACCTTCAGTTATCAAATGTTGTCTTGGTCATCCTTACAGGCGGAGCACTCACCCTGTAAAAATATTTTAGGTGTATCTATTTGCCTTTGGGAGGCTGTTAAAATAATCTCTACATAAAGCAGATTTTAAATGTACTGCATAAATGCAAACTGTTGTTTAAGAAAACAAAACAGCCATCAGCAACAAAATTATAGACTGAGTCATTCAGAAATTAGTATTACCTTTCCCACAGGTGTATCAGTCATCTCAGACCTTTACTTCAGTCTGACCACATTCCTCATCCTTCTAACAGCAGCCTTGGTGGACATTTGGCAGAACATTTTCCCTAGTGTGTCTTGGTTTTCCAGAGACTTTTACCTCCCTTTCTCCTCCAGCTCTCACTCCAGATTCAGGGGAGCTCCATCTGAAGGCTGTGCCACCATCCTGCTCCAATCCCCTTGGCTGTGATGGAGGCACCAGCAGCTCAACCATCTCCATGTCCATGGGGTGCTCATCTGTGAGGAAAGTTTATTGCAGCTCAATAGTACCCTCACCAGAAGCAGAGATTGCCTGCCATTGCTCAAAGACCTGTCCAGTACAGAACTACCAAATCTTTGCAATGGAAAGCATCTACTGACAGCAAGATCTTGCTGTTTGCACAGCCACAAATGGACCTCTTTAGTCATGTCCTTCCTCTTGATGCAGGTAAATAAATTACATGCACATGCCAGAAAACATTTCCCTCTAGTCACATCTCCCATCTAAGATTTTACACTGATTTTTTTTGTGGCTGTGCAATCCAGGAGAATCTGAATTAAGTTCAAAATGGGAATGTGGTTTTCATTTGTGGTTTTTTTTTCAAGCTCTGCTGTCCTTTATTAAAGATTTGCTCAGGATGACATTAGAGTAGGAATCAAATGGCACCAAGCTGCATAGAATAATCATACTTAGATTTTGATTGATCCTGCATTCCTGAGAATGACATAAAATATGGATCAGGTACCACCTTACTGGGAAATATTAGCAAGAAAGTATACCCTCCCAAAAAGGGTATACTTTAAAAAATAATTTATTATTTAAAAATAATTGGAAATATTGGAAAAGTGAATTTTTATTATGACTGGAGACCTAAGTAATGCATTTGTGAAAGTAATGCTGAAATACAGTGACGGACAAGCCTGGGAAAAGCACTGCTTTTCATCCTGTAGTCTTCCATCTCCTTGAGGATAAGCAGTTGCTTTCTGGCTGCTGTGGGTACCATGCAGCCACTTACTGATGATGCTGGAGTGACAAATGCCTTGGTCCAGGCCAGGGGGCCCATATGGAAATGGACTTTCCTGTCTGCTCAGAGCCTCCTAGGAAGCTGTGGAGCCCAGCCAGACACAGATCACATGGCAAAGACAAAGTTCAGTTTCCTCACAGCAAAAGAGCTGCTAATGGGAGCATGAAAAAACTATTGTACAACATACTGGGCAGCATACACAACTTGGTAGCTGCCACTGAGTCAGTCTGAGACCCCCTTTAAAGTTTCAAGTTACTTTAAATTCTCTGTTTGTGGAGTTAGACACCCCATATCCAATAGCTCTACGCTCTGCTGTTTTCCATTAGTATTTCCATACATCATGATCACAACCTTTGGGTCCTCTTTCATCCATTCACCCTTTTTATTCTAAAGATCTACCCTAGAATGGTCTTCCATTCTTATTTATAGGTGATGCCAAAACTCAGTTCATTAGCACACTCCACTTTGTGTGAAGACCATTATTGCAAACATTGCAGGGAGTTTTCCCACAGGGACAGGTCCAGGGAAACTCTTCTAGCAATTTCCCTCTGCCAAAGCTCTTATCCTCACAACATCCTCCCTCCCTGTAAGCCAGTTTCTCACAGACAGGGCAGTTGCTAAAGCAGCAGCAGCTCTGCTGGTCTATCATTCCTCCCTGCAATACCACTTCATGTATGCTCAGTGCAGTGGCACTTTGCCCTTTTTACCTGGTACAGGTAGCATAAAGCACCCTTGCTTTATACCTTATTCTATCCATTCTCCTTTGTTTCAAATGCCATCTTCAAGTCTTTTAGGCTACTGAGGTCGGACTAATGAAACCCATTCTACTTGCACTCACCAAACCAAACGAATTATGTAATGAATGCTTAGGAAACCATCAGACATTTCCAGCAAGGATGAGGAATCTGTATTAACAGAAAATTAGCTTTAATCTGCAACTTTGTTTTACTCACTGCACACAAGAGAGAAGGGTTAAAAGGGCAGTTGTAAAGGGAGGTTAACTGGTATGAGCAGGAGACTGCAATTTGTTATGAAGAGTGAAAAAGGATGTTTCATTTTACTCATCCTGGCCTGAGAAGAAATATGATTGAACTTTCTAAATAAATACATCACAAGACAAGGCATAAACAGAAGAAAAGTATTTTATAGTGTAAGCATGGCACAAAAGTAAGTGATTACCAGTCCTGGAGACAGGGTAGCCAAGCTAAGGAATATCCATCTCCACATAAAGCAATCAATGTATTTAATTATATTACACAATTTTCTGCTATAGGAAGAAACCAAACTCCTGGTTCCTGCTACTGAAACTGCAAATAAGTTTTCACAAAGCATATTTCCAAGCTTCTAAAATGGGAGCTTGCCTACCTCCCAGGGAGCATTCTGACTACCCATCTCTGAACTCTCCAAGTCTCTCTGTTGGAGAATGGGACCCTGGGGTGTGAGGAAACAGCAGCACTAAATTCTGCGTCCAGTTCTGCCTAGATGTGCCTAGCCCTGCTGTAAGCACCAGCAGCCCTGGTGTTTTCACTTACTTGTTTTACTCTTGTAAAACAAGTTCAGCCTCCCAATCAGTGCAATGTGTACAAGAATAATCCTATTCCCGGGCTGTCCAGCTCCCTCCATTCACTTCCCTTGGCTGTCCACCCTAATAGGTTCCTCCCCTATTCCCTCCTTCTGACAACACTGCCCATTTCCCTCACTTTTCTTTTTCCACAGCCTCTGCAGTCTACCTCTGTTTACACACCCTGTGATATGCTGATTTGGGGAACAGGGCACCCCCTCTTTCCTGCCCCATGCCAGATTCCTTCTCCCTCACTACACTGTGCCTTCTTGCAGTTCCAGTCTACCAGCAAAAACTGAGAAGTTCCCCTGCCAAGGGAGCCACTGCTGCTGTGGGAACTGAAAAAGCAGAGGATTTTCACAGCGTTGCAGTAAGCTTACATAGATAGAGGTTTGAAACAGAGTTGAATTTTAGGCCTTGAAATATTTGGAGCATAGAAAGTTTCTGAGCTGCAAAAAATAAAAAACTGGCAACTATTGTATGCTGTAAGGTGTAAATGTAGTGTTTATTGATTAGCTTAAGTAGATGCTTGTAAGCTTTTAGCATTAGCCTATTAGCTAAAAAAACCTTTTAACAGACTTTGTAACAAAGAGAACTTTGGCTTCTGTTATTAGGGCATGAATTTTATGATCTCTTATGTCTCTACCTTCACTGAGTGTGATAATGAAATAAAAAACTCGTGAAACACCTCTCGGTTGCCGCATCTCTTATTGAAGATAAAATCCAATGTGCTGCAAATACATCCTCCCGGAGCAGAGAGTGAGGCTGCACCAGCTCACTGTTGGAGCCTGCACTGCAGTTATTTGCCGAGGAAAGTCATTCAAACATCACAAACAACAAAGAGACCGCCTGGATACTGTGCCATTTTTGTACTCACCTTTTGAGTCCGGCCACACACTGAGCCTATTATTCCTTGTTCTGTCCTCAGTCATTAATGGTGATACTCCATCCCTGACCTCTTCACTGTTTCCTGTTGTGTACCTGTAGCCATCACATTTCCACCCAGACAATCTTATTTAAGCTCAGGCTGTTGTGATCAGTCCTGGATATCTCAGCTTTTCCACCTAGGCCTAATTTTCAGACAATTTTGTGGGCTTACTGCCTGCTGAATTCCCTCCAGCTTTGTCTACTGGAGACAACAGAATTGTTTCTCAAGGTGGACAGGGGTACTGTGCTTTCATACATGATAAACCCCAACCTCCTCCTTAAAACAAACAATTTGGCAGCATGGGTGGCATATGTCTGCTTTGGATCTTTCTTTCACTACCAGTCTCTCGATCTCTGATGCCTCATTCCCCATCTCTGTCTCAATTTCTCCTAATTAGTAGTCCTTGTGTGTAAGATTTTCTCAAAATAATTATTTGCACAAGTTGTCTGATGATGTAATTTGGAGGCCTGTTTTGATGGCTTGTCAGATGTATCAGGATGACCTCAGTTGAGGGCAGCATGTGTGAAAATGCAGAAATTACCGTTCCAATGGGGTGCCCAGATAAGTGCTCCTGCTACCTCAGCCAATAAATCCTAGCAGTCAAGCCCCACGAGAGATGTGAATAGCTCTCCTTGCACTGCACTCCAGGGAGGAATACTTCCCCTGGCAAAGCCAGTGCAACAGAAACTATTGGTTTGCTGGGACAGAGAAAGATGGGTGCTAAAACTAAAGAAAGCTTCCTAAACATTTCCAAATCATCGCCCACAACACAGGGCCTGCTTTCCACATCCCTCCAATCCTGGTGTTGTACAAGAAGCCACTGGGCTGGGAACATTCTGGTGAGGCTGCTGGACACAGCAGTGCCCCAGAGCAGAGCAGCAGGCATGAACCCACCAAGGAGGCACCAGTGAGTGCTGTTTCTCCAGCCTTCATTTTTCTTTCAGACTCATTAAACTTTATTTTATTCCATCATCTATAAAACCACAGTAAAACCTGTAACAAAAGTATAGGAAGGGCACTTCAAAACAAAATGTATCCACATACATACAGCAACCTACCTTCCTTTAAAGACAGAAAAACTACCAAAAGAGCATTGAAATGAGCTGAAATCTTTCATACTATTTTTTTCATTCGTACTACATCTCAGCAATTGGATCACAAAGAATATTCAGAGGAATGTAACCCTGATGTTATAAATTAGATGTCTCTGTAAACCTAAAGGTATCAAGCTGTCACACAAGGGATGTCAATCCATAAATCTAATATAACCTCTGCAGGTTCTCTTAACAGCTTTAGTCTTCACAGATGAAGGGGTTGACCTGGTAATTCCTAACAGGAAGAGGCTTCCCTCTCTTTTCACTGATCACTGCAGGAGACAATAACTCACAATAAAGCTTTCAGCCCAGCAGATTTCCCTCTTCCCTCCCTGCTTTTATATTTGTACATTCAGACATGAGCTCTTCACATGTTCAGTCTATATGCTGTGTATTCCAAAGGAAATATGCTTCCACACACATGGAAAAGGAGACTCACAGATTTCTCTTAAGGGATGCTGAATTGCACCATTCCTTCCAATGTGTTGAGGCATCTGCAAGATACATGCAGCTCCTGGGAAATTTCAGACTCACAAAATGGATTAAGCTGGAATGGTCCTCAGCCCCTTATACCTGGATTTCTCCTCATCCAATCTCACCTTTTCAGAGCAGGATGCTCAGGACTATATCCAGTCAGGTTTTAAGTATCTCCGCCCACAGGGATCCCACAGCCTCTCTAGGAAACCTATGCCAGAGTTTGACCACCCCTCCAAGAGAAAAAGGTGTTTTCAGATGGAATTCCATGTGGTTTAACATGTGCCCAGTGCCTCCTGCACTGTCAGCGTCTGACTTTCCTTTTCTGACTAACCTTTGTCTTCCTTCCCAGCAGGTGTTTATACACATGAAAATCCAAAAGAACCACCAGCAGCTTTACCCCCAAATTCAGCATCAGGAACTGTTTTCTACTCTGAGAGTGCTTTAGGGCCCAAAAGGCTCTAAAAGGGGGATTTCACAGTGAGTGACAATGTCACGAATTCTTTGGGCTGGAAGCCTGGAGAAGATTTGCTTCTGAGTTTTTGAAGGCATATAACTTGGAAGAGTGGTGGTGCATAATACCAGTTTCAAATATTTCTTTGGGAACACCTGAAAAGGACATATCTGAAAATGAATTTAACTCTGGCTTCTAACCTGTGCTTATTTTTAGCAAAGTGTAGGTGTGACAATAATAAAGATAGTGATGTCTTAAAAGAAATTATGAAGCATGACATTTATTTTCACCCTTCTTCAAAATCCTTTTTTATTGATCTGACTTGTACAATTTATAACCATGGCTGTATAAAGATAAGAAAAGGGACTGGGCATGTCTAGAAGTGCACTGTGAAAATCCTTTAAATGTTGCAGAACAGAAAGGTAGCTTTAACCACTGAAGTGATCTAAGATGATGATATATTATCTGTTGAACAATTTCCAACTAATCCCATACTAATAATATGTGTTGATCATCTGTGAGCCAGAGATAGTGTTCAGAACAGAAGCCTTCGAGAAAGAAAATTAGAAACTTCTATATTATATTATTCAGTGTGGTAGTTTCACAGTAATGCAGACAAAATCAGTACAATAAATACAAATGCTTTACTGAGGTAAAATGTGGGAGAAATAGTTTAAATAATTTACCAAAGAAAAAACATTGTCTCTTCAGATTAGTGAGGGAGTAAGTTCTAAGAAAGACAGATAATGTTTCCAATTTGAAATTTACCTTATTTTACATTTGTTTTGTCTGGTGGACTTTCTGTCTGCATAGAAAGGAAGCACAAAATCTGCAGTTGGGAATCAGCTCTAAATTTGCAATGTTCAACAAAGCTTCAGTGGTAAGAAATGCCTTTACCTAGAACAGTTATAGTTCTAGCATGGACCCATATTTTCTCTGTGCTTGGTGCCAAGCCAAAGGACTTGTTACCATATATAGGATTTCTCTTCTCTATCCAAGAAAAAGTCAGATTAAATTAGATTGCTCTAACTGTACTACTAATATCTTGCTATCTCTTCCCAGCACAGTGCTCCAGAATATTTTCGGTTGGTGCAAGACAAGTTCTCCATAAACACCTTTCCTTGTGTATTTTCATGAAAATGTTGCCAATTTATTCATGACACTATCATCTCTGACATTCCATGGTGTAACAGTTTATACTGGTATATGTAACAGCACAGGAAAGCTGCAAGATCATAAAGAGTTGAGACAACCCAAATAAAGAGGAACGATGCTGAAGGATCACAACAAATCTGGTGCTGCTCCGTACCTCAGTAGACAAACTGGATAGATTTATTCAGCTGGTTTGTAATAGCCAGGCTAAGGATGGCTTTCAACAAGGTCTACAGCATAGCTCATTTTTGTTGTAGCCACACCTGAGACAGAATTCCATTCTGCAATATTCACTGGATGGAAAACAAAACAAACAAAGAAACAAAACACAGTAACTCCTCCCACAGCAGACCCTAAGCACTCATGCTGCAATTACTTCAGAGCGTCTGAGGATCCTCCTGTAAGGCTCTGGGCTGCAGAGCAGTGTTCACTTTCTTCCTCCAACCCAGAGATCTTCCAGCCAGGGCACTTTCACTGGTGACCACCTCATCTGTTGAAGAAAGGGAAATTTCTGGGGCTAGTTTAGGACAAAATGAAGCCTTTATGAAACCACCAACTCCACAGCCAGCACTGCCTGTGAAAGGGTTTCCAACAGCTCATGCTATATATGCAGCATATATATGCAAAACTCCTACTCTCTATGTGTCTTGCCTTAGAAAAGAACAGAACCAGTGAAGTGTGATATGTATAAGTCACATCACTTAACAGAATCCCAAGTAGCAAATGGTTATTATAAGAAGCTGCAGCAAAAGAATGTGTCTAGAGCAGAATGAGAATATGTGCTATGGCTAGTAATATATGCAGCATAAATGTTTTTTGAAAGAACCATCTGGGTGGTGTGTGTTACCACATTGGCACTAGCACTACTCTTCCTTTTGAAAATTTGGGGATCTTGATAGCATTTGGGGGGTAAAAAAACCAGGAGATGTTCTGGTTTTTCAGCACCCATCTATTGTACAGGTCAGATCAACAGAATTTTCAGAAGACTAAATTGCAATAGAAACAGTTTTCATGCAATGTGTTGCTACATTTTGCAGTAAGCACAGTAACCCTCACTATGTCTGTTTTCAGTACAAAAAAGACAAACCAAAACAAAACCAGCTTGCTTCTCCCTACCTTTAGCCATTTACAGCCAAATTTTCACAAGCATGGCAACCTCTGACCCCTTGTTTACACTTTTTAAGCCCTTGCATTTTTCTGATGTTTTATCAAATTCCTTTATTGTTTTCTTCTATTTTCCTCCTTCTCTAAATATATTGATTAGGCCGTGTTTAATTTTAAAAGTTTTTTTTTCTCTTTAAAGTTTCCTGGAAAGAAGAAAAAGAAGTTTTAACATTTTACAAGAAGGATTTTCAGAAAAGTTATTTTTGACGAAGAACTCATTTATTTCTGACATCACCTGGACTACTCCACTTTCAGCTTTCCCATTCTATGCCACATGAACAGGGTGCATTTTTCCAGAGTTCATGGTCCTTACCTATTGATTTTTCAGATTTCTGAGAACATAACAAGAAAATTTGCAGTTAATGGGGTCATGCTAATAATAGTGTTTTAAAACAAACAGCATGGTTGGTTGATGTTTGAACAGTAATCAAGTTTACCAAAGGAAAAATATTTCTTTTCTTTCCAACACTTGCTGCAGCCTCTCAGGGTGAAATGCAAGAGGCATTGAGGAGTGCAAGCAATCTATGGTGGAGAGGTGAAGAAAAATTCTAGCCAGTATATGAAGCAGGACTGAGCAGACAAGAATCTAGATGAAGTTTGGGTAACACCTCTGGGGGGGGGAAAAAGAGGAAAATGCCCACTGCTTTTTAATCTAATTAATCAATAATCCTGCATTTTAAATAAACTTCACAAAAAAAAAAAAAAAAGGCAGCAGGAGAGCTTTTCATTAGACATGTATCTTTTGTCTACTTAGGCACAGAGTTTTGTTTGGAGAACTCTTCATCAAATGCCAGGGCTCACACAAACAAGCAGTGCACCAAGGCTGCTGCTTTTTGAGTCATAGGTCAAAGAGCTAAAGGGAATTGTAGGGCAACTTTTCAACAAGAAGGAAATATTGGCCCAAAATTAAGTCACAATAAATTATGGATGGTGGGAGGGATTTGGAGACATGCTAGAGGGATTTTTGTCAGTCTTGGCCAATTTACTGTTAGCTTTAGTGCTTGAGAAACAGGAAGAATAGTGACAGGAACAAACAGTGTGCAGTAGTGGCACCCATGCAGCCCCAGAGCTGCCCCTGCATACCTGGGAGCCAGCACAGGCACTCATAGTGTAAGTCAGAGCAAATTTCATTGCCGAATACAGTTTGACCTCCCAGTGTAAACTTCAATTTCACCTCTGTTTACTTGAAAACTGCTAGAGAATTATCCCTCTTAGTATCCATCAGGGAAAGAGCATATCCCACCCAGAGCTGAGAGCATGAAACTCCCCTTTGATTGAAACATCTACTCCCTGTATAATGCACGCTTAGTTTCTTGTCTTGACAATAGCAATACTGTAATTATTACCCTGGTGGCAGACAAATATTTCCCCTCCTTTTCCATATTTTTCAAGCCTCTAAGCTTTGGTGACATCACACAATTAATTTAGACTAGTCACTCCTTCTGCCCCAGAGAAATCCAGTTTGAGGCTCTTTATTTCTACATTAGTAAACAACATCCCTGATTTTTGATAACTTGCTTTGCAGCAGGATAACCTGTATTCACTGATCCCAGGGCAGTAGAAATTCCTGCTCTGTTTTAATCACCTGGACTCAGCCAGCACATCATGAGAAGCTGAGTTTGGACATATTTTAGAGACATCAGGAGTAGTTAAAGTTCCCAGCACGGGTGGAGGCTTGCTGGCACAACCAACAGGAGAAAGCCATGACTGCCATCACAGCAGGCAGACACAGATTATTTCTATGTACCAGCAAAGTCAGGCCTTGCTTAACTGGTTCAGCTACAGCAATTCTGTAAATTGTAATTTAGGAGATTGAAACCAGATATCAGCTGCCGATTTCCATCTATCTTCAGGAACTCTGAATTCCCTCCTTTTCCAGTTTCATGTCACAGAACTATTTCCAAAAGCTCAGTATTTTCAGAAGCTGACTTGCAGCTTATCTTAGAATATCAGCTTTGAGGGCAACACACAGCCATATTCATGTCCACACTTACCAGTATTTACTTGACTCAGTTCAATGTCAACAGTTCTGATTCCTCCTGGCTGGTAATTACAGCATATGTGATACAAACCTGGGTGTGCTTCAGTGTGCTGGTTAGCACTTAAACCCTCTTTAGGCTCATCCACCCTGTTTACAGCAACTAACGCTGAGATTACTCAGTAATTGCACTTGTGGGAACTGTAGCAAATGTGTTAGAGCTCAGTATGTTGTCTGCATCTCATGCAGTGTCACTACTGACCACATTCGAAGTTAACTCAAGCAATCTCTGAGGAAATCTCTCAGTCAGCTATCTGTGGTCAGAAAAACAGCTATAAATATGTCTTGAAAAAAAATTGCACAGCTCCTTCTCTGCACATACACAACTCAGAAATGAATGTGAATCAACACAGCCCAAATTGCAACTTTGAGAAAATGCAGCTAAAAAACGTGCACATTAAAATGATGTGGAGGAAGGGACCGTCACAAAGAAGTTTGGTGCACCATAAAACCTGAGACACATCAACAGAAGGGCTCACTGCTCATACTCTCTAGAAAGGACGAAAATAAACACTAGAAGAACCAGAAGGAGGAAAATGGCATACGTATAAAATTTTCATGGTACAGTCCAAAGGAATGGATGAAGACAAGAATGTCTTAGAGCTCATTAAAATAAAAGCCAAATTAGCTCCTTGTCCTCATGATTTCTACCTTGAAAGGCAAAATAAAATATGGTGTCATGAAAAACTAAAGGGGTGACTGCAGTGGAGCCAGGCAAAGAATACTTTTTAGTGGGGGCGGGGGGGCGGGTAGGAGAAAGAGGGAACAAATTAAAACCATGACTGTCTCCCTGGACTGCATAGCATGTGACACCATCTGATAAAATGAGATGGAATTCAAGATGTATAAATATGGTACCAACAAGAATCTGTGAGGATATTTTCAGGGGACACTGGCCCACAAAATGAATGTCTAGGAATTCCAGAATAGCAGACTCCCACTAGCCTTCATGCTGGCACTTGCTGGATTACACACTTTATTTCACAACAACCTACAGATCATCCTTTCCAAAAGGCTTGTATATGCTGAGCACATCTGCCCAAATCCAGGACCCCAAGGCTCCAACTCTATGGGAGTTGCCAAGTCTTAGACAACCAAGATTGTCAAGTCTTAGCAGCATCTTGACAATTATGTGTCTTTGACAGAAGAAACAGGACCAAAGCCATGCATGGGGAATTTGTCAATATGTCCCATTCATATCATACACACAACTAATCTGTGTTTATTGTCTTTTTGGTAAGTCACCCAACCAAAGCAGTTCTCCTTACAAGTCTCACTGACCACTATATCAGCTAATTCAGAAGATGTAGGAACAATCTTTTAAACTGGACTAGTAAAATTCGATTGGCTAAACAGAAAGCTGCTTACAGCCTGCATTTTACATCCAGGGAGATGTAATGTTTAATACACTGTGAGGTTGAACACACACTGAAGTGCATGTTCCTTACCTAGGAGAAGACCAGCAGCCTGCTGACAGGAGAACAGCAGAGTTCCCCTGCCACAGCCAGGGTTTTCAACACACCACAACCAGACCAAACATCTGACTGGATTGTCATGACCACCATCCATGCCCACCAGCTCATCAAAACCTAATTCTCTACTGATATCAGGAAAGATGCTGCATGCTTTCTGGATTGGCTTATCCTCCTATTATAGATTGCCTGCAGCTTTTTTAAAGCTAAACACCATAAATGAAATGCCCTTGGCAAGATCAGAGTTATTTAGTTACTAATTTTTTGCTTCTATGCTTGTCTTGCTTATTTTTATGGGTGATATTTAATCTTCATCTTCCCCACACCATCTTACCAAGGTTGTAAAATTTTGCCCATTCTCTTATTTCTCCAGATGGAGGAGGGAGCCTTTTGCTTTTCTTTTCCCTGTCATTATTTCCTGTTCCTGCCTGATCTATAGATGTTCACAGTGTGTCTGGACCAGATCCTTAAGGGGGTAATTTCGTGGAGCTGATGTCCCATAGTTAGCAAAAGCTGGTAGACAAGGTTATTTTCCTTTCAAGAAGTAGAAACTCTATAGTTTAGTTTTTATTGTTTCTGTTTATCTTCCATCAAACACTGTTACCTGATATAAAAAATAGCTTCTCTTCCTTCTGAGCAGCTTGATTGGTAGTGATGGAAGATGAAGAAGATGAAGAAGAATACAATCCTTCCCTCAGAGTAATTGTCAATAAGTATCAGCTGCCCTACTCCAGCAAATTCAAGGAGTCTTAGGAAAAGCATCAACTAGGCAATGGTGAGAGAAGCAGGATATTTTACATCACTGTTTTAAAAAATGTGCAGCAGTAACCAAACACTCCTTCAAGGGAAAAGCAGCAGCAAGAGCAAGTTGGAGCCTGGAGAAAAGAGAGGCCTCTGAAAGCCCAGAAGGCTGAGATAAACACACCCAACCACAAACCACTGCCTTCTATCAAAGTATTGATCTCCTGTGTGCATCTGCCCCCATCTTCCTCTTAATCATTTTTATAGAGGTACCTGAAAAAGGAGGCAAGCGGTGTAAGATGAAGTGGGATACACGCCTGGTTTCCAAAGACTCGCTTATCCGTGTTGCAATCTCCCCATTGCAGGATTTCTGCATTTGGAATGCAGATTTGAAATGCATTCTGCATTTCCCCATTTGGCAGAAGCGCACTTCTGCAGCAGGATTTCCATGCTTAGAGTCATTTTCATATGTTTATTGTGAAGACTGAAGAAGGCAGGCAGAATGAGTTGTCATCCTTTTCTGCCTGACATCACTTGTTTGGTTTGTTTGTTGTTTTGGCTTTTTTTTTGGTTTGTTTTTGTTTTTAGCTGTGATGTGGGTTGTCTTCAGGAAGAAACTTTTATTTGAAAGTGTAAATAAAATTAGTTTATCCAAACTCAGTTTTCTTGTCTTACTCTTGTTATTCATTCTTCATTTGCATTTATTTTCTTCTTCATTTGATCTGCGTTCCCCCTGTCTATTCTACTCTTTCCTGTACTCATGGCTTTACTCAGGGTTATTTATCAGCTGTTTCCTGTTTTTAAGAGGCAATCTCTCTCTTTTTCTCATTCTAGCATTCACACCCACACTTTCACTTCCACCCCCTAACTGTCACCCATGTCTCTTCATAATTTTCTTCTCTCTTTCTTTTCCTACTTGCATTGATTTCTATGACTCTACTGAAAAAAATAAAGAAAAGAAGGAAAACTGCTGCCCAGCCCAGCAGCAGGGGAGGCAGAAGTGAGTGGGTGGGGAGGTCCAGTGGCAGGCTGACAACTCAGGATGGGGGGATGGGTGGAAGGTATTTTTCTGCTGCTAGAAACCATGCTTTCCTTTTTCATTTGTTACCACTGCTGTTTTCTGCCTTTCAGTTTCTCCTAAAGGCTGTGGTACGACATTAGCATTGTAACAGACATCTTTCATTCCTTGGAGGTGAAATGTTGCAACCAAAGAGAGAATGGAAATCAAGTCTAAATGCACCCAATGTAATCTTTAACTACCTAAAGTAGGATTGCAACTCTCATAGGCTCACAACTGAGACAATGGAGATAAAAGCAATTTCAGAAGGAGTCAAGTCTTTTCTTGTTTCACTAACAATGTGGGAAGATTAGGAAACGTATTTCTTACTAGACAGCACCTATGGATAGGCAGAAAAACATCCAAACAAGATAGAGAAGTCAGAGAAGATCCAGTAGTAGCCTAAGATCGAACGTGTCTTAAACTCACTTTGTTGCATTAGACTAGACTGCCTCAGACATTCAGAGGTCACAGAGGGCTGATTCTAATACACATGTGTAGATCTCAGGTGTCCCTGTTGGGGCTGGGAATGATGTTTGATCCTTAGACTACAACCCAGCTGAGTGCAGGCAAAGCCATTGATATGGAGCTTGTGCTCATGATGACCAAAGAGATGCCACCATAGGGTCTTTTCTCACCAAGGCTCTGTAATAACCAGATGCATGCTGCAAAAAAAGGCTTCTCTGAGGCACCTGAAATCCTCTTCATCAATATGCTAAATCTGCACAGCAGATTCATCAGTGGATTCTTTAATTTACATTTTTAAGAGACTACAATGCATCTGCAGCTGTAGCAGAGAAGGTGATTAGATACATGGTGATAAATATACTTGGAAGGGATATTGTTACACATACTAATTGCACATACTTTGATATTGTGTTTTCCACAACTCAGTAGTGCTCCTTTTCCCCATAAAGAGTTTCTCAAAAGAACAAGGGTTCCTATCACAGTCCCAGAGTACTTAAAAATCAGGTCAGAAGCAGAGAGGAATTGTTTGCCATAAAATCTGGGTGGAGATCTTACATGGTTTTAATAGGCATAAAGCTATATTGAACCTGATCACTTTTAATGTCATCAAACACTCTCCCTGGCTGAAGAGCTGCTTGCATCATGTTTCTGTGGGCTTAAGGAGTTAAAGCCAACCCAGTGGCCTCACCAGAGGCAGCTCTGAAGCTCCCTCCTCAGTGCAGCCTTTTTCCAGGCATCCAGTGAGTGCATACATCTTGCCCAAACCACACATGCAGCTCTGACACAGCCAGGGTACATACTGCCTCCATCCCCAGCACAGCGAGGATGGGCTCTGCCCCTGGCCTGGGGCTGGGCCTGAGGAGGGGAAAAAATGTCATTGTAGAGAGAAACTGGTATTTCTGCAGCAATAGTTGGAGGGACAGTGAGGATGTGGGAAGGGGAGAGAACATTCTGGGAAAGGATAGACACATAGGCTTCAAATCTGTACGGATCTGAGCTTCATTAACTGCACAGTTCACAGAATGACACATTTGTCTTTATTCTGGCAGCTCGTGGGCCAGTGATGGTGTCCTGTGAGGAGAATATAACAGAGGACCTTAATGTCTTTAGGAACCTGAAGGCATTATTACAACACAAATAACGTTTGGGCTGTACTCTCAGAGACAGTTCAGAGCAGCAGTGGTAATCACCTTTCAATCTAAGCAACCCTGCCCAGGCAGCTCTGATGTACTCACACTCCACTGGGCCAGGACAGATACCAGGGCTGCAGCTGGAGACTGTCCTGGCCAATTTGTCTTGTAGGGCAAAGCCTTGTGGAGAGGCTTTCTACTGATAAAAATTATCTTCATGGCTGTGGTTAGGATCTTCCCATGCACCAGCCCAGCACTGAGCTAATGCTGTGTTCTCATCAGCTGAATCCCAGTTGCTTTTAGGGAGCCTGGGTGAGATGATCAGTGGGTCCAAGGAAAACTCCATTATAATGAGCAGAGCTGCTTTGGCTGATGGCAGGTGATCACCTCCTGCAAAAGGAGTTTGTTCGTCCACTACTGAAACTCAGCCAGCTCAGGAGAGAGTTGCCAGAAGGAAAAAGATTGTGTGGCAAATTTTGAGATGGGATGCATGAAAGCACAAAGGCAATTCTTTGGTTGTAATTTCACCAAGAAACCAGAAAGGGAATCAACTTATTAATGAGGAAAGTGTCTGCTAAGAAATGAGCAAAGGTAGCAGCCATATTTACAGCAGTGTAACGACAACAACATGCAGTGGGCAGAAGGCTCAGGGGACAAGGTGAGCAGGGACATGCAGGGGCAATGCAGAGCCATCTATCCTGCTGCTTTGGCTGCTTGTGTGCCACACCACAGATCCCCACCCAGGCAGCAGCTGAAAGCCCCACAAGGTCTCCTGTTTAAACCTTCATCTGTCAGGTGAGCTGAGGTCCCTGGCAATGTGCACGTGCAATCTGAGGAGAAATATCCCATTAAAGAGGTCACTCATATGGCACACTTGCAGCTAACTGAGACCATTCAAGTTATATTCACGGAAAAGCTCTCGGTGACAAATCTTCCATGAAAATTTTGGTTCAGCCCTCAGGCTGTTTTGCATATGCCTGAGCAGATGGGGATGGGCTGTCCTTGTTGTCCAAGATGTTAATGGGGATCCTTCCCACAGAGCTATGGGATGGACCAGGAAGTCATGGACCTTGCTCTAGAACAGAAGGAGGGTGATAAAAAGGACCAAAATCCCTAAAACAAATAGGTGCCTTAAATCACGGAGAGTGTCCACAAAATCCTCTGACACCTCTTTCAGCCCACCACCCCCAAGCTGCATCAGTAGTCTTAATTTTTATTCTAGAGACTAAGTTAACTGGAACCACAAATTTCATTCTCACCACTCCATCCATCTCTGAATTCTGCTACCATGACTGAGGCACCCTAAGCCTGCTCTGTGGGCTGCTTCCTCTTTGACCCCACCTGGCAACAGGAGAGTTATGATCCCTGCCCAGGCTCCGTATGCAGCAGTGAAAACTCCAGTAAAGTCAGGAAACACAAGATAAGATGTTAATCTTTTCCAAATTAAACAATCAGGAAAAAAAGAGATAATTTTGGACTGATAAATGTGTCAATAACTCAGTATCCATTTTAGTATTTCTCAGCTACAAAACCCCACATGACATTTCAAAAAAATCTCATCCAGATTTGTTTGCCCCAGTTTTCAATGCTAGTATCTCTGTGTAGGAAAAAAAAATAGTCTACCACTCACAGGAAAAAAAAAATAGAAGAGAGTGCGGGAAGGACATTATTTAATTTATATGATAGATGTAGTTAGAAACAGTTACAGGAAAATCTTTCCCCTTTCCTAAATGAAACCTCCCAAATTTTCTTAGGGTGATGTAGTCATTATTTTCCAAAAAATCCAATATCTTCAGGAGTCTGTCATCTGGATATGACCAAATGTGGATCTCTATGTCCCAGTTGTCTGTGGTGAGACTACAATCAGCAATAGAAAACACACATTTTGCAAGATTTTTGTCAGAAGATAATACCTTTAAGGATTACTAATTTCCTCTAATACTCAGAGGAAAGGCAGGTGGCCACCATTTATAATACCACTTCCAAATGTCTGCTTCTGGAATTTGGGGGGGTTTAATAGGTTTGTTTTTGGTCCAATTTGGTTTGATTTGGTTTTTTGACGGAAAGATCTTCAGCATCAAGCTGATCTAGTGACATAGGTAAGAAAAAATGGAGAATTCTCCCTGGTCCTACCCCAGTGAATTCAGTCATCAGTTCATTTCAGTGCTTTCCTCTGTTTAATTTTATTTTTCCCAGATAAAGCACAGTCAACACCATCAACTGAGAGAGACTTCCAGTATGGCAAATGATCCCATGGAAAAGTTCTTAATATCAGTGGACTTGGGGATTAATTTCTTGAGAGGAGATATTTCCCTCTCTGATGTCTGAAATAATGATTTAAAGGCAGAGTCTGGGGAGATCCCATGGACCAGGCGGCTGTCTTTTGGATCACTGATGTTGGGGAAGATGCTATCTCACCATTAAGATGAAGCTATTGGGAGTATACCCATTTCCTCCATCAAGTCTAGAACTTCCCCTAGAGTTTTTCTAGTACTTTTTACTGCCATTCTTCCATTAAAAGAGGGGAAACCCAAACCTTGTCAATACAGTCTCATTGATCAATAATGGTGGCATTCTTTGCTTTGCTTTTAACATTCAGTTCATATGTGGTAATATTCAGAGGACTTATAAACCTTCAAAACTCAGAGCTACCACTTTCCCCCACAGGTCTTTCCAGAGCTATCTCTCCTCTCCAGCAGCTCCAGGTGAATGCAGATGCAAACATGTTTGCTGTCCCACAAGGTTGACTTCTGGACACCTGACCTGAATGCCATTAATAAACAAATGGTCTTGCAAGATAGTGCTCTAAGAAATTCTACAGAGCTGATCTGATGCTATTGCTTATTATTCAAGCAAACTTTTTCCTTGTGTTTGATAGCAGAAAGTCTCCACTGCAATGCCAGGCATGAGATAAGGCCAAGTTACATTCAGGGATCCATGAAACCAGTAACATTATTTGCCATTAACCCACCAACATACATGAATGGATTTGAATGTCTCATAGAGCTAAGAAAATATCTGCTGCATTGCTCATTGTTTTTTGGGGAAAAAAAGAGGTAAATGTTTTTCTTCATTTTCTCTGAATTATTTCTATCTCAATAGATATCTCAATGGACATTTTTCATATTGCATTTCCTTTAGAAAAATGCCCCAGGAAAAAAATACGCATCCCTTGTCCCACACTGCTCTGTGCTGAGGTTCTCTGATGTCTCCACACTTCTCTCTTCTTCTTGCTTGTTAATGACATAATGCTTTCTGCTCCTTGTCACTTTAACTTGCAAAATGCCATTAAGAGGCAACACAAAATATGAATAGCTCTTGGTGCAGCCTTTCCACATCAGCACTTGCAAGGATTGATCAGAAGAAAGCTGCCTTTGTTAGAAGGTGGGGAGCAGATGGGTTGTGTGATGAGGTGATGGTAGCTACAACCACTTAATGAAGACAGTTTTGAGACCAGTGATCTTGGAAAAGAGAGGTAGAAAAGTGTCATGCAGCTCTTTCTAGGAACTAATCATTTGCTTACTTTTGTGACCAGTGAAGATTCACAGAAAAAGCATTTTTCCCCAAAGGGCTAAAAAAATCTCTTCTCAGTAAGTGACCAAAGCCAAGGCTACATCAAACACATCAGAGATCTGTTTGCTCTGCAGGCTGGAACTGCCCGTGGAGCAGGTCAGAAGAACAAATTAGCTTAAACACATGAGATCTGTGGTACAGTGTGGTTGTATGGTGCTTATAGGCATAGAATTCACTAATACAAAGTCATATTAAGATAAAGGCTTTGGAATCTGTATTATATAATTCAGTGTTTCCTGTGAACCATGTCAAGGATCATCTTGTCTTCACAAAAGCCTCATATTAACTCTCCTCACAGGGTGTCAAAAATGTCACTGGAGCAAAACTGAAGAAAGGCTAATGCTGCTTCTGGGTTATCCCATTCCTGGAAGTGTTCAAGGCCAGGCAACCTGGTCTGGTGGTTTTCCAAAATGCCCCTTTCCATGGCAGGGAGTTGGAAAGAGACGATCTTTAAGGTGTTTTAAGACATAAACCATTCCATGATTCTGTGGTTCCATGTTTATTTGTCCACTCTTGTGACCCAAAAGAAAGCAAATATTGCAAGGCATTATTTCATACAGCAGATAATGTCCTAATTAGTCACAGCAAGAGGGCTCAACAGTGAACAAGAGAGACATGGATGGCATCTGGAATAATTTCTAGTGAATCAAACAGCAGAAGTAGCTAAGTAGCTCAGGCCAGAGAGCTCTGATGAAGGGATTTGTGAGAAGAAGGGAGGGTGAAAAACCCTGCAGATGAATTGTGAGGGAGCAAGCAGAAGGCAGGAGGACCAGAAGCAGGAATTAGTACTGGCAAAAATATAAGTAAGATTTAGAGTTCTTGAGGTGTCTGGACACCTCTGACACACACGCTGTCTGGACACCCTGCAGTGAGGATTTGGAGGCGGACAGAAAAGCGATGGAGGGTTGGAGTGTGAGTAACAGAGCAAACACAGTTCTCTCTTAATAAAATCCAAGTCAGATCTTATTTTTGTTGACAGGAGACAGTGATTTCAAGCAAGTTTTTCCCATTTATCCTATTATGAATAAGATCAAAATCCAGACCCAGAAGAAGCCAGGGTTCATTATAATCAGCTCTTTGAAGTTCGGGGAACAAAACACAGCCTGATTGCAAACAGGAGAAGGAGCACTCTAATCAGTGTACCTTTTCAGATTAAGATGTGTTTAAAGATTTCCAAATAAGTGGAGTCATCAGGTGAGTAGAAAAGAATACATTCGGACATGGCAGAAAATAATATCCTAGTTTTCCTGCTCCTTGGTTAGAAAAAGCTCTATTTAACTTCAGAAAGAAAGGTTGAGTGACATCAGATACACAGGTTAGGACGGAATAATTTTTATTGTTTGAAGAATTTTATTTTCTTTCAGAAAGGAACAGCAGGCTTTGAAGATTTCACTATGCATGTAAGGATAGCAATCTATCATAAAAACATAAGTAGAACTGAAAACAGCTCAGAGTAAAGAATTTCCTGGAATCTATCTGCTATTATAACTCACCCTTAAAAATTAGCAGTTAAGAAGGTACGAGTTTGCAAAGACCAATTATAATTTACTCTGAAAAGCAGAGATTAATATTCAGCAACTAGAACAATTTGAAGAGGGGAGAAGTATCAATACTATCTTTAAAGCTGTAAAACTGGAAATTACATTTTTAAATTCACTCTCTACCGAGCTATGGAAACAGAATAACAGCAATCATGTAATTTTAGGTCAGATTCTAACCCAAACACAGTCTTGCACAGTAAAAGAAGGGATAATTGCCTAATACCTTCCCAGCAAATAAACTTTAAATCTGCTCCCCTGCTTGCTTTGGAAGTTCCCTGCAATAGTCCTTGGCTTGCGTTTATGTGAATTGATTGAAAGTCCCTAAATGCTACATTAGTCAGTCTCCACATGCTGCATAAAGATGAGCACTCAGACAGCAATTAATAATAACTCCTGGCATCAAGTAGAAGAGATAACATCTAAGGCTGATGCTGGTATTGAAATGAAATGTTATGTTTGGCAAGAAGTTTCTAAACAGACCATAAAGGCTCAGGTGCTTTAATGCACATTTGTTTAAATGCCTGTTCCCTTTTCCCCCTCTGCTGTGTTGTAGTCCCCCTCTGAAGTGTTGTAGTCAGAAGTTTGGTTCATTCAGAATTTCATGGCATATGTTTTTCCCTGGAAACACATCTCTGGATAGCTTCCATTGCATATCCTCTCTCCACCCAACTAGATCACAATGAGTTGCTATGTTCTTTTTCTTGGAAAGACACTTGGAAACCAGGGGAGGGAGGAAGTAATTTTTACTTAAGAAAGAAGGAGAAAGAACAGACAACAACACAAGGTAGTGTACCTCACTGACAACCCTAAGGGACTAAGAAGCAAGTATTTTGCAAGTAATGCAAAATATTAATCATTAAATTAGCTTATATGAAAATGGTACTGAAAGAATCCATTGTCCAAATGCAGTTTGCTTTTAGAACCAGAACCTAAGGGATTAATCTCTCCTCCTTTTGTTGGGCTTTTGCTTAGCAGAAGAATATGGGGAAATTAAACTTTCCAAATAATCTTTCTATTCTGTCAATTTAAATTTCTTCTAAACACCTATTTTATAACAAAAAATTTAGTAAAAAACTAAATCCCTGAGAATTTATCTCTGGGATTTTGCTATCATTAACCATTTACCTCTCTTAAATTTCACTGGGCTTTCATTCACTTGCTGTTATGTCCCTGGGCTTGTTTTCTTCTCAAGACAATCTCCAGGGAAATTCTGGGGCCACTCACCAGGATGTTTTACCATTATTTTCCCTCTTGATATTTCTGCCTGTATCAGTGCATTGAGCTGTGATGTTTTAGTTTGGTTCATGGGTGCAGTTTGGAAAGGAGTTATCTTGCAGTTGTCTCCATTTACCATACTCTAAGAGGCACCAGTGCACAGGACCAGGACAGAGGTGCCTCAGAAGCATTGAAATGCACTTGTTGTGGACCCAGGGTCATCACCATCACTTCCAGCACAAACCACTCCTATCAGCTTACATCACTTCTCAGGACAGATGTAACCTGCACAATGCCAGGGCACACCTGAACAAGTCAGTGGGATCCCAGCCTTTGTACTGATTGGCAGTACCAAGTCCTGGGGTGCCAAAATCAGTAGATAGCTGGGCTTGAATAGGAGGGCTGAAAGACACCACAGCCTGCAGGGAAGGAGAACAGGAGTGATCAGCCTTGTCTTTCCTCCCAGAAGCTCCTACTGCCTCCCCACCAGTCTGATTGGCCTTGAGCTTGGAACAGAAAACACTGTGCCACCTTTGGAGTCTGCTCAGAGAACCATTAGTATATCAAGCTCAATGGAAACAGCATTGTAAAAATCAACCTACCTTTTTAACATTTAATTGGATGCAGACTCTGTTTCTTGATTAAAATTTGACATAGAAGAAAGGAATATCAGAATAAGTCTACTAACTACAGCATTTTGGGAAGTCATTTTCCCTGGTGCAAAGCAGGAAAGGAAAAAAAAAACTTCCACGTAGATCCAGCAGCATTTTGGACACATTATTGCACTGGTTTACAGAGTTAAAATGCAAAACACTGGAAGAAGAGTTCCTGTCTTTTCTTCCTTAATAAAGCACTTAGAAATATTTGCATTCATGTTTTCAAGAAACAAAACACGTGCTTATAGAAGATTTTAAAATGCTCATGCAGGCTCATCTCTCCAAAAATACTGACAGTTTTTGTTTGTTTGTTTTAAATAAGCAGGACTCTGATTATCGGTTTCATGCATAGCAGCTGTATTTTTATGAGTCAACAGAATTTCTACGAAAGCTTCTTTGACTGAAGCCACCAGATTATCAAACTGGTATTAGTCATGGTGGTGCCAGTGAAGTCTATGAAGGACTTCTGTCTGTAGCATCTGGGGCCTGTGACCCAAGTATTTTCTTGCTCTACTCAACACAGTGACACACCAATGAATTTTGAATGAAATCATGTCACAAATATGTAACCTCCTTAATCCAACGAAAACTGAATAAATAAATAAACAAACTTTAAAAACAAGAATAAAAATGTGTCAACTAATAAATAAATTGATTGTTGGTACTGTAGGGGAAAAAATCTTTTTCTGCTTTCAAAGACTGCTGCTAAACCCAAAATGCTGTATTTCTTAGTAACCTGGTTTTAAAAATAATACTCTATTGCTAAATAAAGTGATTGTTGCATAATAAGAATATGCTTAAATAACCGAGATTGTCCCTTTTATTTTGTACTGTGAAGCGATTATTCAGTCATGATGAATATTTTCCAAGAATGACTGTGATCCAAAATTAATCTTCTGGCAGCATTGTTCTA
This sequence comes from Sylvia atricapilla, assembly GCF_009819655.1. Lineage (NCBI taxonomy): Eukaryota > Metazoa > Chordata > Aves > Passeriformes > Sylviidae > Sylvia > Sylvia atricapilla. The sequence goes on from NC_089142.1 coordinate 14,678,292, forward strand.
TTGATCCATTCACTGGTTTTAAATAAAAGTAATGCACTGTGTTTTCAGAGCAATAGGCCACACAGAGCTTCGAAGAACACCTAGGACAGTGTCTTCTACCTGTCTTGCCCAGAGTTCTACTGGGAGTCTATGAGCCATTCAATCCTTCACTCACTACTTGGAGCAACCTTCATATGAAGTGAAGTTATTACACTTCAAGAGTATTTCTCACATAAATGCAGTGAAGCTTAGTAACTCCTGTCTAAGATGAGCTGCAGGTTCAGGATGAGGTGTACCAGTGAACCAAACATTAATTGACTATCAATCATGCTCTCTGAACATAAGCAAGAGCTATCTTGCTTTTAAATAGAGCACATTTAGTAGAAAAGAGTATAAAAGTTATTAAATGTTAAGTTGGCAGCATTCAGAATAATCTGCTCTAGGTTTTTATACTCAAAATATTTGAGAACTATGGGTTTGATGAAGGGAAAAAAAAAACCAATAACATAACTTTTATGCAGATATTAAAGTGTCTTAAGGAGGAGAAAGGCAATTGAGCTAGCAATACCGAACAACTGGGGCAAACCAACCATCCTCATGGTAGAAACCAGTCAGGATAGGGTCAATATAATTGTCTAGTAACAGGGTACAAATATTGGGTAACCTTTGCTCCCTGCAGCTGCAGCAAAGAGCACTGCGGTGCTGCAACAGAGGGGCAGCATCCTGGTTCTGCAGCAGGATCCAGGGAGGTAAAGACCTCCTCTTCCTCACACCCTCAGCACTTCATGGGGTTCCTAGTCCCCAGGAAACCTTTGCTCATGGAGTGTTTTATCTCAGTGGGTGTATTTTGTCTGAAGGGAACAGCTGCTCTAGCTCCAAAGCAGAGGCCAACTATGCTTTAAAAGAGGCTCCCAGCCCATGAACTCTGAAACAAAAGGTCAGCCTGAGGTCCCTTTTATTTCCAGAGTAAGATGAGCCATTGAAGGGGTGAATAAACCTGACTAGCTGATACGAAGCTCATTATGATGCCCATACCCATTTTTGTTCAGGAAAGTAAACCTGATCTGTTGGAAACAATATCTTGGGCTTTTATACAGTAATTATAGAGAACTAAGATCAGTATTTTTAAATGAAAGTGATGACAATGCTTTATGAAATGAGTAGCAACAGAGCTGATTTAGATCCTTTATACTGCTAATGAAATGTGAATAAGTAGGAGTCTCATTATCTGCACTTTAGTGTATGCCTTAGATTGTTCATTATCTTACCACTTAGTGAATTGGTATCTGTGCATATGAGTGATCCTAATGGTTTTTACACAAAAAGTCTCCAGCTTTGTTTAGAAAGTGGTGCTTCAATGACTATATTTTGGTTGTAAGCACAATATCTGTATACTATCTGTATACAATGTCTAATGGCTTGCAGCTTCAAAGAAAAATTATTTCAATAAAAACTAGATATTTTCTGAGAGAAAAAAATCCTGTAATGTGTTCAAACCCTTTTTACTATGCAATAATTAGCATTTTCTAAGCATTCACTTGGAAAATGAGACTTTTAAACATTCTGGATCACTTGTATTCGTATTGCAGAGAAAGGAAAACAGAGACAGTAACCTCTTGACCACCTCTATTTTCAAAGAAAAGACCAGGAAGAAAAGAAAATCATCAGAGGATGAAGTCTAAACCATGGGTTATTGCAGGAGGCATCCTCGTATTCTGTAGGCCATAGTTCAGCATCTTGCTTTTCCTGCCTCCTGTACTCTTCACATGGGTTCCTCCTGAAGTCCTATCAGCTGCCCCTGATAGAACTTTGCATCCCAAGGAGGAGATGGTATAGATGAGTGTGTATTGGAGAGGCTAACTCCCTTGTCAACACACCTAATAAAATAAACAATAATAACAACATACAATTTTTCCCCAAAGCCCCAAGCAGCCCTGACAGAAAACTTCTTCCAAGTGTGATGGGACTGGACTTTAGTACATTTCCTCCATAGTTAATGTGATGCCTCATTGTTTAATTAGATCTGCTGGATGTCTCTCTGCCATCTGCTCCCTTCCAAAAGCCAGCACCTGTCAGCATAAGCTCCAGCACTGACTCTCCAATGACTGGCAGAATGTATTTCCTCCTAAGACGACATGTATTGTTTCCTAAGAAGCCATCACCTGGGGGTGTCATCCACAGCAGAAAATAAGCACCCTAACTTTGATATTTTAGTTGGACTCTCCTTGCTGTATAGTATCAGACAATGGGAAAAATGATAGGAGAGAGTAAAGACAAATATTTTAAGGCTCAAGGAAAATGCTAAAAATTAAAAGAATAAAACAGTCTTAGGAATAAAACACATCCCTGTTTGTATTTAATAGGACTTCATATTTTCAAATGCTTTGCTCACAGCACAGGCAGGCAGCTGGAAGAGCCAGCATGCACAGTATCACTTTACCTCCCACATGACCCTCCACTTGGAAAGATTCTCCTCAGCCCCAGTTCTCTCATGGTTAGGATTTGGGTAGCAGTGCTGCTGGGACAAGTGTCTGGATTCTGGCACTGTGGGCTCTTTCCACATCAGATCACAAGACACAGGTCCCTGCTGGGGGCACCTCCTACCATTAATGTTTGTAAAGCTTTGAGGGTATTTCTGCATTTCACATCTGCTGGCAAACAGACCTGTCCAGTTGGGCCTTCCCACTGAAGTCCCCAGGCAAGCTGGGGCCACGTCAGACCTCATATGTGACAGCAGTAATTTAATTTCTGCTAAGCCAGTGATGTGATGCACTACCAAAATCACACTTGGCACATTAGCTGTCAGGCAGCCACCAAACACACACATCTGTAAACAGGACACCTTTCCTATGCCCCCTCCTCTTTTTTTTGCCACAGTTTCTATGTCTCACATATATATCCCTCTAAGCTTTCATATGTCAGGAAAGCTCATTGTTTAAAGGATTGTGTGAAGGGAGGATGTTTGCCTAACACCAAAAACTAATTTGGAACCAGGAGGCAATAAGACTCACTTTAAGAGAACAGATGACTTCCAGTTTGCATTTGTTGGCTGGAAACAAACCATTCATCTAAAATTCACTGGGGCTGGGATTTCTCAGGTGAAATCCTAGCCCTATTAAAATCAGTGAGCATTTTGCCATTGCCTACACATTCAACATTTCTTGTGCAGAGAACCTGGAAACTACCAATGTTTTCACAGACAACATACACACCAAGGAAAATATTTAGAGCAAAGGAGAAAATTAATGCAAGTTCTACTATACCATGCTTTATCTGCAGATAAAACTTAAGAAAGGCTCAGCCAACATTGAGAGATCATGGTGATACCTGGTGCTCTAATTAAATATCACCTTGGAGATCATCCCTCACAGTCAAAAAGAGCCAACAGACACCAATTTATTTCTCAAACATGTAGTACTTAAATGAAGCTCTGAACAACATTTGAAGGTTAAATAACATAATCTAGGAATCTGATCCATGATTGCTGGTACCTCAAGAGAATTTTCTATTCCTTCTTCATATAGCACGAAACCACTTCACCTTTCATACCTTTGAAAAGAGAGCATTATTGTGCCTCAATCTTTTTGTATCAGTTGAGCTTTATGATTCTTTTTCTGTAATATTTCACTGTTTCTACTAAACATTTGTTTAACCAAATTTTTTAATTTGTATAGTGAGTGTCATTTCATCTCTGTTCATCTGGTAGATCACTGCTATGTGAGGGGGCTGCAAGCTGAAAAGTTAAACTTTCTAGATTTTCTAAAAATTGAAGAAATTAAACAAACAGATGATTCCCTCGCACCCCCTCCTGAAATCTGTGCTTTCTTGGAAAAGTCAATAAAACCACATAGCTCTCTCTTGGTGAATGTATTTGCATTCTCAACAGAGCTGAATTCGGGTGTTGTTATATGTCAATGCATTTTTGGCACTAATCCAATCTTAGAGGGGTATTGGAACAAAGCAAAACTCTGATCGTTCCAGAAAGCTTCAAGCACTGGCCTAATTTTATGAAAGGGAATAGGAAATGTGCCTTCAGCTTCAGCAAGTACTGAGTTATATCAACAGTTGTCATGAATGATTATGAATATACACAGCTGTTCAAAGGTACCTATGAGGTTTTCAAAGGCTCTAGGAATCTAAATACCTCTGAAGTCAGTGTTGGAATGGGAACAGGACATTTCTTAAATGACACAGGAGACATCTGAAAGCAGCTGGTTTTCCAAACACTCAGATGGAAAATCAGTTTTTTTCTTTGAAACTCTTCTACTACAGGATTATGATCTCCAGTTGCCACTGAAGTTCCTGCTGAGATCTTTAGGATTCTTCCTTCATCATGTCATAACGAGAATCTTGCAGACAAACCTTGAGTTTTTGGAAGCCACTATTTTTGAAAAATTCATGACATCTCTTTAATCAATTCTGTGATCAGTATACATAATTTTTTGGTTTATTCTTTTCAAATATAATTTGACCATATGTCCAGACATATTTTTGATCCATGTTCCATAATGGCTTATCTTCTATTAGTCCATTAGTGTCCTATAGACAGCAGAACATTGGAAACAGCAAATATTAAATAGAGAGGAAATAATTACATCAAATTCTTTAATTTTTTTATTTCCAGATCACCTGTGCAAGAACTAACCATACAGAGATATTGTAGTTCCCACTGCAGTGCTGTATATCACACTTGCAGGAATTTCACTCTCCTTACACCCAGGAGAAGCCAGGGCCTGTACATTCCTTGAGTTTCAGGACAATAGGCACAGCTCCCCTTGCAATAACTGGTTTGCAAGATGCTTATTCACCTCCAGGGCTGGGATATGCATTTTTACTTGTGACCATGGAATGTTCATTAGACACCTAAGGCTTATCCTTCTGCTGTTAGCATGTTTTTACCATTTGCCCTAAGCTGACAGGAAAAGAGAGAAAAGGTGTCAGGAGGCAGCAGGCTGGTGGAAGGTGGATATCCAACTCTACACAAATATTAGTCCACAGAGATGATTTCCATGAGGGATCAAACTTCCAGCTCCGTCCAGCTACTTCCTAGGGGTTATTGTCAGCATCCAGATCCTGCAAGGAGATGTTGCAGCAATTAATGTAGAATTGAATTTTCTCCCTGATCTCCATTTCTGAAAGCTTATTTTACATCACAAAGCCTCCCATACCAGACCTGTGGAGTTGTAAAGATGTACTTGAGATTATAGCTGCTTTATTATTCACAGACATGTTTTGACTCCATTTAAGCCCAGCTGCAGATGTAACAGATTACACAGTGCACTCCATTTGTGAGAAAGAATATTTTTAAAGCCATTTTAAAATTACTTCTGCTTTGAGAGTTCGGATATATATTATTCGATGTCTTCATCTATTCAGGCAATTTTACCTGTATCAGCTGGTTGCATCTTACTGGAGAAAAAAAAAAGAAAATCAGATTCCATGGGGGCTGCTGCTCACCAATGTAAATCATAGAATCATAGGAAGGCTTGGGTTGAAAGGGATCTTACAAATCAACTAGTTCCAACCCTCCTGCCATAATCCCAGATGTCCTTCACTAGATCAGGTTGCTCAAAGCCTCATTGATCGTGCTCTTGAACGTTTCCAGGGATCAGGTACCATAACTTTTCTGAAATGGCTCTACTGGCATTTGTTTTTCATTCAATGAAAACTTCTGAGGCAAAAATAAACCCCACAGTTGTCTCTGACTCATGAACCTGCTTTCATTAACTGAGAGTTTCAATGGAAAATTTTCAGCCAGCCTTAATCATACCTATCAGCAGGTCTGTAAGGATCTCCCTGAGAGTTTGTGCCAGACTATCATTTTAATACCAGGAAATTGGCTGAAATTCTAACTAAAAATAGAACAATAAAATGTTCAAGTACAAATGCCATAAGGACTAAGCAGAAAGACTATTACAAAGAAAATCAAGGCTTGGCAATCTATCTGAAATTCCGTTGGCACATTAATAAAGTCAGGGCTGACACAGAACCGGGTGATGACATTTGATTGGAGGACCAGAAACAATTAGAGAAAAACCTTCATTATTTCGCAATTAAAATAACAGCAATAGAAATTTGAATAGATTCATAGAATCATTAAGGCTAGAAAAGACCTCCAAGATAATTGATTCCAACCTCCGACAAAACACCATCATGCCAACTAAACAATAGCACTAAGTGCCACGTCCAATTGTTTCTTGAATACTTCCAGGGATGATGACTCCACCATCTCCCTGGACAGCCTGTTTCAATGCTTAACAAATGGGAAAAAATTCTTGATTTTCAACCTGAACCTGCCCTGGTGCATTTTGAGCCCATTTTCTCTTGTCCTATTCCTGGTTTCCTGGGAGAAGAGGCTGAGTCCCACCTGGCGACACCTTCCTTTCAGGTAGTTGCACAGAGTGATAAGGCCTCCTTCAGGCTCCTTTTTCTCCAGGATAAACACCCCCACCTCCCTCAGCCACTCCTCATACATCTCACTCTCTGTGTCCTTCACCAGCTCTGTTGTCCTTCTCTGGACTCACTCCAGCCTCTCCACATCTTTCTTGCAGAGAAGGACCCAGAACTGGACAAAAGACTGGAGTTTCAGCCTCACCAGCACTGAGCACAGGGGGTGATCACCCTGGCCCTGCTGGCTAGGATGCCACTGGCCTTTTTGGCCACCTGGGCACACACTGACTCGTGTTCAGCTGGCACCTCCAGGTTCTTTTCCACCAGGCAGATTTCCAAACACTCTTTCAGCAGCCCATAGCAATGCATAAGGTTGTTGTGATCAAAGTGCAGGAATACGAGGAGAAAGAGGTTTAGCACTCTTGTGCAACAACAATAACAAAAAAAAAAAACCAAACCTGTCAAAGGTAGGTCAAAATATATCACAGTCAGTGATAAACTCCTGGCCAAATAAATGGCACTTGAGCAGTCCATCCTATAGATTTCAATTTAAAGTTCTAGACATATAGGTGCAGCTATAGGGATGCAAATGCTACCTGATGCCACTGCACCTTGCATCATTCTTCTTCTAGTCCCTTGGTAGCATTTCACTTGTACCACACACTGCAGGTGTTAAAAGAGAAAGGAAATTAAAGGCATGGTGACCAAAAGCAGATTTATTCTTTAAGGAAAGGATTAAGACATAAAATGGAAAATTTACCTTCCTCTGAAACCTGGCACAAAAGAACTGTGTATTGAAGATTAGGAGTTAGTGTTTCTTCAGCCGTGTTCCCACAAGATATCAGGCCCTGTTATGCCAAGGTTGCCATGGATATCACTATTGATTAATACACAGTGTTGTTAAGTCCCATGTAAATAGTGAACAACTGACAATTCTGAAAGAGTTGTGGACATTTTAAGTAATATAGGTTTTTTCTCTTCATTAAATAGGAGCTAGATGAACATTTGAACTTCAGATTAGATTTTCTCCCCTGTTTCACTTCTTAGAGTCTTGTTAAGCAAGTATATCCCAATAGCTGGTGTACTCAAGAAAAGAGGAAACATCAAATAAAACACAAATTAAAACAGACTGGTCTAGAGTCCAGGCTCATCTGGTCAAAAATCAAAGGAAGAAAGAAAGAAAAGAAAGAAAAGAAAACAAAGAAAGCAAAGAAAGCAAGAAAGAAAGCAAGAAAGAAAGCAAGAAAGCAAGAAAGCAAGAAAGCAAGAAAGCAAGAAAGCAAGAAAGCAAGAAAGAAAGAAAGAAAGAAAGAAAGAAAGAAAGAAAGAGATAACTACTAAACAATAAAAGAAATGCTGTATTATTTCAGAAAAGACTCCTAATGATAGCAGCTCCAGATCTCTAGGAATAAATTTGTCTTACTGGCAAGAACAGGTTTGTCTCATACCAGCAGCTACACGTTTCACTGCTCAACATTATCATGTAAAAACTCTGAAAATGTTCTTCAGACAAGAACTCAGCAGTAGACTTCCGTGGCATGATGGAGAATTGGGCTTGTCATCTCATCAAGAGAAGCTGAACATAAAATTTCCCTGATGGCACTGCAGTTCTGTAGGAGAAATAAGGCCAGAGCTAAGGCTCTTCCTCCTTTACAGAAAGTGACCTTTGTAGGTTACAAGATGAAACCAGCAGCAGAATGTGAGACCTTGAGGATCTCAGGGATTGGACAGAACTGAGTATGACCTGGCATGGTCCATGCTCTGGTGCCTCCCTCATTTCTACATGCAAACAAATGTGCTGGGGCTAATGAATACAGTGACTGAATGTGAATGCAGGCATCCTGTCTGTTTTTTCTGCAATATCTGTCTATTTTTTCCATAAAAATTATTGCAAGCGAGATGGTGGTGGCATGAAAGTTATCCAATGGTTATCAAACTCAGACTCTCATATGCACACTGATACAAGCACAAAACATGCATATACCACGACTTCCATCAGAGGTGTCATCCCAGACATTCAGCCAGGAGCTGTGTGATTTAGGTGAACATCCACAAGCACCATGAATAAATAAAGAACAGCTGAAGCTCAAAATCATTAATGCAAAGACTAGGTCCCAACCAGCTCAAAGTACAAATTCCTGCTTTTGTGGATAGTAAATTTTTAAAGGTAATTCACATCTTACTGAAAGACAGAATGTCTAGTCTAGATGAGCTAAATCTGTATGGCCACAGCAGCAGCAGCAGCATAACAGCAGTTCGTATCAACTGAGAATTGGGTCAAAACCTGTAAAAAAGGAAGATGAAAATAGAAAATTAAATGAAATGGATTAATTGCCTACTGCTAGTTGTTTGTTTAGCTCTGTTTAGGAACAAAATGCTAATTAAAAAAAAACCCAAATTATTGTCAGTTAGTTCTGGGTTGCCCAAGGTAACAAACATTCTGCTCAGCCTGTTACTTAAGTATATACGACAAAGTTAAACACAGACTAAATTAATCCAAACGAAAAGATTTTAGTAATAGTACAAGAAGAGGCTAGCAACAAAAATTCTCAGATAAAAATACTGTGTTAGCTATCTTCAGTATACCCTCCAATCTCTACCTACAATCCTAACAGAAACAAGATCCTGTTGGTTTTATCTTACCATAGCTAGAAAAGATAAGCCTTTGGCTGGTGATTTAAGACTGGCCTTCACTAATTGCTTGATGACAGCTGTCTCAGTATCTCATCTTTTCTCATTGTGGAAGAGCTACAACAGAAAAGTGGGTTTCAGTGAAAGAGAATCAAGCTGCAAAATAGATCTTTTTTTGAGGACTGTGATTGTACAGCACATGTTGTAAAAGTTCCCAGTTCCTTCCAGGACTACTGGTGCTATGGTGACATAAATACAGAGAGCTGCCTAGAATTTTTTACATTATTGATATATCAGACATACAATTATTTTTGTTATAAAAAGAAATCAACAAGATTTTGGTTTTCAAAAGCTTCAAATAGAAACAGTCTTCACTGCATGGGAAAAGATTAGGGTTTTTGGACAAAAAAAAAAAGCCACAAACATTTTAAGAGGTATTTTTACATTTGCCTGTAAAGTCTTTCTTCAAATTGAATTGCCTTTGAAAAATTGTCAAATGAATATTTTTTACTTTATCCTGTATGCAGAAGAATCATATAATAAAGAACTAACTCTTTGAATAAGCCCTGAGCATGATCCTATCAGAAAGGACTTTTTTCATATAGCTTTGGAAGAATTCTTCATGTGACAAACCCCTGAAAAATGTGGATGAAGTTCTGAAAGGTGGCTTTTACTAACTGTGTGGCTCACTGGTACTGCTCAGCTCTTGCAGACAGGTCACAGGACTGTGAAAGCCTAGCAAACGTAACAGCGCAAATGCAAACTGGGCTCTTGGCCAGGGCCAGCTCAGATCTCCTTGCAGAGGCAGGAAAAACTGAGCTCTGCTGCCCTAGGGAGGGGAGGGTAAGCAGAAGATTACACTTCTCCTTCTGTAGGAAGAGAAACAAAGAGGGGATGGCAAAGGTAGATGTGAAGTAGAAGCGTCCTGGAGAGTTAGAATCTGGCTTGTGCTGCAACAGGAATGGTACAGCTGGGGATCAATTACAGGGACAACTTTGGCCCATATCTGTCTGCTGCTCCACACCCAATCTTCTGCCTTCCTCATCAGGGCTCCACTATAGTAGCTGGAAAATCCATAGTTTTTGGTGCCTCCCTCTCCTGTGCCAACAGCTGACAATGCATCTGGGATTTCAAAATATTTGGGGAAACGTGGCAAAATATATTAATCTTTCCTTCACTGACAGTTGCAATAGCATGAAGTATTGCTACTTGACAAAACTACTTGACAAAAACGTCACACAGTTATCTTTACTGTTCAGTTAGATTATCCTAGAGAAGTGTGAAGGGCTAGAACAATTTTAGGATGAATCAAATAACTTCATCCCCAAAAGCTTGATAAACACAATACTAAAAGCTTTCTTCTTGATTTATTTGCTAGAGAATGCTATCATGGCACATTTGCTGTGGTTTAACTCCACCCTGCTGGGCATTTCAACTTTACCTTGCAGCAGAACAAAGTTAGACAAGGGTTGTGATGGAATGACAAGTTTAAGACTTGAAAATTAATTTAATCCAGGTCTCCAGCCTTGTTAGTTCATTTGTGCTGTCTTGACCTCCAGCAGCCATGGCACAATGCTCAGAGCCACCATGGCAAATTGAAAGGGTTCAGCTCATTAAGAATTTTCATTTCTTGTCTGAGCTCCTTCAAGAGAGTGTCATTTTACTTTAATGAATTCATTGCACATGATATCACAGTGGTTTTATGAATATGGATTTATCTTCTAATTACTGTAGCAGTTAGAGAAAGGGAGACAGGAAAGGTAGAGACTTTTAAGGGTGCTACCATGCAGTTCTACACCTTCTGCAAAGGCCAGTTCTTGCTTTTATCTTCGATATTTCACAGTGGTTTGTTTACTCACAGCTGATGCTCTTTTCAGTGCAAGCACTCCCCAGCTCAAATAGTTTTCAAGAGATGGTTTATTGATGATCAAATTATGGAGATATAAGGATAACAGAAGGACTGATGACTTCTACATGAGACCCAAAGAAAGATGGAAAGAAGGTGGGAGTAAATGGTTAACATGGGACTCATTCAGGACTTTGGCTCTTGGTGCTGAGTGTAAGCACCATGGTAACTTCTCTTCATTGATTGGGTAATGGTCTGGTAGCTCTGCAACTAAAATTATCTGAATGGCTCATTGAACTCAAAACTTCCCTGCCCTACCAGCTGTGGTGGCTCGGCCAGGCTCTTAGAGGACTTGAATGTGGTTCTTGATTTTTCTGAGTAGCAAAAGGAATAATACAGAAATAATACAGAAAATACACGTGGTGTTGGCACTCGGAGACAGGAAGGATAACCTCTGCTTTTGTATTTGTACAAAAATTATATTAGGAAGTTCTCAGTGTGGCCAGAAGGTTTGAAGTCCCTGTGGGCTCTCAAGGGAGAGCTGGCCACCTGCTACTTCCCACTGCTCTATGTGCAAGTAAGGAAAAGGCAGAACATCTTAGCTTCTTAACAAATAAACAAGCAAGCAACTGAAGCTTGGGCTATTAAATAAATTTACAGCATTGTACTAAACCATAAGGCTCCTTTTTCTCAGAGCACCAGCATTTTAGAGCCTCCTTATATTTGCACTAGACAAATACTTAAAATATCTCAGCAATTATTTCATGTTGGCACAATAATAGCTTAACTAGAATGGATCTTCTTATACATGAGAATACAGTGAATGATTGTCTTACTAAGAAAAGCCTAACCCTTAAGAGAGTTCGTGTTCTTCTTCTAATGACTCACTTTAGGAGAGGTAGATAGGCAGGAAGGATGATTCATCGCGGGACACCTACTGTACACTATTCTGGAATACATTTTTCTTCATCTCTCTCCCACTCTACCTATCAGAAAGGAATAAACAAAACCATAAGAGCTTAGGGATTGAAAGAGAAGGGAAAATTGGCTAAAAGTCAATGCTGGCAATGGGGCGTCTTACAAATGTGCAAAAGAGTGGTGAGGCAGCACAGTAAAGTGTTGGCTTCACAGGCCAGATTGACCTTAGCAGATATAACCAATAATTCTGTAAGCCTCAAGATACAATACTGAGCCAAAAGTTCGACTGCTTTCTCAGGCTTTGCCTCCAAGCTTTTGCAAACAGCAACTTGTATTCCAAGCCCTGTTTCCTCTAAGAGCTCAGGAGTGAAATTTCAGGGAAAACAACAACAGATAGCAATTCAGTCATGGGCTTGGTATAACAAAAGGAAAATGACACTGTTACAGTGTTATGATTTTCTGAAACTCGCCTTTGAAAAGAGGTCAAGAGAACCACTCCAATAATACACTTTGATGTCACAGAAAATTTGCTAAAGATTCAGCCATGTGCTAAGTGCCATTCAGCCACTAGCAAGCCTGGTACAGTCCACTGACTATTATCCTCTCCTGATCATAGAAAATACAGTTGGTTCCAACACCACAGGCATGGGAAGGGATGCCATTTCCTAGATCAGGTTGCTCAGGGCCTCATTCAACCTGGCCTTGGACAGTAACAGATGTTTCTTCTGGGGACCAGTAATAACAGCCAGAAGAAATCCAAGGAGTGTCAAAAAGGGTTACAGTGTGGTGTGGTTGGCATGCTGGAGAGACAGGATGTCATCCAAAGGGACCTGGACAGGCTGAAGGAGTGGCCCATGCAAACCTCATTCAATTCAACAGGGGAAAATGCAAAGTCCTGCATCTTGGTGAGGGCAATCTCAAACACAGAAACATGCTCAGTGGAGAATGGACTGAGAACAAACCTCAGGAGAATGTCCTTGGGAATATTGGTAGAGGAGAAACTCAACATGACCCATGTGCCCTTGCATCCCAAAAAGCCAAATGTGTCCTGGGCTGTATCCAAGGCTTCATGGGCAGCAGGTGAGGAGGGGATTTTGCCCCTCTGCTCTGCTCTGGTGAGACCCCCGCCTGCAGGGCTGCATCAGGTCTGAGGTCCCAGCACAGGAAGGACATGGACCTGTTGGAGTGAGTCCAGAGGAGGCCACAAAGATCTCAGAGGGACAGAGCACCTCTTCTATGAGGACACGCTGACAGAGATGGAGCTGTTTAGCCTGGAGAAATAAAGGCTCCCAGGAGACCTTAGAGCACCTTCCAGTGCCAAAAGGTGACTACAAGTGAGGTAGAGAGGGATTTTTTACAAGACCATGCAGTGATAGGATAAGAGGGAATGGGTTTAAACTGCAAGAAAGTAGGTTTCGTTTGGATATTAGGAAGAAATTCTTGACTGTGAGAGTGGTGAGGTACAGGAACAAGTTGTCCAGAAAAAGAGTGAGCACCTCATCTCTGGAATTGTTTGAGATCAGTCTGGAAGGAGCTTTGAGCAATCTAATCTAGTAGAAGGTGTTCTGGCTCACAGCACAGGGATTTGGAACTACAGGATCTTTAAGGTCCCTTCCAACATAAACTGTCCTGTGATTGATTCAAGCAAGTTATGTTCCAGTCTGAACAGTGACACAGGAAAATGAATTTTAAGGTGGTATTCACATGCCCAAGCCACAGATGCTCAAGTCATTTTTAACAATGGCTAGAAAAGGAAAAAATCATCTTGTAAAAGCCAAGGGCATTAGTAAAGACGATTGCTGAAGCCTGTTCAGGGATTATGCAGCAGCAGTTGGCTTAAACATGCACTTAGAAATACTAAGTGGTGATTTAACAGGACTGATAACCCTGATAACCCTACATGGCAAGTGACTGAATACATCTGCAGTTGCGAGTGCTGAAGATGTCAGGATAGGATTCGTGGGCTGGAACTTAAGCAGAAAGCTGCATTAACAGAGGGAGAGCATTTGTAAAAATGCCATGGGATCATTTATGACCACATTTAATGACAATTTAGTTCTCTAGCTCATCAGAAATGCACAAGCTGCAGCAAAACATTTCACCCTATTAAAGTACAATGTCTGTGCTGAAAGATTTGCCTGTTGAAAAAAACATTTCTACATCCTATGACACTCCAGATTCACTTCTGTCCTCTGAATTCAGGCCCAACACAGATATGTATCCTATGACAACAAACCTGCAGTGACAGAGAGATTAAAATACATGGAAGTCAAGGGAGAAAATTATATGTAAAATATAAACATTGTTGTCTGCTGGAAGTTCGCATGCCCTCAGTTAGGTCTAGCAACTTCATTCAGCCAGTCTGTGTCTGTGACTATTGCAGGTGACTTTAAATCAGCAGGAGTTTGTAGGAACAAACTGTCTTAAAATTATGGCTGCTATTCCATTGCTTCCCTTGGAGGCCTGCTATCCAGGGATGTAATAATAATGATGATAACAACGTGATAGCCTTGTGTCAGTTGAGTAAAAGAGACTGTGTGGAATTTAAATTCTCTTCAGATGGGCAACTAATCAGTTTGGGCTTCTTACAGAACCAAGTCCTTGAAGAGTGTAGCAGGCTTACAAATACAAATATAACTGATTTTTTCCACAGAAATGAGTTAGCTATTACTGGACAACTTCAGAAATCCAGACTCTGCAGCTTGATTATGTTCTTCCAGCTCTGGTGGTGCCACTGACGGCATGGACAAAATCCTCACCCTCAACACAGATTATTTCTGAGTTAAGGATTATAAAATGGAGCACAATTTCATGATTATGCATCTAGAACACTCTGGGGTAGTTTTTCAAAGGAGAAGTCACTTTGTGAACACAGAATTCTGTTCATTATGACAGTGACGACAACATAAATATCTGCACGAAACCAATCTGTAGCTTCTGAAAGACAACAGATTTGCCAGGCAACCCCAGCTGATTATTCTAAGACTTCTCCCAGACAGACACATGCCTGGCAGCAGCAGCAGGATGGGTTTCCCTTTTGTTGTTTATCCATGACAGCTGTCTACACAACCTCTGTCCAAGCACCAATTTCTGAGTTCCATATTTATGACCATAGCACTCATAAAAAGCCATGTTTTAAGAAAGGCTGCGATAATTCAGGTTTTTAATCTGGATTCAGAATCAAAGTTCATACAGACAGCTTCTATATCAAGAAACTAAGCAACACAAGCAGAAACTGGGAGTGAATGGTCTGTACTCTCAAACTGCTAGAAGAGCCCTGGCAGCCTGTGCAAATGCTACAGCACCCACCAAAACCCTTCCCAAGCACAGAGAAGTTGTTAGCACAGACTAGATTTTGCCCCCAACAGGCACCCTGGATGTGGCCTTCCTATTTTGAAGGCCAAATTTTGACAGTGTACATGTGCCAGTTGATCTCAATGCCCAAATACAGTTTAATATGTGCTTAATTTCTTAGTGGAAATCTATAATAGATTCTGAAAATTTCATCCTGCATCTAACTGTCAAGAGTGGAGTCCAGAGCATCACAGTGAGATTTAGGGCTTGTGAAAGACCATAAGAACACACTGAGCTCTGATTTGGCTTGTTTGGATCCTGAAGGATATTGTTTAGACAACCCTATCAGCTGAGCTAGGGATTTCTAACCTCAGTATTACCAAGAGTCTCAAGTTGCCAAAGGCTCAGAGCCTTGGTCTGGTGCTGCACCTACAGATGCCCCAGTCTCAGTTACTCTTTTCATCCATCTCTGACTGTCCAGGAATGGAAGGTTCCTCCTTTTTCCTTGTCACTCCACACAAGAGCCAGGCTTCTGCTGGTCTAGCAGCACCCCTGAGAGCCAAGGCAGGTGATGATGATAGCACTGAGCACACACCTGCCTGTCACCAGCCAAGGAAACCCAAATACATCAACCTCAGTGACAGCTCTGGTTCTCTGCAGCATAGAAATGAGATCCTGCTGACTGATAACCCCCTTGGCAGAGTGAGGCTGATAAGCAAAGTAGGGCGGGCTTTCCAACAACCTTTGCCAAGCCACAGGGCACCTTGCCAGGAAAGATATGGCAGAGCATAAAACATAACTATGTTGAACTGTGCCTTGGACTCTCATTCAGGTTCTCCACTCTGGGGACTGGCTTGGCTTAGCAGGATGATTGAGAAGGTTAAAAATCCTGTCCTGTCCTGGACCAGATGTTTGTGTCCTCCTTGCCCAGTGTGTGACCTGTCCTGTGCCGTGGAGGAGCTGCTGCGTTTCATCTCCATCTGTCCAGATGCAGGCTTCCCACTGCCAGGAAATGATGCCATCAGGAAGCATTCACTATCTGCACTGCCCATGGGTGGATTTGATGGATCTGGGCCAGAGACACATGTGGGTTTGGGGCTCCATATCCACAGAAGACTGCAAATAAAAAGAATGAAGCTATCATGAATGGAGAAGGTTGTAAAAGTGGTTATGTCATCCTGCTCTCCCCTGAAATGTGGAAGTGGGATGCTAGTAATTTGGGATCACTTGTGGGAGTAGTTTTGATCACAAAACTTTGTATTTGTGACATTTTTGTAAATGTCATTCTACTAAGGTATATACTCTTCACTCTAGTCAGGCTCTTTCCATCTGATATCTGAAGTGTTAATTATTAATCACCAAAACACAATTACTGGAACTCTGCTCTCAAGGAGGTTTAGCTTACAGTGGTATCCTCCAATAGCATAAATCCTTACACGTATTCTTTTAACAACAATCACAGTTGACCAAAGCCATGGCTGCACATGTGAGTACATGTGCATGTATTTTGTGAGATTGGATTAACTGTGTGCCCACACTCTATGTATAAACTTCTCATAGTATCAGAATAAACAGTCCTTTTCAATGCCTGGCTCCACACTATCTTTGTTTGTTCTGTATCTACCACAGGATAACTGGCTCTTAACACTGATCAGAGCTACTGGTCTCCCCTGTAAAAAGTAACTCATGAACTGCAAGGTATTGACATGAACCCCCAGCCCAACTTCCTTGTGCTCTGTCTACAGTCTGCTGCTATTGTAGGTCCTCCTTTTTAAAGGAAGAGCCCCCTAATTCTGTTCCAACAGTCTGCAGCATTATTTGGTCCTTGCTTCACACTGACTTTCTTGCTAAAGACTGTATCCATCCATAATCAAAAGATGCTTGCAGTGACACCAGGCAGACTTTTGAAACAAGGCAGCTTTCAGGAGGAATATGGTATTTTGGGGTTCTGGTGTTGGAATTACACAGGAAAGTATGCATGCAAGCTCATGCCTGCAATGTCCCTCACGTCTCAGGTCTCCAGCAGGATTGTAATCATCTCTGCAGCATGTAACTGAGTTCATATCAGTCTGTGTGCCTTGGCTACCCATCATTAAAAGCTCATATCTGACCACAGGCCTTCCATCATTTCAATGAGATAACTGTGTTCAGCTGTTGACAGCTCTTGATATTCCTTCCATGCTGACTGGGAATAACATCTAGCCTTTATTTCCCAGTCCCAGAAATGAGATTAATCTTCCTGTCCTAAAAGATCACAGCACTGAAATCAGTAAGAATGTTAATGCTTTTCATAAAAATAAATTTCCCATAACTCCCACAATCATATTTTAAGTTTGGGCTGATCTTGTCTTCTTGGAAGTCTCCTCCTCAGGATGGCAATGAAGCATCTTCCAGGCTGCCAGCTCAGATGTACCACAGTGATAAAGGTTACATCCTCAGATGAGCTGACAGCCCCGCACAAGCCAGTATTTTCTTACCCTGAGTGTTCTTTGACAAGTCTCAAACTGCTTCCCAGAAAAAAAGAACAGAATGGGATTACAACTCTCTTTGGAGAGGAAAGCAGAGCAATAATACAGAAAGTGCCTGTCTGCCTGGCCAAAATCAAAGGAACTTGACCACATGTTGACCTACACATGGCTGCAGATTAAATAGGGAAGGCAGGAATATTTTCTTTCACCACTCCCTTCCTAAGTACCCCAGCAGGGTCAACACAGAGCACAAAAATAAACTGAGGTGGATGTAAGGTTAATTCAACTTCCCATTAGTTGAAGTCATTTGTGAGCTGCAGAGCAACCCATCCAGGTGTCCTTGTCATGACTTCCAGGGCTCAAGCAGACAAGCACACACTCACTCCTGTTGTTCCAGTTTAATCTGCTGCCACATATGTGCCAACACTGCCATTTAGTGTGCTGGGCCTGTTGCAACAGCTTGGACATAAAAGACACAACACTAATTGGAAACAATGATCCTACAGAGGCAGACACACACCACTACCTGTTGTAAGCCCCTATCAGCACAAGATGTTGGAAAGTGGTAGAGGTGAACCTGCCTTTAACAGAAAGTAATAGCGAAGATTGAAGGTTCCTGGAAATATGAAGATCTGAAATCCTAGCCAGTTCCTGTGAAAAAACCCCAACTAAACCAAACCAAACAAAACCCACAAACAAACAAACAACCCAAAAAAAACCCAGATCAGTTTTGTTTGCAAGGAGAAAACTATGATCCAAACTTAAAAAATCTAACTGGGATTAACCTTGTGATTGAATTCCTGGTCTTACTGAAGCTCAATAACCAGATGAAACAGTAGTTGTTAGTCATCTTAACCCTTTCTGTGGAGAGTCAGGATATTCTTAGCAAGTATTTTAAGCAAGCCCTTGATCTACTGGCATCCTTGAAGCTACTCACATGCTTTGATCTATGGCCTTGATCTGCAAAGACAGCTGGGACTTACTCTGCTCAGTAAAGAAAACCCCCAACCAGTTTAGCTGCCTCCCTGCCCAGCTACCCTTGCATATGCTTCAGTACAGGATCTGGGAGGTTTTATTTGTAGCATTGCTCCAAGCTTTGGCATGGGGGTCTCTCTCTCCACCTAGTCTCATTTTCAGAGGAGACTTACACTCTTAGGAGCTGACACCCCTAAGGGTTTTCACAACAGGCCACATAGGCAGTCTGAAAACTGCAGTGCTGGGCAGAGGTATCAGCAAGCTCTGAACAAATCTGCTGTGGTATTGAAAGTTGTCCAGACATGGACATGGGGAGCTGATGTGGGATGCTCTGTTCTGCTCCTTCAAAACACACAATGGTGCGTCCTCCGTGCCAGGTCTGACACCACTGGCAGTACTTTGCTGACCCTTGCAGATGTGCTGCCCTTCACTCACCACAGGCTGTCCCTGCAAGCCACCTTGCCCTTCTCTTGTCTCTGTATTTAAACAGCTTGTCAATCCACCCCCAGCTCCTTCTGCTTAGAAAAGTGCTGCCACACCTCTGGGGAGATGACACAGGATGCCCCTCACCAAGTGCCAATGATGCAAACCTCAGCCACCACTGAGCGGTCCCTGGGCATTACCACGATCTGAACAAATAGGTCAGGTAGCCCTTGTAGAGATGGGAATCACATCCTGTTTGACACTACCCAAAGCTCAGAGCCCATCCAAACAGGTTGAGAGGCTTGGTTCGGGTCCAGCATGGTGCTTGATGAAACTGGTGCTGGATGCAACAGCAGAGAAAGAGCGAGAAGAGACATGAGGAGAAAGTGAGAGAACATGCATTTCCATGGGTCAGCTCTCCTCAGAGACATTAGGGGTTCATTGTAAGAGGTATAAAAATAAATGTCAGATGGCTCTCTCTTGATTAATCAAGCTTGGCTTTGCTGTAGTGACATCTCCTTCAAATAACACTTTTTCCATTCGAAAGTCAAGGAAAAAGGCAGAGAGCATCTGACTCCTGAACAAGCAATACTGAAAGCAATTCAGGGTTATTTCTGTGGACATGCTTCCCCTATTATTTTAGCACAGCTGTGTAATCCCTGAGTAATTAAAACGTCTCCTCAAAGCTGCCACTCTCTCATGCCTTCTGATCTGTGTCAATGCTGATCTGTTCAGCTGGGTAGGAATATTAAGAGTGCCTGATATAGCTAAGTCTCTTCAGCTTTTATCCAAATGGTCTCTTCAACATCAGCATCAGCTGAAGAGAAGGACAAATTCCTCTTTTAATGTAATTTCAGATTGACTGTTGCTTTGACTGCAGTTTTAGTCTATTTACACCAGTCTGATAGGTATCAGCATTAAACAGCAGCAAAGCATTTCAAGAGGCCATGAAGAAGTTTTTTAATAGATCAAGGGATCAGAGGTAACCGATTAAGAAAACCATTAATAATTTGATTGAATATGGAATTGTCAGTCACTCAAAACAGCCGAGATCTCTGGAACTTAAAAACACAATTTAACAAGAAAAAAACTGAGTAAAGAAGTGCAGTAAATAAGGAAATGAACAACCCTGTGTAAAAAGCCACAGAAGGTCATCAAAGTCAACTAAGATGGTTTTGAACCGTTTGCATTTTTGGGGGCATTCACTGCTCTGCTGACAGAGAGGCTGCTCTGGCTGTCTGCTGTGACAGCACTGGGGCCAAGGTAGACTTCAAACAGGCATCTTTGGGGACACATGGGTTAGGACCACGTGAAAGAGAGAAAAGTAAACACAAATACAGAATTTTGGTTAGAAGATCCAAAAAGCATCAGGGCAGAAAAGAAGGACAAATAGAAGCAATGTGATTAGGTGAGCAATGTGACAGAGCTTTGTGGAGGCAATTGGCAGCAATAAGAGCTCCCCCTGCAGCTCCCTGCTCTTGGGCTAAACTCTCAGGAGCTACCAGTGCCATCCCTCCCTACAGAGCCATCGTTAGAGACCCCTCTGTATGCAACACTATGGTTGGTCCTGGGTACAGGAGAGAAACCAGAGAAAAATATCAGCAATAGACTGAGGAACTCTTGGAGAGCACTACACACAAAAGTGAGGTACTGTCTGGTAGGAAAATGCCAAACTGCAGGTATAAGTAGGATATGTACATGCAGGACAGAAAGAGAATTATTAAAGTAATATTGAGGTAACAATAGGATTCTGGTTTTCTCAGGTTAAAAAAACCTAAGGCACTCATCACTCCATGCACATATCTGGGCTTACAGATATGTGACACTTTAGGTGACACTGGGGCACTCTAAAATAAGTCTACACAAGTAGGACATCTAGGCATGGGGACTTTCCTACCACCACAGTCCATGATTTCTCACACTGTGGGATGTGAAGGTCTTGCTGGGCCCTCTGTGGCTCTGAGGTTAGAAAGGCAGAGCAGCAGTGTTCACATGCAGACCTGTAGCAGCAATGCCTCGTGACTAGACTCTGTTCCCAAAGCCATCAGCTGTCTTGGTAGGTTTCTTTCAGATGTCTCAGATCCATCTCTGCTCTGCATTATTAATTGCAGCATCCACAACCACATTAAGTCTCATTTTCACTACTACCACTAAGCTACTTTTAGTAGCTTATTCTCAATGCCTCTCCCTTGGAAATAAGTTCCTGGCCTGTTAACCTTTTCATTGCTTCTGAAACACAGCAGGTATCCTAGAGACTGTGGAATTTCCTTTACGCACATTTCCACCCTGGAGAAATGTGGGATATGCACCTGTAAGTTCTTGATGTCCAAGAGATAGCCCAAAGAGGGACTGAGCAGTGACCACTCCTTTGACACACCAAGGTCTGAGCTTTCCTGCTGGATTCCCTCATGTAGGTCTGTCCCTGTGCTTTGTGGCCACCCAACAGGCTGGCTAGGGGGTGCAGGATCAGACCATCTGCTTGCTCGGGAGTGTCACTTTTGTTAGGGACACAAAAGAACCACACTCAGTCAGGTTGAAAGGTGAGCAGAGAAAGAAAAGCAGGTTATTTTGATTTGGGGTTTAAATAGGATTTGGGATTTGATCAAGGATTGGGAGATGAGAGGAACACCTCTCTGACCCCAGTGGTCAAACCAGTAGTCCATCACAGACTGGAATGGAAACAAACTCCTTTGTTTGTGTTACATGCATGGGAAAGCTCCAGTAGAACTAGAAACAATCATCAGAAGGCTAAAGAATCAGTGAGACACAGGAGAGCTCTTTTGCACAGCACTGACTCTGAGAGCAGAGACAGTCATGCCACTCATGCCCCAAATAAGAGGCTTGGTGTTCAGTCTTAGATTACTCTTATATTACTACCAAGTGCCCTCACTAACACTGGTCCTGGGCTGATCTTGTTCTTCAGTACTCTCTGGATCCACCATCCTTTGCTTCTACAGCAGACAGGTTTAGATACGACAAAGATCATACCTGTGAAAATATAACTTCTTGGAAGAAAAAAAAATCATGTACAAATATTTTTAAAAAGCATATACAAATATTTATATGAAAGTTATAAAGACAAAATGATCAAGACCTTTTCTCATCACACAGAACACTGCTTTCCACGCCATGGTCAGACTGCCCTGATCACAAGATGCACAGTGGAGCAGGCAGGGGAGAACAGCAGGTGTCACCTCCTCAGGGGGAAGCAGGAGGGCACCAAGCAATTTGTGAGGCCAAGGAATGCCCACTTGTGCCCAGGGATCCTGTAGGGAGCAACATGGCTACAGACTGCTGCAGCAGCAGCCCTTGGCACCCTCAACCACAGTACCAGCTGCAGTGTGTCCTTGGGTTCACAGTGGCTCTGGGAAGAAGGACATGCATTTGCCCCAGTGAACCTGTGCTTGGTTTGGGCTGTGTACCTGTCTGGGGGGAGTGAGACAGCAAAAGTCAATTAACACAAGCTCTAAACACAGATGCTTTCAGCTCCAGTGGCCCCTGATTCAATTGGTGGCATCTACCCAGGAAGCAGCTGTCACCTACCTTTCCTCCAGTGAGTTAGGAAATGTTTGTATCAGAAATCAGGAGAAGCAATTTTCCTTGACAGAAAAGGTCTGGAAAACAAAGAACTTTGTGTCTGGTAGGAAGGGGTGTCCTGTTCCAGCTCGTGCTTTCTGGACCACACCTCTTCATTCAGTTTGCTTTCCACCTCAGCCACGTATAACCCTTTTCCAAGCCCTTAGCATTCTCTATACACCCTCTTTTTTTCTTACCCTTGATTTTCCAGGAAATGCCAGGGAAGCTGCACACATACTGTATGCTCCTGTGTGCTCCTTTGAGCTAAATGTTTAATAGTTTTCCTGTCAAAGAAAACACTTTTCTCTATCTTGCCTCCTCCTCCATTTTCCCAGCATTTGCATTATCCCTTCTCAATGTATCGTGACTCACTGTTAACTTGAGACCACTGGCTTCATCTCCCTCCCCCTTGCCCAGGAACTCCTTACATAAATCACTGGGATTGCTGAACAAAAAAACTCAAAACCAAACAAAAATTTAACATGTGCAGATTTATTGTTGCTTTTGTTTTCTCAATGCACAGACAAATTAATATTATGGAGATTAGGTCCCTTTGCTCAGCTCTCCTGAGCACAGTACAATATGACAAGAAAATCCCTCTTCTGTGCAGAAAAAAAAAAAAAAAAAAAAAAAGACTGGATAAACTCTGCTATTGTACAATCACAAGATCCTGAAGAAAGAGGATTATTAAAGTAGAACACAATGTGAAATGTAATCAATACAAAGACTGACTAAGATGACACTGAATTGCAGAGGGGCAACATCTCTTCTGTATATGATGTGGTGGGTAAACCAGTGAGGGACTGCTGCAAGCCTCTTGAGCTTAGAAAAATTATGTGTTTTCCTGCACTCTGAGCTATTCACAATGTCCATTTTGCAAGGAGGGAGAGAGAAAGTTGAATAAGTCGTTAAGGGTCATCCTCTTTTCAAATCAACTCAAAGCAGAGTCCTTGTCAAGCTGACAGGACCTTATTGATAGGTGGAATCATTGAGAGTTACAAAAAACATTTGTAACCAGAATCTTCCATAAAAACACATAAAGAGCATCTGAACTACTGCACAGACAGCAGAGATGCCAAAATACTTTTGCTGTTTTTCTGACTTGTGTACAAGAGAGAAAATTTAAAAACTGTTTTGCATTAATCTGGAAAGCTACAAAGTGAGGGTCTGTCTAGATAGGTGCATACTATTAACCTCCTCCATGCAACAATTTCTGGGTAACATAAGGACCTCTGGTAAGTTTTTCAAATTAAGAAGTCTGTGATAACTGTGGACAAACAACACCTTCAGTCCAAAACTTTCTCCCTCCCATATTTATTTTCTTTTGTGAATAAATGCTACAGACACTTTTACAATTGTAAAGTTATACAGTGAAAGCCCTGCACCAGCTTATAGAAGGCCTTTAAATCAAGTTAAATCTTCTGTACTCTATTTAACCCAAAACTGATAAAGCATTTAAAGTAAATACAAGGGAAAGATTAATCAGGGGGCCATTAATATACATGAAGGTAGTCTGAGAGTACTGGAAAATTCTTAAGTTTGTTGAGGACTTTGTCTACCTCTTATACCTCTGAACAGACAGACCCAGAGCCAGGTATTTCAGACAATTTAGCTTGTTTGGCCTAAAATGATCACCTAGGTTCTTTCTGCAACAGTGGAGAGAAAATCAGACAAATTTAACATCTGCCAGAGACATTTCTGCTAGTATAGGGTGAATTACGCTCATACGTTGATCCTATTTTTTCAACACACATTCAATTTTCAAGGGAGCCATGACACAGTGACAAAGGCTGGGACAAGCTGCTTGGTCCCTGCAGAGCTGAGGGAATGAGGGCTGTGTGCTGAATAATAGGACAGGCTCTCAGGCAATGTAGACCACCCCGAGACTCAGCACAGAGGAAAGCAGTGGCACCAGGCTGCCCCTGAGGAGCTCCAAAAGTGTCTCTCCTGGCCCCTGCACTGTGGTCACCACAGGACAGCTCTCAGTTCAATCCCCTTCTTCCTTCAGAGCACATGGTTCATATCCAAGCCCCAAAGCAGCCACCAGACACCTCCATGTACTTTGGGCTCAGCTGTTCCAGGGCCTGGTGTTCAGGATGTGACACCTACAACTGTGGTTGCTCCCAAATCCAAAAATATAATTCTAAATGCCCATCCATTGCCTTATAGACAGGAGTCAAGGGAATGGTCTGGGTTGTACTGGCATGTGAGAATGAGCTTCATCATCAACCCATGCAATCACTCTTTTTGAGGCAAGGCCAGGCCTCAGATTTCTCTCAAGTTGGCACAGAAAATCTGGGAGGCTTCACCAAGGAGGGCTTCTCAAGAGCTGTATTCATCTTGGACTTCCAGGCTTCTGACTCATCACTTTGTTTTGTTTCTCAGAGCATTATAATATCTTCCCAAGTCATTCATCCACTTGATTCTCAAATAGTTTATCAGAGAATTATCAGAGAATTAGCCCAGAATGGCAATTATGAACGGAAAATGCTTTCATGTTCTAATCCTTTGAATACCTTCAAAGCCATTTAATCACAATGATTCTGGGAGATAGATGAGTAGAAATCCTAATTTATTTGCAAAGAAACTGAACCCAAGAAGTTCAAGTTCAGATGCTGTCCCTGCCCTGGACATTCCAATATTCCATGTCTCAGCCTCCCTGTGGACCTGGAGATCAGCTCACACACAGGGCCATCAGGCTTGCCATTGTGTTTGGGGCCCCAGACAGGAATTTCCTCCCTTGCTTACCTAAAATTCCACTAATGTGGACATAAGACACAATCTCTGAAGCTTTTTCCCTCATTCTGCCAATATAAATCCTGCTCCCATTAGGTGTTATCACCAGGACCAGCTAATTGGTAAGATACCAGCCCGGAGCTGAGGGAACCAGTTCAGCCCTGTTGCATTTAACTAAATGGCAGGTCCACCCACTCACACTAAAGTGGAATTTTGCTGAAGGTAGAAATCAAGCTGTGCCTCCATCCTCCGCCCACCCCCACCCCCCTGCCCTATCTCATGCAGTTTAAGATGACAGTTCAGTGTATGGAAGTTATTATGGGATGCCTGTGCATCGTGGTCGCTGGTCTGGACCACTGCTATTCTTCTCCTACACACACACAACACACCCATGCACATACAGAAAAGCTGCCGAGTGCTTATATAATCTGATGTGTCAACAAAGTCCCTGCCAACTCTCCTATGTCTGGGGACTTTAAGTGGTTTCAGCTTGTCCCAGACAGAGCATTTCAAACATGTGAAAATTTCCCCTTACTTGTTCTTACTGTGTAAGTGAGAAAACAAGTTCAGTTGTTGCTAAACAAGTAGTTGAGAAGGCGCAGGCTGGCAGCCCTGCCTGCTGCTAGACCCCCGTCCTCCCATCGGTGTGCAGCACAGCCAGAAGCTGTGTCTGTGTCTGAGTAGTCACACAGCATCCGTCTGCCACGTGGGTGTCTGAGCACTTCTTTTGGGAGACTGAGGGTTACATGAGACAGCCAGAGCAGACAGGGTACCACTGCTGCATCTCTGAGTGACAGCCCTTTGGTACAACAGTCTCATCAAAGTCAAGGGCAGGGGCATCTATAACTTTTCATGCACAAAGTTGTGGTCAGGTGATGTCAAAAGTTTATAAATCTATATGTAAGTTAGTTCTGGTTTTGTCTTCCCACTTCTATGAGGGATGGGGTTCCTTGTGACCCCTGATGTCTCTTGTCAGGCATGTCCTCACGTCTGATGCTGGTGGGGGCTGTATGCCAGCACTGCCTGATCCAGCTCTCAGCGTGGTTACAGCGCTGTGGAGAAGTCAAGTGGATTTACCTTTAGATCCTGCCAAAGAAGGAAGATGTGAGTATACAGCAGGAGACCCCCTTCCTAGGAGAGAGAGTCTTTGTATGTTAGGTGGTGGAATATCCTGACTTTTTTTAGTGTTGCAAAGTTACCTTTCTATTAAAGCTATTTTAAAAATTTGTTTTAAATGCACCATGGCCACATGTATTTTAGCCCACAGAATTAGCAAAGATTAACTTCAATGGTATTCTTTGCTTAATTGCTTTGCTGAACTGTAACTTAATGAAATTCCTGACTGAAAATCTTGACGCCTGTAGGCTTCCAGAAAACAAAGTTCCAGTTTCAAAACAAAGTTACCAGCATTCAGATCTCTTCCACACTGGAAAGAGTTTGAGGGGTTTTGCTTTTTTTCATGTGATAATCACACCCCTGCAAGACACAGAGAAAGACAGACAACCTCTGAAACCCTTGATAGCCAAAGCATTCAGGTGATCAACCTAAAACATGGAAGACCTAGATTCAAATAACCAGGGTTAAAGAAAGCAAAGAAACTTGGGACTATGAATACCTCTAACCACTGGGCTCCAAAGTATCTTGAACAAAAATGCTGTTCTAGACTTTACAAGTTAACGTGGAGCTTCGCACTATTCTTCAAAATGGCTGTACTTCAATCAGATAGAAAAGTTGCCATTGAACCCTCAAGATTCTTTCAAATAGAAAAGAAATCTGTTTTGAAGAAAGAGCCCCAGCCATAATGCTCCTCCACATGCTAGTGTTAGTGCTTGGAAAGGTGCAGGCTCCTACAGTAATGTTAAAGCTCTCTCTACCTGCAGTGCACCTGCAGAAGGACCTTCTTGCAGAGTGATGTCTGCGCCCTGCAGCTGTGCAAAAGATGCTCTGGCAGCTCTGCAATTAACCCCTTCCCACCTGAGAAGCTCCCCTGACTCCTTCTGTCCTGGGCCTGTGCCATCTTACGAGTCTGAGACAGGTGAATGGCTCAAGTCAAGCAGACACATCAGGCAGTTTGACAGAAAAATGATGACTCCTGATTTCAACATTGAAAAAGGTCCATGAGCTAGCAAGATAATGAAGCTATTAATGAAGTGAAACATCATGCTGAGGCAGAAGCCCATATGTGGATATGATTCATATATTTCAAAGGTCTAGAGTAGAATTTCAGGAGCTTCCACACTCCAAATAAAGTGACTGGCATTGCTGCCCAAAACGTAAGAAAACAATTCATGTTTTTGTTGAGTCATTTTTCAGCCCACTGAACACATGTTCCAGGGCTCCTGCACAGAAGCAAAAATACACCCTGTGTACACACCGTCTTTATGACCCCTCTCCTTCCTCCCTCCACATCCTGCACCTCAGAGTTTGCTACAGAGGTAATGGTTTCAAAATCATTCCACAGAGATAAACCTCAGTGTATGCAGTGTTACACTGGCTTGTGCACCCAATTACCACTCAAGAATGTGCTAAATTATTCCATGGAAAGAATGAATGCTCCTCTTTCCTGTTTACTTTTCAGTATGTGAATATTTATTTTCTCGTGTCAATAATTACTCTAATGTTTCGGAACACTCCATTTAAAACTGGCTTTCATTCATAGAGAGAGTCATTCACAGAGAGAGCCATTTTTGAATGATAATGAGGCAATCAATGTTTTTAAAAGGATCTTATTTTTCAAGTGAAAATAAACACAATTTCACAATTTCTTCCCAAAATACAGGCTAATTTTTCAAGAAGCTTAAAGGAAATACGAATGCCACTGTAAGCATGTGATGCAATTTTCTAAGCTTTTATTTTCAAGACTAATCAATGATCTGGATATCTCAAAATACTTAATTTGAATCTAAC
Organism: Sylvia atricapilla; assembly: GCF_009819655.1. Classification (NCBI taxonomy): domain Eukaryota; kingdom Metazoa; phylum Chordata; class Aves; order Passeriformes; family Sylviidae; genus Sylvia; species Sylvia atricapilla. Next base: position 14,706,435 of record NC_089142.1, read on the forward strand.
AAGAAGGAGATTTAAATTCAGGCTGTTTCCAGTGTTTTTACCAATGAAGCATATTTATCATTCTCCTTCCACTTCATCTGAGCTGTGCTGGCATTGCAAGACCTGGAAGAGGTATTAAAACTCTTCAGATTTTATGCTCAAAATCTTAAAAAATAACCTTTGCGGCTAGAGAAAAGTAGGAATTATTTCTTTTAGAAAAACACTGCAGCATGCTAAACTTCACAACCCAAATCTCTTTTTAAATCTGGAGTCACAGGCAGATGGAGTCACGCAGCTGCTTACAGATTAAATGGATACAGATTTGTCCTTCTGTATGAGTTGGTGACTGATAGGAGCTTTTAGAGACTATTGATAGGAGCTGCTGGCCAATGGTCCTGGACTATTAAGAGCAATGACTTCCCTTACATAACCCTTGGGGAAGCATCAATAAGAACACCAGTGGCCAGACCATGTCAACACGGGGCTTCTAATTTTATGTGCCACAGGACAGTCTGCAGCACACTGTGCCTCCCTGCTCACCCCCATCTGGAGTCATTGCTCCTAATGATAGAAGGGCAACTCTCCATGGGTCAAATGGCAATAAGAAATCGAAGTATGGCTTGTGAGAACAGGTCCTGGAAGGACTGTGGCCTCATTCACACACATTCCCAGGACTGGGTATTGCAGTGCCACAGCAGTCATGAGTAGCAAACATGGAAAAGGCAGAATATAAAGGTAAAGGTCTAAACAATTCAGGAATAATGCTGTCTGCTTTGTTGGCTTCATTTGAAACTCAGTCAAGAGAGCAGAGCAAGGGAATAACATGATGCTTCACTACAGAGTTTCCTCCTTAGAGGGAGGGCAAGAACCAGAGGACCAGGAGAAACCCTTGAGAAAAGTTTGTGTGGCGGTTGCAGTTCATACCCAGAGAGGAATCTGGTCCTATGCCAAAAGCACCACAGAAGACATTTGATGCATATTCAATGAAAATACAAAACAAACTCCACCATTAGTGTGGAGTTTTGGCTTAACCACTTCTCATTAGATGATCTCAAGTGTTTTAATGTGCTGTGGTACTTGAACTTGAGCTCTGAGCTGACGAAATATTTTGTGCTTTCTTATCAGCTAATTATAAAGTCTGCAACCAAGGAGGACAGAAGTAGTTCTAGTCAATATGTTTGTACTTCCTTCCTACCTCTTTGTCAAATTTTAAAGGAAGGCTCCCTCAATTGTAAATGTGCTGTGGGATATGTTAAAAGGTAGGTTGTAATGCAAGAGTATTGCAGAGGTACTGCTGAAAATACTGGATTCCCTGCACTAGAGTACATCTCTACAGTAAAGCACACTTCTGCACTTGTCAGGCTTCTGTAAACTAGATTAGCTTTGAATAGCAGTAAAAATTAAAACACAAATAAATGTGTACCACATCTGTGTTTTCTTCTGTCAGAGAGTTTGTATGTTAATTCAGGGGTAATGCAACTATTTGTGCACTGGAATTGATTGCAATAATACTTCTCTGCACTGACAGGTAATCTACTGAGGGGCTGGAAAAATGATAATATCTTAATTTAAAATTCTTACATAAATTCAATAGGACAATTACTTGAGGAAAATTAGTTGAGGGCCTGCTAAGGAGACTAAGTCAGCAAGTGGTCTCAATGGTAGAAAAACAGGAGAAAATAATAGAAACACAAAGAAAAAGGAGAAAGAGGAAGAGAAACCACCAACAGTGTCCTGCTCACACCAGCTGTTGCCATGGTGCCTCAATCCTCAGATACCATTCTGGACAGTGCTGATCCACCCCTTTTAATCCCAGTGTGATCCTGGTCAGAAGGGTATCTCCATGAAAAGCAACCCATCAGCATGAAGGATGGGGTTTGCACTCACATCATGCTTGGACTCTAACTTAATTTTAGCAGCAGAAAAGCAGAGGACACCCATGCAGCACACATTCTCCTTGTGAAAACTGATGTGTGTCAGCATTTCTTGAATAACTGTGAGCCAGCACTGCATGTTTGCACTGGACCAGCACTTTGCATTACAGAGAGCCGTGTTTTCAAAGCCCTGTGGGGAGTCTTTCTGACAGACCTGCCTAGCGTGGCTTCTCTCCTAGCAATGCTATTAATACTGCTGCATGGACAGGCTTAAATCACAGTGAAATTGCAGGTGTGGACACAAATTACAGCAGTTACTGACAGACAAATAAAGAACATAATCTCATGATCTGAAAGTCCACTCAGCAGAGGCACAGTCAGTATTAAATACTCTTTGCTCAAGAAGGCCCCAATTGTATTAGATGATTTGGGTGAAATTTGGTTTTCCTGAAGTCAGCAGGAACGTTGCCAAGGTTGTCAGTGAGGCCTTAATTTTGCAGCCTGGCTTTGAAAACCTTGTTCCCTCTGTTAACACTGGATTTTGGTTGCTGAAAAGAGCCCCTTTGGTTCTAGGCAGCCAATTTCTTTTCCTGCTTAGCAAATGCACATCAGCCTCTTTCCTGACCACAACATCCCATTATAAATGGAGAAATAAATGATGAGCAGTACAAATAAAGCTGCTTCTCCCAAAAGATTTTAGCTCCAGCCCAATGACAGCTAACTCTTCTCCCCCCAGCCTATCTCTGCTCATGAGCCTTGTGTTAGGGACATTGTATGCCACACATCCACCAAACACAGAGCAGCTCTGCTTCTGTAATTGGATTTCCTTATTCACCATTCATGTTGACATGACTTAACAATCAGACAAGGAGGTGGGTGAAATATTACATTTTTCTTTCTTTGAGGATCTATCATGTAATATACATGTACCTAACTTGTTATCTGGATATAACATGCTAAAATACTCAAACATGTATCAGTGGAGTTAGGTTTGGTTTGGTTTCTTTTGACCAAATATTTACTGCCAGAAATATGGTTAAACCCCAGACCCCCTGGCTTCAGCTCCAGGCTACCAAAACCAAATCAGCAAATCATCTCTCTGCATCTTATTAACTCACCAGAGCTTTAGTTTCCCTAATGATTAAACAACATTTACCCAGGAAACACACTATAATTTCATTTGTGTACTTTGTGGTTGAGGTTCTGTTCAAGCACTTTAACTAGATCAGCTGGTTCTTCATAGCTGCTAAGCATGAAACTCACACTCTGGCAGGAATGGTGCTGGCACTCTGAGTGGAGATTTGCCAGCTGGTGATCCCTCAACAAGATCAAAGTCAGGGAACATTATGCTTCCAACAACCAACCATTGGTTGATCCCATTAAGTCTGACTTGCCTTTCATGCTCAAAGCCTGAGCTTGCCCTTAGAGTGCTGGAGTTAGGGGCCACTGAGGCAGCCTCCCTTAGCAAACAGTGCAAACACAGGAGGAGGAGATTCACGTTTGGAGTGTTTTCTCCAGACCATCTTTATTCTGGCCCTGAGGACTTGACACCCACCAGAAACAGTAACACACTCTCATTATTAGGTCCAGCTGAAAAGAGTTCATGATTCCTTGGTGGCAACCATGCCCCTGGAGATGGGAACAAGCAGGAGTTTCACTCAGAAGTGTAATTCTGATTAGACTACAAAGCTGATGTAGATGCATTAATGATCCCTAGTCAATCGAGGATTTACCCCTGCTCCAAGATCTTCATTAAACCATGGAATCTTTTAGCCTCTCTTCCCCATCTGCAGCAGAGGATTTAGTACCACTAGTGAGGATATATTCACTAGTGCTTCCAAAAGACACTTGAGAGTTATGATGATGAACATTCAAGAGTAGAAGACATTTCAGCCTCACATTTCTGCAGAGGTTAATACAATTTACTCTACTATCTAATCCTTTAGCCCAGCCAGTCTATGATGAATAACATTAAAGAGGGTAATAATCTTTTTTATTTTTCCAGTGTTCATCAGAGTTTCTGAATCCCCTGAAACATACCATGCCGGTTGAAGCTGACAGTCTTCTGAAGCACTTCTGAAGAGCTTGAAAGCATTTTGAAGAGCACGGTGCAGCTACTGAGTTTCAGTCCTTGTATCAGGGCTTCTGATGCTCTACCGTCCTACATACCACTTGTGATCAGTGTTACTGGCTGAGTGGTGGAGGTTTTGTACCCAAAGCTACTTCTCCAGCTTTCTCTGAGATAGATAATTGCTGTGTACTTAAGTACTACTGACAGCAGCTTTGGAATTGAAAGTATTTTGGGTCAACATCTATCAATTCCAGCAGAACAAAGACCACGAGAGTTCACATGTAAGGTTCAAATGACCTAAGGATTTTGAGAAGCTTTTTGGTAATGACATGTTCCATAGTTGTTCTCCATTTCTATCCTTTCCACTTGTACACTCACTGCCAGAATACCAGACAGCTGCTCTCAAAGAGAAAAGGAATAATCAAAACTCACAAAAAAGGCCACAGAGAAAATTCACACTGACTTCCCAACAGACCACACAGCATCTCAGGTGTGATAGGACAGGGACTAAAGCTATTACTTGCCTCAGTTCACTCTCCCAGCTACACCAGTTAGCTTGTTTGAGACAAGAAAGCAGACACCCACACACTTGCTCATACTGAGTTTGTTGTGAGCTGGACACAGAGCTCTCAGTCCTTCACCTCTGAAGACACACAGAAAGAAAGTTTGCCCACAACATCCAAGGAGTGAGCCTGCTCCTGTCCATGCCATCCCATGTGCCACTGCCATGTCAGGGAAGAGGCCAGGCAGTCCAGTGCTTTGCTTTCTCAGGATGCAGGTTTGGAAGGTGCCCCAAGCAGGAAAAGAGGGGAAACTGATTGGCAGAGCAACTGGACCTGTTTAGGACATAAAGAAAGCTGTGTGCATTTCATGATACCCAGGGGCAGAAATCTTGACACACACCACACTGCACACAGCAGTCAGGATCCAATCTTCCCTACGCAAGGAAACGGGCTGCAGGACACAGCTCCACAGCTCCCAAAGAGGCGGGAGAGGGGAGTTACAAATCACACATATGCATCCCACACCTGAGATTTGTGGAGATCAAGGGTCCAACAGACACATTAGGTATTTAAGGTTTCAACATAGCCTGCAGAGAGCCAGCCCTAGGGGCCTGTATGTCCTAAAATGTACCCTTTAGATCCCTGCTCAGGGGGATCACTCCCCAGGCTGCACTGTGAACATCAGCTGGACTCACACTGACCTAACAGGACTTAAATGCTGCTGCACATGTCGGCTCCTACTCGTCAGTTAATTCTAGACTGAAACCCTGCCCAGGTGTCAGGGTGCCTGTACTCAGACTGCAAATTACTTTCCTGGGCTGGTCTCATCCTCTCATGTGTCTGCTGCTGTTGATGGATGAGACTGGCAAAGTCTTCAGGCTCAGGTTCACTAGCTAATGCCTCATCCTTCAGTAAAATGAATATGAAGACAAAAACTTGGCACAGCCAACCAAAGGCTAATATTCTTTTATGTGAATCTGATTTCTGGACTAAAAGCACCTTTCAGCCTTCTGCATTTTATGGTAGCAATTTATTTTTTGCTGTGTAACTCACACAAGTGGTAGGCTCTTCAAAACTATTATCAGTAAAGTGCCTTTCGCTTAACACATTAAAATCCTTCCATTTCTAGTACTTGCCTCTTTTATAATTTAATGGTGCCCAAATCAGTGCTTGCAAACAGAAGCAGAACAGAAACAAGTTGACAGTCACCATAGAGAAACATCTAAATAATGTTTCACCTTAAAAAAGGTGACAGGAGAAATCACCACCACCATCTAGATAAAGCCCAAAGCAGAACAGTTACACAAGAGGAATCATTATTTTGGAGTCCAGCTTCTGACATCTGTACTCTGGTCCAAGTGCCTAACACCAACCATTTCCACACATTTCCAGGGAGTGGAGTTGCTCACACCCTGAAATGGTAGTCACAGCAAAAGGAGAGTAAAGCTTCTTAAATCACAGCTGGCTGATACGGGTTTACCACAGAAATGGTGTTATCTAATAGACTTGGTGACGTCAAACAGGAGCAGCAATATGTACTCACAAGCATGTGTTGCCCTCCTGGAGGCAAGCCCTTGGCATCAGTGCTCGAGCATGACTCTGTGGCCAGAGACTACTCTGGAGGAGATCCAGAAATGAGGATAGGATATGGTCAGTACAGGCTACAGAGCTCACTGCAGCTTTTCATCCCACAGCAGTTGTATTTATCTTCAGATTTGAGTTCCTTGTGAAAAAAAAATCATGCATTTGTGACAACTGCCCTGGTACCCGCCTTCAGCCCTAAAGCCTAACACCACCAGCCATCTTTATTTCTCTTTTCCTCTGCCTTCTGGCTCTTCACCTCTTATGAGACTGTTGATCATAAGGAGGAAATCATGAAGAGTCAGGCCAAATTCCTGAGAGACAACCCAGACTGTGGTGGGCCATGAGCTTTTCTGACTGGAAAGTTGCCACCTGAGCAACTTGAGTGCAAGCAGGCTGCTACTGCAAGCCAGGCCACAGAATGTTTTCTAGGACCTGAGGACCATCCTGTTTGGAAGCCCCTCCAAATTCTCCTTGTCCTTGAGAAGCTTTCAATATCCATGTGGCACAACCAGTGGTCACCCAGAAAAGTCTTCCAGTTCACTCACTGTTGGGCAGCTTCCAGGAGGGCAAACTTCAGCATCTCATCACAACTGCTGAAGTTTAAAAAAGCTGCTGAGCTGCTTTATCCTTGCACAAATCCAGGAAAAATTATAATATTGATTATAATTCTTGTGTGAGGGTCAATGCACTTGTGGCATTGTAACATCATTTACTGATTCAGTGCATGAATAATTCAACTTTTTCATGCAAAATTTGTAAGTTTCAATCTTTCTTGAGCTTTCTAGATACAGTAAGCTTGCTGGGGCTCTAACCTAAGCTACACTCATCTGCAATTTTTATTTACCACATTCACTATTAAACTAGAATTATCTTCAAGCATTCAACTGCCCTGCAAAGTTATCACAGCTGGCAATCTTAAAATAAATCTTTAGAACAATAAGAAATGTTGCTACCATTGATGCCTGAATATCTATCCCAGGGGATTTTTTTTTTTTGAAGAGTAGCATAGCCCACAGGGGGTTTTTTGCAAGACTGGAATAGTCCAGTGCCTTTAAAAAAATTAAAATTAGATTTTGCAAGTATTCTCATAGCTGAAAGCTAGCACGTGAAGCTAAACACAACTGCCTCTCTCACTGGAGATCTAAATAGCAAAATTCCAACAAGGAGTCCTTCTCCCATTCAAGCCAGGAAGCTCATTGCCTTAACTGAGAGTAAGAATTTACCCCACATTTTTGAAACAACCTTTAAACTGTCAAGTACTCTCTCTCACAGAGCTAGTCTGTCTGTCTGTCTCTCTCTCTGAATCTACCCATCCACAAATAAACACATTTGCTGATTGTCTCCCACAGCATCCTTTTAATTTCTGTTTTCAGTGTAAGAGGGCGGAGTCTTAGTAAATGTCATAATTTCCCTGTAGTACTTCCTATCAAAAGATTCATCTTGAGCAATTAAATATTCTACTCTGTTTTGTTCTGTTCAGTGAGGTGCTTTGTGCTGCCAAGAGTTTAAATATATACTTGTTAATCTAAATGGTCATTTTGGAGGTACTAGGTTATCATTTCCCCTGCCTCTCACTTTGCATCTATATTTCTTTCACATATAAGTGGAAAAACCCAGGATTGCAAGAGGAGTTTAAAACCCCTTCTTTCCCCAGCACCCATCTCTACTCAAAATGTCATCTGCAACATATGTTTACAACCTAATAGCAGCACTGTTCCCAGTGGGAAACTCCAGATGTCGGTGTAAAATCCTTTCAGGTTTCACAGCACATGTGCTGCTGCCCTCTCGGATCTGTTCCTCAGCTGATAGTAGAAAGAAGAGGAAGGAGCAGGCACTGCAGTCAGTTTTACCACGAGATGCAGATTCTTAGTTTTCCAGGGCATGCAGGATCCAATCAGTGTGTTATACCATTACTACACAAATGTTAGGAGTGGTCTCAAACTCCTGAGCTCCCTTAGATTTTATACCTCCTAAGGTGTAGTAAAAAGCACAGGAAATAGAGGGTCACATGGAGCCTGCTTAGTCCTTTCAGCTGCTCCAAAGAGATGGGGCTAATCTATAACAAAAATCAGCCTTATTGACAAAATTCACATTTAGGTTTGAATAAAGGCTGTCTCAGGGTCAGGAAGGTGGTTCTTCAGTCATTGTGTTCTAGTGTGCTTGCTCACAGACCAGAAACCAAATCTTATGGCTTGAAGAAAATTACTGGCAGGATTCAGTAAAGCATTGCAGTCTGTCAATCAGACACACAGTGTAGTACCAGGTGCTATAAGGATGGATCCGTGATAGTTACTGGCACTGAGAGAAAAAGGAAAAATTACCATTGGTGCACCTACTTGTTCTTTTTATTCCTCTCCAGAAGAGGCTTTCCTGAAATTGTCTGTTACATGCCACAGGGCCATCACTTCCACCACTTTCCTAAAAGACTCTGACACTGCACTTCAGAAAAAAACTGTAATCAACATCTGAGCCAGCTCTGTTTGCAAGTTCAGCAGTCATCTGCTTAATTTTGATTGAAGCAGCTGAGTGCTTGGCAACACTGGTAGTGGCAATGCACAACCTGAACAGGCTGAATAACAATCTCTCTGTTTCTTAAAAAACATGCTTTGATGTTAGTTTGGTTTCCTTCAGGCTCATAATAACAGGCTGAAAGCAAAAAAGACTGTAGGGAGATCTCTGTTCAGTCAGTGAGCAGTTCAGTGAGAATTGTCAACAAGGCGAGCTTCTGGTACAGGGTCCAATTCCTGCCGTCCTCCTCTTACACATTACTGTATCTAGGCTCATAATCTGATTTTATACATGTAATCCTGTCCCCTCTGACAGGAAATGCAGACAGACAGCCTTTAAATCACACTTGCATTAAAGTGCCCATGAGACCAGGCAAAGTGGGATCAGCCCCAGGTCTTTTGTTTGCAGTGCTGCTCCAGCTGAGCCTTTCCTGGGCTGGAGCAGGGACGTGGCTGATGGCAGAGAGCCTTCTTCCACCCCACGTGAAAGCAAGATGTGGCTTGGTGTCATTCAGAAATCCACTGGTCAGGTTTGACCACAGCTTGCCCTTTGCATTTTTCAACTTTTTTGTCTACTGAGATGCCAAAGTTGTCTTACTGAATGCTTGGTACTTAAACATAGGCTGCATAAAATGCCTCCTTTAAGTCTTCCACTGGCAATTAAAGCTGTTAGAAGGAAACATGAGGAAAAAAAAAAAGACAGAAAATATGTAGGTTAAAATATAATTAGTAGGTATATTTATCACTGAGCTAATTCTGCTTAGAAGCAAACGAGGTGCCAGACTACAGGCAGACATGGCCACTTTCTGGGAGGCCCACAGCAGGTCCCAATCTGCTGTTCCAGACTGTTTTTCCACTGAGCACTACACTGAGATGCAAAAAGAGTAAGCCAATTGGTATCTGAAAAAATTGTTAAAAGGCTCCACAAATTCTTGACACACAATTACTCCTGAAAAAAAATCAATAGGAGTTTTTTACTCCCACTCCTTTGGTCTGCAGAAAAACTCAGCCTACATACGTTAAATCTGAAAAAAAAATCTACTAATATTTTGCATCAGATATTCATTAATAATTACAGAAATCTGCTTTTAAATTGTTCATTTCAGTTCTAGCAACCAAAACCAATTTTTTATGCACAGCACTTTTAAGCACTGTACAGCTTTAAAGCACTTTTTGGGGGGTAGTAGAGGGGAAGATGCCTAAACTGTATTTGAATCTTCATTGCTGAAAGCCAAACCTTTTCAGTAATAATCACATTAGCTGCAAATATATTGATCCCTTCTAGTAACTCTATTGCTTCATAACTGAGTTTTACACCTGGTGAGCCAAGTCTGATACAACCATCTGACTCCCTTGGCATGAAAATTTAGTATTGCAAAAAACCAAATTCCCAGGTAGTAAATTGACTGCTGTTGGATTTTTCTGTTTTGGGGTTTTATTTTTTATGTTGCATATTTTAGGAAGAAGTAACAGACTCACAAGAGCTGTCCTGCAGAAAGCCTCAGCCTGGTGAGGGTTTAGGGTACACAGTTTCCAGGGCAGGACAAGAGAAGGGAAACATTTTCTTTGTCTCATCCACAAAAAACATTTAATCTGAATGCCACTGAGGTGTAAAATGGAAACTTGCAATTCCCCTCTTTTCTGGCTTACTTTTCAGGTGAAACTCTACTTTTCTTGAGTGTCGTGAATGCTGTACTGCAAAAAGTTATTAATAAATAATAACTTGAGTATGTATACAAGATCATTATTTAATCTTTCAGTAATCTTTTTCCATGCATAATTTATTAAATGTTTTATTTATTGCTCAGATTTATTAAAAATTGATTCTATTTCTTCTACCTAATGTCAATTTCCAGATGCCACAAATTATTAATATTTAATAAATGGAAAGATGCATGGAAAGAAATATAAAAAAATAGAAGAGCTCACTCCACGTGTCTCCTCACAGACATGCCTCTCACTACGTGTAAAGCAAGCCTATCCTTTCTTTGCAGTGTGGGGTTGCACCTTAATTTACAATTTGGGCAGTAGTGACAATAAAAAGCATGAAGCTCCAGAGTCAAACTCACCAACCTCTTACCCTAGGAAACCTGTGAGGTTGGGTTCAACCAAGGAGAGACTGAAACGTAGCACTTATCTGTGAGCCATTGGACTCTACTTTCGAGACATTTGCTTTAACCCCAAAAGTTAAAAACTAGAGATAAATATAAATACCAAACAAAAAGCTTCCAAAAAACCTGGAGATATGACGCAACATCTTCAAAACATTCATTCCAGACACTTCCTAGCATTTGCACATGGAAAAACATCATTCTTAGATTTGCTCCCAACATCACTGTGACATCCAGCAGATCTCCTGGACCACACTGCCCTGCACATCCATTGTAGCTCCAGCCCAAACTCCTCTTTAGCTTTTTCCTGCTCCCCAGACATTAGTCTGGCAGCACATCTATCCTTGCTCTGCACCAGCTGGAGTGGCTGGGGCTGGGGGCAGCTTCTTGGCTTACCCTATGCCTAGGTTCATCAAGAAGTCTACTCAAAAGACCAGAAGGGTCTTCATAAGGTCTCTGAGGTCTCTAGACATGCCTGCAGTACAAAACAAAGCTAGAACACTGAGAAACTGGAAACAATTAAAAGCAAAAATCAAATAGTAATGACTTGGTTGTCTGGAAGGAATTGAGGAATGATTAAAGCAATTAACTCTGGATAACTTGGGTAAGAGATAACTGCAGAGAAGAGAAGCACTTCCATAAACTCAAAAGGCTTAATCACCATCTAAGGGGTGACAGCACACACAGAATTAGGGCCTGCACACAAACTATGCTGGGAGATGCAGGGACATGAGCAGGTGGACTTTAAACCTTGGACAAGGCTGGGGAACCAAAACTTTCACAGCAGAGGAAATGGAGGTGGGCAGGAAGAAATCGATGAGACAACAGATCTACCCTCATTGGTTAAGCAGATGGAACAAAATAGCAGGTCACATCTCCAAAAAGGAGCCATGACTTGCTAGGAGCAAGGCAGGGACAGGGAGAACAGTAACCAGCAAGCTCTGGTCCTCACGCCAGCATGCACCTGGTGTTATTCACTGCATCACTCTGTTGCAGCTTCAGCCTCAAGGGTTTAAATTATGTTTAATTTGACAGTGGCTCTTTCTGAGTCTGATGTTTCCTCCCACCCCTCCCTGCTTTCCACATACCTAATACAGATGTAGAAATTAGGTTGCAGGCAGTGAGAGCTGGGAAATTAAATGTGATTGCTGGATAAAACCCTGCAAGTGACAAATCCAATGAGCTTTTTTTAATCCTCTTGAACTGCTAAACACACTGACTGCCTGGGCCAATGCACAGCCCTGTCTAGCAGAGTCAGGGACAGCCCTTTCTGAGGGGCGCCTGCCGCCAGCTTTGATATACATTTTGTTCTTTGGTATACATTTTGTCCTTCTGATCTATAAACTGGCCTAGCTGAAAAGTAGTATTTATGGGTATTAAAACACATACAAACCCTTTTAAAGTGGTATGGATATACCCAGCTTACATGCCAAGTAGGTCTTGCACCCATTTCTGACTGCTTAAGGCCACAGCACCTGAGAACCTGCTGCATGGAGCCAGTCAGTGCTGCACCCCAAATCTTCCCCTCTTTCAGCCAAGCTGTTTGCAGTTACCTGCCTGTTCCCTGAGTTGTTTGGGCTTTTAAAACACACCCAGCACAGCCCTGTTGCCTCTTGCTCCTTAGCTGTGGGAGATGTCATCCCATTTTCCAAAGATGCCAAGAGTATTATTCACAATTTAGCACTTTTTCCAAGACTCCAGAATGAAGATTCTTCATTAATCCTCCCTCAATATTTGGAAAAAAACCCAAAAAAACTGTACATGTGCCCAAGCAGCATTGTAAAAGATAAGAGTGTAAACAAAGGTGAGCTTGAATGTGCTCAGCATCCTGCACCAGGAATTCAGGATATGAGGGAGCATAATTCCTAGCTCAGGTACCAGTTCTGATCCTGTAATGTCCTCAGGAAGAAGATATCATAACTAATTAAGGTGCTGAAAGATATAAGCAGGTCCTCTTTATTCTGGTTATAAATGTCTGTCAATAGTCAATGGTAAAGGCTTGCACTCTAGTACAGGTGAGCACCAGATCCTATTCCTTGTCCATCAGTGCTGCTCCTCACAACTTCATTGCAAATCTTATAGGAACTGGTTTGAAAGGTTCAGTTCTAGTCATGATATTGTGGTTTTGTTGTTGCTTTCTCTTTTAATGTCCTCATTAAATTAAATTTTCAAAACCTGAACTGAAAAATGTCACCCAAGTTTTATATAAAGGGTGAAAAGACAAACCAGACAATGCACATTTTTTATTTCATTGTTTCTTCCAAACAAAATCTTATTGTTTTGGTAAAAAATCTCAATTATCTACCTTCCCAGGTGACTAGAACTTACAGAAGATAATTTTATTTTCTAACAATCAGGGGAAATAACTTAATTAATCAAGAGTCTGAGAAGCTTTTCCCATTGCTCCCTCACTTTTAAGGCTCCCTGCATATCCCAGGCAAGTAATTTTCTACCCCAAATAGTAACTCAGTCCACAGAAAACAGTAAGCCCAAACTGCACCCTAGCCACCTTCTTTGGAGTCAACCAACTCATTCTTTTATTGTTTCAGCGCAAAACCACAGAAGAAAATTGTTTTCTCATGATCCCACCTTATTGCTGCCTGATGTCCATCACCCACAAAAACCCTCCAACTCTCATTGCTGAAGTCTCCAGTATTTACTAATGCATGGACTCTCAGAATGTAAATTTTCCTATGGAAAGCTTTTTGAAACCAGCTCCCTCACCTAGTATCCCCTGATACAATGTGCAGGTGTTTCCTGGGCAATATGTGACATTTCCACTGCAGTTAAAATCCTTCCAGATTATGGCAAAAATGATGCAGAAAGCAGCCAAGTGGGAGATCAATAACATATAATAATTTTGAAAGTCTCTGTCTCACTCATCAGTGCAAACAGAATATTTGCTTTTTAAGATGGATGTTTGGAATTATTCTACATATGTTGGAGTCCTGAACACAGTTTCCCCTGCTCATGGTACTTTTGTAGCATGGGTTTGGGTGGTATTCTCACTTAAAGCCTGGGCCAGGGTCACCCCTCTTCTCTGAAGCTTGACCTGAAGTCCTGTCCTCAGTCCCTGCCTGAGCTACCCCACAGCTTTGCTGTGACCACACTGGATGCTGACCTATTCCACCAGATGTCCTGCCGACTCAGCCTACCCCCACCTCCATGGTGGTGCCCTGGGCTGGCCCTGACAGAAAAGGTATGAGTTGAAATCTGTGATTATTAATTAAAAACTTTTGACAAAACATATATGTGGTTTGGGGGGTGTTTGGGGGGAGTGTATAATGGAGACACTTCAGCTTAATAATTTAATTGTATCTGAATTCTTATGTTCCACAAAGAAATGGTTTTGGCAGAAATTTTTGTGCCAGTTGTCTTTATAAACAATGTCCAGGTGCATTTACAGGAGCACTTTGGTCCAAATCAAAACCCTGCCTGTGAAGCAAAATCTCCTGATGATGACAATGCTTCCATCACTGTGTGAGAGTGGACCGTGCAAACTTATCTCTTTCTGGATGAAGCCAAATCCAAAGGTGGGCTTCAACTGCTAGTGGATGTCCAATCCATGAGAACAGGCTGGAGCTAGTCTGAAGTATCATTGAAATGTCCATAGTATGAACTTTGAGTCTTCAGCATTGGTTTTATCCAAAATCATTTGGGTTTTATGACCTTGAAATAACTTTTCAAACAATATATAAACTATCCAAGCATATTGGGTCTGTGTCTCATTTGGATAAGCAAATACAACTTGTAGAGAACTTGCACTATCTGAATCAGTTTGTATCAGTTGACTGATACAAAGAGTAAAAATGCTTCCTCTGAAGCTACAGTAATTTTTGCAAATCATTGATTTATTTTTCTGAACATTTTATCTCAGCATAATGAGGTTGCCTGTATCTTGTTAGATTTAACCCAGTGATGACTCCTTGCATCACGTATTTCACATTTGTGATGTGTACATGAAGAGAGTCACAAAATGAAAATTTCCTGAAATAACAGAAGCACAGATGGCACCATAACCAAAGGCCTATAAAAACTGAGTCATTTATATTGCATCAGAGGAAATAATTTGTGTAAGAAAGGTTGATATAAATGAGACTGTAATTAATTACAACAAATAGAGCAATTTAGACTTTCTTTAAAAATGCAACACAAGGGAGTCAATAGGATGATTAATGCAAGCATTAGAACCCTGAATTAGAACAATAGCCGTATGTGTGGGTTCCACAACCACCTACAGACTGCTTCCCAGATGGTGCATCTGAATCTTGTGTAAAGGTGCACAGGCTGCCTGGGGCAAGGTGTGATATGAAAGGAAATAAATGTAGGAAAACCTGCAACAAAATTAAATATTTGGAGAAAATAGTATCTCATCACCTTATACAAACTATGGAATATAAGTACCTTTCAAACATGAACGGGAAGGTACAGGAAAGTCAGCACTGACTCTATAACAGCTGATCATGAAACCTCATCTCCCTGCAGCAAACAGGACATTTGGGAGTCAGTCTGGTCTGCCCTGTCCTTGCAGGTGACCTCTTGGGGACTGTCCTCCTGTGGTCCTGAAGTAGCATGTGGCTTGAGCTTCCACGGGACTGTCCAGCACACCCTCAACAAGATGGTAATCAAAAGGCAAAAGAACTCTGACATTTAATACTTGGTACAACCACTGAATTTTAAGCAGCCACAAAACAAAGATTAAGATAAAAGACAAAGTCAGGAAGCAAGGTATGAAGGGCAGGCAGATATTAAGAATAAAAATACAGCATCACTTCCCTCACCTTTCCAGTCAGAGAATCATTTTGTCCCAGAAGTTATTAGATTCTGTATCGCATTGGTTTGTGGTTTGATATTCTCTTTTTTTACTAGTCCAATTTCAGCCCTGAAAAAAATGTAATTGGCCAGAGCTCTGCTTCTGTGCTTGAAACTTCAATTCAATAACCTCTCTCCTATTGTATTCCACAGAGATCTAGAAGTAATGTGTGCTCAGGATATGAGAAGAGTGATTCTCTGGGAGACCTGAAGTTCAATTCCTTTATTTCATTTCAATAAATGGAGGTTGACTTTTAAATGAGCAGATTTGTCAAAGGTGATTTTTTTAATCACAATTAAAAGCTGAGATGTAGTGGTCTTATCAAAAGGAAAAAAAAAAATACTTTTCCCATGTTTCTGTGCAAGTATTAGCCAGAAACGGCAAAGTAGAGGGAACATAACCAAAAATTATTCTCACAAATACTCATGATGATTCAAGACAATGAATTTGTTCCAGCTGTGTTTGCTTTTTTTCAAATAGGCAAATAATTCTGTTATGGTCACACACATTCTCACGGAAAGAAAACTTTGGAAACTCATGGATTCATGGAAAGCAAAGTATACACAGAGGAGGAAATCAGCCAGACAGGAGTCAGATTGCACTGATCACAACCAGCACTTCAAACACATACAGCTACTCATGGGAATATCAGAGAGAATTATAATAACACCTTGTGCAAGACTTCAAACATGTTAAAATATGCCTTGGACAAACACTGGGTCAAACACAAGTGTCAAGAAATTTTACTTTTTATTATACTTAAAACTGTGATTGTCTTACTTGAAGGACCCCAGCCCTAAGAGGGTTCTAACTGTTTCATTTAAAACTGGCTTTAATCTTTATATTCATTGAAACCTTACATAGGTTTCTATTTATCCAAATGAGAAACAACCATCTTCTGATCTGAGAAAGCCATCTCCCTAGACACCACAGCCAGGAATGCTGAGTATTTAAAGCAGCTGGTGCATGGGAAAAAAGATCCAAGAAAGACAACAGCTACAGATGTAAAGAGGAGACAGCTGTGGTGTTGTGCCCATAGACCACAGCTGTAATTTCAGTCCCTGCATAACCTGCAGCCCACTGTGCCCTCACACAAATCAGTTGGATACTTGCTAATGGTGCAGCTGTGGCAGAGCAAAATGGAGACAACAAAGCCTGGGGGTTTAATTAAATACCCTGAGCAAGGTGTTACAGCAAGTCAGATCAGCTGGCAAGTCAAATGGTTTAAAAGCCTAGTTTTGAGCCAGTCCAGCAGCCTGTCCTGCCCAGGAGGTGCACAGACTCTCCTGACACCAGTGGTCAAAAGAGGGGACAGGCTCAAGCCATCGAGCAGTGGCACCAAGCTGGTTTGGCTTGAGCCAGGTGAAGCTCTTGTGGCAATGTGGCTAGGACAGCATGCCTTGCATGGATTTCATGAGAATGGTTGCTAATTGCCTGGATAAAAATAAACTTGGGCAGACTTAAGCAGGTGCTTTGAATCTTAGGACAACACAGCCTTATGCCAGCGACACTGGTGCCATGAAAAGCTCATCTGTGCAGCCACTGTTGGAAGATGCCTTGGGTACCAAAGAAGCAGTAGTGAGAAAGAGCAACTGCAGTATTTAGAGGAAATGTAAAAGGGCTCACTTCCACCCAGGCAGTTTTCTCTCAATATCATTTTTTGCCAACTGATAGCAGTTCATAACCACGCAACTGGGGGAATCCCTGTGCCATCTGGAGCATTTCTGAATAGGAATTTCATAAACCATTATGCAACACTTCTACCTTCATGTGCGTATTCCCAGGAGGGCATTGCAGTGGCCCAGGAAATGAATGTTTTCAATCCTCACAAAACCTGATCAGCTCCATCCTGCATTTCACCACCTTCTGTCAGATGGCTCCACTTGGCATATCTTGACATCCCACTCTGAGCAATATTTGAAAGTGTATTTGAGGAATCTTCCCATTGCTGTACATAAGGAGGTAACATGGATTTCTGCTTCCCTGCATGGGTTAGTCATATTGTGAGTCATAACCAGAACACACAGCAGCACTACCAGACTCACCACCCTTCAGAGATGGGGAAAGAGGGACCACAGTTCTGTCCCAACAGGGTGACATCTGCCTGGTGCTGTTCAGTCCTCCTGGAGATGTCCAAAACCAGAATTCCCTTTCCCTGCAGGCATCACTAGGAGAAAGGCAGGTTTCAAAGCTCCCCTTGTGACACCGCCAAGGTTAGTACAAATATTCAGTGTCTTCAGCCCAGAATGGTAATTCCATCTAGCTGGAATTCAGTCTGCCTGTCCCATGTGAAAGCTATCCTGTCCCCATCCTATTGCTTCTGGACATTTTTGGCCACCTGAGGAAAGCAAAGAGGGGCTGTCCACCTCTCTCCTGTAAAGCCCTTTGTGATACTGCTGAAAGAAATACAGCAGGTTAGAAATTAATGGAGCACAGATTAGCTTGTGGTCTCCAAGAAAGACATAGCCTGGCACATTGCCTTTGAACAGCTTCTGCAAATACAGAACTTTCTTGTTATTATATATATAAATCTGGGGTTTTTTTCCAATGGATTATTTTTGAGTGTTTTGTGAGTAAAATGCATCCATCTTTTCACTGGCTTTCCACAGAGAAGTGCTCTGCATCCCAAAGGTCTCCAGCCAGCACAACACAACCCGGAGTCCAGCAGCATCGTTACAGCCTGCCACACTGCTGCCTCCCAGCAGAAGAAATGATAGCAGGTGCTGAGCTGATTCCAAATAATAAATATACTTGACCTCTCACTGCAACCTTTCAGTGTGCAGGGACAATCATTGGTGTCTCAGGGACAATCATTGGTGTCTCTCCTCTTTCCAAAGAGTGGATAGAGGTCACATGTCTTGATAAAAATATGAATACATTATCTTTGAGTTCTCTCCATCAGCACTGAAATTTATTGATATTTACTGGGCAGTAGAGACTGACAGATGGATGGATGGATGGATGGATGGATGGATGGATGGATGGATGGATGGATGGATGGATGGAAGAAAAGACCAATGGACACGGAAACTGTGTGGTCTCATTGTCTTTAAAGACCTCACTGATGTGAGATAGCACACATGCCCATCAGAAAACATCAGGTGGCCAAAGTGGTCAGACTGCTATTCTAGCATCAGAAAGGTCAGAATCTGGACAATTTTCTTAGAGACGTTGCCGCATTAAAAAAAAAAAAAAAAAAATAGGAAAAGCATTTTCATCTGTGGCCTGTAACAGCCTTTTTGTGAGCCCTTACAGACTTGGTACAGGAGAGGATGTCAATCTCAGTCATCCCTCAATCAGTCTTGCTGCTTCATTCTGATAGGATCATATTCATCCTGAATATGAAGCTCTCTGTTCATCTGAGGTGGACATCCTCATGGGACACCCTGCAGGCCTTCTTCTGGACCCAGAGGTACCCTGGAGGCACTCCATCACTGCTGCAGCACTGTTGGGTGTTTTTAACCTCTCCATTGATTTATAACTGCTCCAGGCCATAATGATCCTGTTAGCTGCATCCTCTTGCTTTCATTAAAAGCTCTTCTTTTCATCCTTGCAGTGTGTGAGACCTTCTTGTATCTGCATGTCTGCCTCAAAGCAGGATTGAACTCTGCAGAGCAGGAATTGCTTTGCTCTATTTTTTATTTATTTTTTGCCACGGTATGTGGCAAACCACAGCACATGGCAAACCATCCTGAGTAGGTTGCATCAGACATCAAGGCTTCCTCTCCAGCAAAGCCCACTGCATCACAAAACAGTGAAGGCTGGTCTGAGTGGAGCAGGGAGCTCAGGCTTGTGGAGGTTTATTTTGGGGGGAAAAGACCATCTCAGGGCAAGGACCTCTGCAAGACTTGGCGGTGGCTCAGCAAATCTTTCTTGCTCTTCTTTTGAAAGTACATTTCTAAATGTGCTGCCTTGAAGCCAAAGAAATTCCCAGAACAAGAATGAATTTTTCAGGAGGATGGAATGTGTCTACTGCTGTTCTCTAAGACACAAAGGAGACAGAAAAGGATTATTTTCTGATTTCAGAGAAGATATTCTTAGTATAAACTTCCAGTAACACACCCAGACAAAAACACACAAAAATACTACATATATGAACATGAATATGTGATTACCACCACCACCACCACTGTTTCAACAGAAGCTCATCCTGGCAAACCACCTTTATGTTCTTCTGCTATAAATCATTAATCTTAACCACTTGATCTGGAAGTAAAGCACTTTCTCTCCCAAGAACATAGTGACAAAGGGGAGAGAAAAAAACCAAGCAAAATTTGCTTTACTTGTTACTGAAAGCCCCGGTAATGCACTGTCCTTGTTATCTTTTCATTCTCAGAATGGCTGTGGAGTTGTTGCCAGGCTGTTGGGCAGGGCTGGGGAGTGGAAATTTATGTATGGAACCCTTAGGGCTAATTGCAGGTGTGACCTTTCAGGTGAATAGGAAACTCTTACACTTGGTCTGCACCCAAAGTGACAGCCTTATCCTCTGTGTCACGTAAACATGTTTAGTAAACTTTTTTTTTTCCTCCATTACTGAGAATTAAATCTAAACTAACGTGCTACTGAGCTGAGAAATGCCCTTTGTTCCCAGCAGTGGATCAGTCCCCCACTGATGATGGAGGGTCCTGATTTTGTGTCCTTCAAACCACCTCCCCTCTCTGCACAGGACACCCAGCCTGTGCAGCATCAGTGCCCATATTAGCAGCCAGGATGGCGCAGAAAATTCAGCCCTCGTGGTCTGTGGGAGGCACAGGAGTGAGGTTAGGACAGGACAGAGTGTTCTGAAGCAGCTGCAGACCAACACAGTCATTCTCTCTCTATATCTGTCTATACGCCCATGTACATATACTCAGAATATTTCCATTCTGATAGGAAAGCTTGATGAACAGAATCAATGCATTTCATCAGCTACTCCTAAAGGCTGAAGCCTCAGCAGGCTGTGAACTTCTAATGGAGGTCAAGACATTAGTGATTTTTTGTGATAATGCGGAAAAAATACGTAATCCTCTGTTACATGGCTTTCTAGCAAAGTCTGATCTCTGCTTCCTCTAGATACTTCCATTTTGTGACACTGCACAAGAGGGGATCCAGCCTTTTGGAAGTGAATATTATCAGATAAAGTAACTGACATTCAAATCTTATTATGGATATACATTGGTACATTTCTCTTCCACCAACGCTTCACACACATCCAGGGAATGATGCAGTCTTCTAACTGATTTGCCACTAACCAGTTAAAACACCAAACCCAGAAGAATCAAATCCCCTCACATTCTCACATCTGAAAAGAAAGCATTTGAGTAGTCAAACTTGTACTAAGCTTTTCAGAAAACCAGTTTGGAAAGGAATTCAGAGAACCCTCCAATCCATCTCAATGCCCTAAATACTACCGCTGGCTGAAAATAGAAAAATTCCACATCTGGAGTCCAACTAGACTTTATGCATCAAGAAAATAATCCAAACTGTGTGTGACAAACATTTTATCTGGCAATTTCTTTTTTTCTGATTGGAAATTTTCAACTGCCAGCATAAGTGTAAATTCTCCTCACTTCAGGCAGGTAAATATTTCCTTGAAACAGTGCCATGAAAAACAGGCCCACTGTGAGTCATTTTATCTCAGGCAATTTTTCATAATTGGACTGCATGGAACAGACTCCTCTTGTTATTGGTTTGATATCGGATAATAAAATAAATAATTTGCCACTTTTGTAAGCAGGAGGGAAACAAAACAGATTTATAGCACTGGGATTTGGAAATGCTTGTTACTTGCTTGTTTCCTATTTTCTGTCTTCTCAAGAGGTTAAATAAAAACATCAGTGTCTGTCTGCAAAGAGTTACAGGGGAAACAACAGTGTGTATTAAATTGAGACTTCAGAGGGGAATTTCAATCAGTATATTATCAGGATGTTCTGACAAAGTTTAAAATCTCTGGAGATAAAAACAGTTACTAGAACTCATACAGCTATTTGATGCTGATCTGTGATTGCTCTTACAAGCAAAAAGAGAAAAATGGAAAAAAACAGATGAAAATTTTAGCAGAAATTAAGGAACATGAAAGACGGGAAGGAAAGAAAAGGAAGGTGCAACAAGCAGAGAATAAAATAATAGGCATTAGAGACGCAAAGTTAAAAGAAAATGCCTTAAAGTAAGAAAGAAGGCACATATATTTCCTACTGAGGGATGAAACCTGAGAGTCCATTACTGTAAATTCTCCATTTTGTGATGTTCTCTCTATAACGATGTGTCTTCATCAGAGTTCAGAATGGGACTAATGGATTTGACTTGAATATGTGCTTTAAAAGGATAAAATAGAAATAAAAGTAAGTGAGAATAAGCTCAGTCATACAGAGTCTCCTTCATCAGCAAAGCCTCAGCAAGTCAGAGTTCCTCAAGGAAAAGGACAAAGTGCCAAGGGAAAGAAAAGCAGGGTCGGCTCTGGGGTAGATACAGGGTCGGGAAAGGCAGTGCCAGATGCCCATGGATGGACTGCCCCACCAGTGGCAAATCAGACTGAACCCAACCTCAGGCCTGGGGACATCCATCCCCTCCTGGCTGGGAGACTACTGGCAGCACCCTGAGTGGTGCAAGGCACACAGCAGCATTCAGGAAAGCCTCTCTGAAGAAAATAATGATGATCACGAAGAGCCTGAAAGCTGGAAAGTTTTCCAAGCTATGGCATTATCAAGGGTAGGAGCCCACCGGGTTGCCCAAGCCCTGCCCTGGAGGTTCAAGGCCTCCCATATTTCCACCTGCTCTCCAGGGTCACAGGCACCCACACCCCAGACCAACCCTGGGTGCTACAGGGAGCTCCTGTGCCCTGCAAACTCTGCCCCCTCCCTCCTCTCCTCTGGCCCTTTCTGTGCCAAAAGGAGAGAACATGCCAGGGTAGAAGTTCAGCCCCTATGTTCTGTCAGCTCCTCGAGGATATTGTTGCTTTCCATGCGCTGTGTGGGAGGCATAGGCAGAACCATGTTCCTTGCCTGGGCATCAGTAGTTGGGTGTTCTGGGTAAATGGTGAAATACCCCTCAGACTGCAACTTGCCAGCTCTGCTTCCCCCAAAAGACCACTCAAGAGTTGTCAAAGTCACCAAGTCAGTGCATTTGCTTTGCACAAATTTGGAGTTTCTCATTAGTTCAGAGATATGAAATGAGAGACTGAAGGTTTCAAAACTGCTGAGTATGACAGATACTTTGCTTATGTCTCACTCTCACCTCAGTTCATCTTCCATGCTACTTGACACTTATTTTTGAGTAGTATATACTATTATGGAATTCAAGGCTAAAATTTTTTGAAAAAAAATTTCTTCTGTAAATTCCTTGATCATCATGTAAACCACGGAAAGAATAACAATACTGTATTGAATATCCCCCCAATTAAACACACTGAAGGACAAAAAAAAAAAAAAAAAAAAAAAAAAAAAAAAAAAAAAAGACATCTCACCCAGGAAAAGCTATTTGGGTTTTACAAAGCCTTCTAAAATGCAAAAATATTGCATTTTAATGCAAGGAAGGACTATTACCAAAGAAATCATTACTCAGACATATCTCAAGCATTATAGACTACTGGAGAAAATCAGAAAAGCAGAAAAATCAGAAAAAAAACAGTCACTGAAGCTGAATTCTAAAAACACAACAGCTTCAGCCTTCCCATTGAGTCTACTACATACAAAACAGAAACATGTTTCAAAAAATTTGTCATTCAGAGGCATTAAAATTATTCAGTTACTGCCATCACACACTGAGAAAAATGACATTCCACCACATGAGTCATCTCAGCCAGGAAATGGGCACAAAATGTACTGTGATGCACACTGAGAAGTCACAAGCACAGGACCCAGAGAGGGAGTTTCTGAGGTGTAACAAGAGCATGACTTTTGCTGATACCAATTGTGAGCATGCCTTTAGCTAAGTACATGGGATGGCCACAGCGAGGAGGTGGAGGTGCTGCTGGAGGAGTCCCTGGAGGAGACCCACTCCAGGTGGGAAAGAGACATGGGAATATTTTTCTAGCTGCTCTGTTTCTATTTTTTAGCACACGTTGGATAAATGCACCCAATAAAACAAATTACTGCGGCAACTGGACTCTCACCATATAGCGCATCAATAAAACAATCTTGCAATAAAACAAGGAAATTTTGCATGGCTGCTCTGCTCTTTCTGGTGCCCGCTAACCCATGACAGAGAATAGCACTCTCTATCTCATTTAAGTGCATTTTAGATCCCCCCAAAAGCCATAACTGTCTGCTGAGCATATTTGGGGAGGACATACCAAGCCCTGTATCAAAGCAGAGGCAGGTTGACCCTCTGGAAACTGCTCAATTGCTGCTGAGCACATTGGCACCTGGAGACCAGGCAAGGCAGCTCACATCACTGTCAGGGTTTCTTCAGGGACGTGTCCCCCAGTTTGGCTGTCAAGGTGGGCGTAAATCCTCCTTCTGCTCAGGTGGGTCTAAACCTGTGTTATATTTTCCACTGGCCCCAAACCTCCGGGCACACCCTCCACTGCTCATGAGGACCCTCTAGCCTCACTCCTTGCCAAGATGGGAATGTGAAACTTCTCCATCTGAACCTCTTGATTCTGGACCTCCCCAGAAGCAGCACACCTAAATTTCCCCAAACAGACGCTGATGCTCCTTTACAGTGGTGCCTTTTCCCTCTTATGTCCCAGCTGATGTCCTTGACCTCAGAGGTACATACCCCAAATGCAGAGATCATCTTGGAGAACAAGAGGCCAAAGACTTTCTACAGCATCAAGTACAGAGAGCTTATCCCACGCAGTCTTTCCTCACTGCTGTAGCTGCCCTGCAGTGCAGTTATGTGGCACAATTCAATGCAGTTCATGACCCGTTCCTGTCGTGCGTGCATCACATGCCTTTGTTGCAGACAGCTGTTACTTATTCTAAGACTGTCTCAAAGTCTTCCTCAGAAAAATCCTCCACAATTTCAAAAGCCGTGATTTTCTTTATCTCCTTTTTGTTTCACAATCATGCTGGGAAAATTCTGGGGATTTTTTCTCCCTTCACTTTTAGAAGTCAGGATTGCATTTCACTTGAAAACAAAGCAAATGAATAATCTTACAGTCAGCCTCTTCCCTTAATGGGACATTTTTAACTTCTTCACTTTAAGGACCTTACAATGAAAGTCCTTGGTTAGCTAAAAACATGTATTAATTAGTATTTTATAATGAATTTTCAGTGCATATCTTTTCAATGGAAGTATTAAAAAACTTAGACTGCATTTTACCATCTTTGTGATCATTTGAAAATATTGCCCTTCATCATGCCTTATGATGACATAAGGAATCTTTCAAGAGACAACAGATTATGTGAAAGCAGTATCTGTACAAAAAGCATTCAGACAAAACCAGTATGGTATCTTCACTTTAAAGAGGTCTTGAACAAACAGTTTGTACAAGGGTCTAGAAAACAGCAAAATTGAAGGAAAGGAACAAATGAGTAGCTCATTACAGTGGAAAACAGTTAATGACATCTGGTCCTGCATGTGGAAGTTTGCCTCCATCAGGTTCCAGCAAAACTCCCAAAGTGTAGAAGTGACATGGTAACTGTGTTTGTGGTCCCAGCATGAAAGAACTGTATAAATTTACAAAAAGAAAGTCAAGGAGTAGTCAACATTGTGGTTTGTCTCAAACCACACACAATGTATTGGTGTTCGAAAGCCCAAACACAATTAAAAAGAGACCACTTGACTTGTCTTCTTGACAACTTGACTTCTGTGGCCGTCCTGGCCACAGAAACTGCTGAAGATGGACTAGTAGATTGCATCTGGCTCCCTCATGTCCTTGGCAGCTTCCCTTGAAAGCCAGACGTGGCTCAGCAGGGGGGTGCACTTACATCCTCTGTCTTGTGATCTCCCGACAGCTGAGCACAGGGGAAAGCTATGGATTTCCTAACCACAAAAGGACACGTGTCTGGAATCAGATTCCTTGTGGGTGCCAACAGTAGGACTGAGAGCTAAGCTTTTTTGAGTCATTCATCAGCTCATATGTGAGTTGTCAGCCATTTGAACGTTTTCCACAAAAGCTGCCACACAGTCTGTGCTCTTTATCCATTCTCCAAGTATAGCAGTAGGGATGTGTCAGACCCACTATTTCAATTATTAAAACTTTCTGCCTAGTTTGACAAACTGGAGGAAAGTTCTAGATAGAGATGAGCATTAAATAACCTTCTTGCATCCTCCTAAATCTCCAGTTCAAAGCAGTACATAGTGTAAAACAAAAGAGGAATAATTCTCTCACACTTAAGATACACACTGAAATCCTTGTCTGACTTTCCCTGCACTCAAATCCAGGCCACTTCACTGGTGCTTCAGAGACTTCCAAAGCTTCTGTCCAGAGCATCAGTTTTACATCCCCCAATTTTTAAAGCAGAAGAGTTAGCTGGAACACAATCAGAGAATGGAAGAAGAGTTTTAGGATAGGTCCAGTTCCTCATAATTATTAGTTACCCTACTCAGGATGGTGGCACATGGTTTTACGACTTTTTGGAGGGGAGAGGTTGGAGCATTGAAATCCAGGAAGTCCAGTGTGTCATGAGGAAAAGGGTAGCAGCAAGTTGGCGTTGCTGGGGTGAAGCTGTGGGAACATGTGTCCTGTTCCCAATGGAAGCCAATGAGGCTGTCTGAGGCTGTCCCCAGGAGAATCCAGGCCTGCTCAGATCTACTGTCTGAGCTGCTCTTAGGAGGGATGCCTGTGCCATTTTGGCCAAAATGCCCTGGGTGAGTCCAAACAGTTTGACTGTGAGTCCTGAGACTCACTGGCCCAAGCTCCTTACAAAGTCAACAAAGACAAAAACATTTCTGTAGGGCAGCTCAGGCTTCCAAGGTCCAAGTCTGGGCATACCTGCTCTCCCCCTGTCCCACAGAGTCTGAGGCAACTGAACTTCAGAGACGGATGGTTTAGGAGAGGTCCACAAGAGGAAGATGGACACAAGGTTTAGACAGGTGCTCACAGCTGAGTGTGGTTTGGGGGGTTTGGAGACACTGGACAGGGCAGCAGCTGGTCAGGGTAATATTGTAGCTGGGGCAGCCTCTGGGACAGGGGATGAGTGCCTCCCCAAAGAGAACAGTGTGTTCCTGCCATCAAAATGGGACAATTAGCTGAAACCAGTGGGGATTGTGCTCAAGTACCACAGAGCCAGGATAAAAAATTATAAGTACCATAGAAATCTGTAATGTATTTACTGTGAGTAAGCTGAAGGCACAATTCTAATCCCACTCAGAATTCCCGTTGTAAAAGTACATCAGTATTTGCTTTTAACAAACCTGTTCTGCAAAGAGTACTTGAGAGATCTTTGAGTCATATGAGCAGAGTCCAACTCCTCTAGGACCTGGAGCAACTGAGATACTTTGCATAATTTATAATGTAAAGCATATCTAGAGGGAAAGGAATCCCAGGAGTTAATGGGTTTAACTCCACTAATTTCAGTAAGTTATAGCACTGACTCCAGGCCTCAGTTCAACACACCATATTTTAGTGAACTAGATCCAAAAATAAACAGATTTTTTCTGTAATTTTTAGGAAGACAAAATATACAGATTCTGACTTTTCAAAGTTACTCCCACGAAAAAGGCAGGGACTAAAAATGAGACACTTCAGGCTAAGAAAACAGCAGCAAACTGAAAACCTCAGTATGGAAATAACCTTCTTTGTCCAGTAACTCGTGATTTAGGTATAATATTCTGGCCCTGAAACTAAAGCTGAAGGAGGTTTTATTACAAATGCAGCTGCATTTTTAATTAGACAGTGAAAAGTAGTGGGAAAAAATAGCATAGGAACAATTTTGTATGGGGACCGTGTGACCTAATAGCTGTTTTTCAACTCTAATATCAATGATTTTGTGCTCTAGTTTCCTTCATCAACTGGCTGGGGACTGTTTTTCAAGTCATTAGGAAACTAGGAATGTACCGATTTTATTTTAGAACCACAGAGAAATGGCACCTATTAGAGAAAAATGGGGATTTTATTCTTACCTAAACTGATTGTGCATTGTTTAAACTGGGCTGATACCATGGCCATGCTTTTTTTGCTGCTGATAGACAGAAAAGAGGAATCAGACCCCATATGATATTTCCAGACAGCAAGTTACAGACCGAACTTGTAGAAGTGGCAGTTCTTTGTGTTTCCATAGCAACCCAAGCTGCAGTTGTCAGTAATTAAAATTAACTCCATAGTTTTATTGGAATGCCAGGAGCTGCCTTCTCAGATGATGGAGACAAAACAGAAGCCACAATATCTGCAAAAATAACAGTTTTCTATATACAACTCTGTCGTTTCACCAGCAGCATTCAGTCACATTGCATCTTAGTCCTTGCTGTGCTTTTCTGGCATCTGTTTGACCAGCAGTAGAAAATGGTATCTAGACAATTTTAACCCAACTCCCACGGCAAGCCCAGAGCCTTGCAGATGCCTCCTGCTGCTGACACGTGGTTCTCCTGCCCAGGCAGTCCTAGGTCTGCCCTCCTCTCTCCTCAGCTTGTAGGTAAGAAAGGTGAGCATAGCCATTCTCCAGGTCAGGCTCAGCTAGAGCCCACTGAGGCTTGGGCTGATGAGAAGGTGCAAACTGTGACTCCTAGAAGCTGGACAGAAAAACCCATTGAGATAGTCTTGCCAGGCTCTGACATGGCGTTAGGGTGGCTCCTTTCATTCCTGGCCAGCTACCCCTGAGCTGCCATCCTCAAAGCAATTGTCTGTCCCACAGATCACATAGCATGGGCTGGGCTGCAGAATGCAGCAAGCAGTGGTGCTGCTGGGGAGGGGAAATTTGCAGCACTCCAACTCTTCCCAGGGTTCACTCCTACTAAAAGCTCCCTAGAGAAAGGGCATGTCATACAGAATATATCTACGTTCCAAGTAAGGGACATGAGGGGAAAGCCCAGCACTAAGCCCCTGATCATCAAGCACTGCTGCAGTCAGGTAATTTCTTGCTTTGCTCTTGACCTTCCCCACCTGCTCTCTGCAAAGCAGGGTTTGGACATGAGTGCTGAGATGGTTCATTGCAGGACTTCTCCCCAGTGTGACTATCAGTGTGACCGATTTGAGAAGAGAGAGAACTGTGTTTGGCTCCCTCTGCACCACCACTTCTCCAGAACCATCCTGGAAGGCTTTGCAACCTCACGTCTTTGTGCTAAATAGCAGCAAAACACACCACCAGGATCATCGGGAAGACCCACTGCTGTGGTGGGCTGCAACACTTCACTCATTTTCCATTAGGCAAGTGAAACTGGAAAAATACGGTAAAAATAATAATCACAGTTTTCTGTGGGGCCCAGGGGAGAGCCAGGGCCAAGTGCTGTTAAGTGTAGATGCAGCCAGTCTGCTCTGGAGGGAGCAGAATGGACATGAACCTGTTTGTTCTCCTTGGCCTCCCACGCAAAGATCAGTCCTTGACTCTCTTTTGTTTACTAGTAGGGATGTATACATGGAGAATACTGAAAACCAGTCCTGTGTCTAAAAACCTCCTAACTTAATAGAAAAATAAATTATTTTGCTTCTCAGAGAAAGATTCTATTTTCCAACTGGCTAAGTATAAATTGAAATTCATCTCTTAGGGCCATAGCTTACCAACAGCTAGCATCTCCAGGAAAGCAGATTGCCATTAATTGCTCTTAGTTGTTAGGTAAGACAAAATAAAGTGTTACATTAATAAAAAATATTTTCCTAATGTCTACCCTGAAAGGATAGCAGTTAACAGCAAAAGAAATACCTGCATTTCACACTAATAATTCAAATGAGCCAGGAAATTGTAACAGCATTGATTTATATCTTTAGAATGAATGGGAATACAAAATACATACATGTATCATGAGCTCAGTAATAGCATCAAAACTCTATGCAGAGAAGCATATGCTGTAAGGATAATATCCATTACTAGCATGAGGTCTTCTACCAAAATTCCATTGGCGAAACTATACTTTCTGCAATGATGTCTTAAGAGACATCTATGGAAACTGACTTCAATAAAGAAGACTGGAACTGGAACCCTGAGTTTGTTGTTTTTATTTTTTTTAATACAGTTTGAAGAAAATTTTGTTGGTTTTTTTTTTTAAGTTTGGAAATCAGCTTTAATTTTTGCTTTGCTCCTTTCCTTTTATTTAGACAATAAATATGTGGAAAATTTTGCTCTTCCTAATTCTTACCCCAGAAAGGTTCAAAGCATCAGTTCAAGAATCTCTCACAGGGCAAAATAGTGACCCAGAGCTGTGATTCAATAATCCACCCTGCAGATGGAACAACCCAGTCACACTGTGATTATTGATCACCACTTGCAGCTCTGGTTTTGTGCTGAAACAAAATTCTGATAGAGGCACAAACCACAGTTTCCAGGAATGTCCATACAAGCAGCACAACACAGTGATGAGCATTCAGGGCATGTGAACAAGAAGGGTCCCTTTGGAAGCAAAGCCGTGTTTAGAGGTCTTCAACCTGCAGCTTGTTATACAACACTATCAATAGTAAAAATCCTGCCAGGAGTCACACTATTTTTCAAAATGAGCTTGTGTTGCTCTGGGGTTGTATTGGTTGTATCGTTGTGCTGCTGCATTTGACTGTTTCCTTTCCCTCCCATTTGAAACTTGATAAGATCATGGTGGGAAATGGAGCATAAGGTGGACAAACAATGCTGTTACTTGGTGAGAAATGCACTCAGAAATAGAGGAAATCCTACATTTCCTTATGAAGATAACTTTTCAAATAAGACTTTAAGCAAATATGCAGGTCCTACTCACAAGGGGAGCCTGACGTGAGCCAGGCAAAAGCTCCAAAGTGTGTTGTAAAGGGACACTTAAGCCTCTGTATAAAAGGTATCTAACAAGTGCCAAGGCAGAGATCCATGTCCAGACCTCGGGTTCAAAGGACTTAATGCCAATGAGCATTAAACTGAGCCGTGTTCATGCAGGCTGCCCAGGAACCTCTCTGGCTGTTTCACTGCTGCTTCCTGCCTCTGGTGAGGGGCATGTGCTTGGGAAGTCCCCCTAGAATGCTAAATATGTCCCACATATGCAGGGGGGATCCCTGCAGCCACCAAAACAGAGTGACCCTCTTGCTTGTGCCCCTCAAGCCATGCACAGTATATGCACCATGGCAAAGAGTTTGTTGCAAGGATGGGGTGGGACGCAAAGCCAGAAATCTGTGTAAATGTGGCATCACCCCAAGACCCACCCCATGGGAAAAATTTCCACATGGGGAAAGAGGGTACATGCAGGGAAGAAGAATGTCAGCAAATCCACCCCAGCCCATGTGCCCAAGGGGTGGTCTTCAGGAGAAGCTGTGGTTTTAAAACGAAGCACATACTCAAGTGTTCTGTTAAAAACCTTACACTGCTCACCACGTGAGCAGCAGCACAGCTTTCTCAAAACAGGCTGTCTGGGAAGTTGATTGACAGTCTTTCTGCTTATGATACAAATTGAAGTACATACACCAGGGACTTTTCATACGTATCACATATGTTTGGTGCAGTAGGACACAAAAATTTGTGAATTGAGCTCCTCAGTTTAGGAGAGACCAAGCTCATCTCATGCAGCCTTGGATTTAATACTAGATTTCGACAAAACAGAAGGGGAATTTGAACACTTTCTTGCAGGTGCTCACGTGCCCAACACATTTGTTTCTCGTCAGGAAGGGTTACAAGTTTCAGAGCCAGGTATTACCATGCCAATTTTTTCTGAGCAGACAAAACTCAGGTCAGCAAAAGCCTGCCCAGAAAGTGGAAAGCAGACCTTTCTGCATAGCATGACAGAGGTAGGAAGGAGGGGGAACTGCAACCTTTGACATTGCCTCTTGGATAGCCCAGACCTGCAAATACCTTTTCCACTCATCCTGCCCAGCAGGACACCCTCGGCAGCAGCAGCAGCCGTGAGTGTGAGCAGTGCTGGCAGAGGCAGCCAAATGCACCCAAACCTGCCAACATGACTGTGCTGTCTGGTAGAAGTGGAGAGAAAGATAACAGCAAGAAAAATTTAAATTAATTAAAGATATGGCTTTAAAACCTCAGCATCTGCTCTGAAGGAGTTAAACCTGTTCTTTGTGCGTCTCTGACCTGTCAATAGTGATAGAACAGCCTCCTTTCCTCCTGCTTTTTTATATACTCCTGCACAGTTGGATTCCAACATGCAGGCATGGCTTCTCTAGAGCTTTATACATTTTGTCATGGTTGGCTGCATTTTTCAGAACTCTTTCTTTTGCCTTCATTAAACTTGAATAAAAAGAGGTCTATTAAAAAATGCAAAGGACTCATTTTTCAAAATCAAACCTAGTCTCCAATTTTTCATAGTTAGAGCACTGTTTTTTTCATTTGGTTTAATCCTAACTGCAAAAGCAAAAAACCAAACCCATTTAGAGGGTAACCAAGGATATAAATGCCTCAGGACCAAGCAGGGCAGTCCAACACTGCCTGCTCCATTCATGAGTTGGGCTCTCCATGGTTGATGGTGGGAGGAAGGCATCTTCCCAGAAACAGTGTCCCTGGCAAAGTGGTCACAGCACTAAAGCCTGACAGACTTCAAGAGGCATTTGGATAACGCTCTGAGGCACATGATGTGACTCTGGGACTGTCCTTCACAGGGCCAGATTTTGGATTTTGATTATCTTTGTGAGTCTCTTCCAACTCCAGGTATTCTCTGATTCTGTGATTCAGAGCAAGAGCCAAACTGTGGAGCTCCAGCAGACCTTCTGTAGACCCCTTTCTCTCACTGGCTGGCATTAGGTGCCTGAGTTTAAATCCTTCAATCAGTTGTACAAATATCCACAGATGTGCACTAAACTTTGTCACAGCTGTGATCAAGTCTTAAAAGAGCACTTGGCCATATCTTGGGAATTGTATCAGAGCAATCAATATCTTCCAACCAGACAAGACAGAAATTTTGGGTCAGGTTTGGATTCACAACTAAGCACCCATTTTCAAGGTCACCTTGTCTCTCAGGCTTCTAAGTCAAGCTATTTCTAAAAGGTTTGCAAACAAAAAGAGCTCCATATTTTAAAGACCATAGTGCACAGGGTTAGGCACGAACTGTTGCAATTGTCAGTGCTCTTCTCACACCAACAGGACAGGCAATGACATTTGCCTTGGGCAGCAGCCAAGAGATGCACAAAAGCTCAGGCTTTTTGAAACTTAGGAACACTTGTATAGGTGTCTAAAATGACAGCTTGGGTTTCTGGGGAAGGTGTCTAAGGAGAATAGACAGAGAATGTAGTGGAGTCTGCCAGGCAACCACATCTCTCAAGTTGAAAAGACCACTGTCAATAAGCCTGGTTGCACACATTTGAACCCACTGATTTAAAGAGTAACTGTCCACCAGGACCTGTTGCTGCAAACAAAAATATGATGAGAGTGTGAGGGTAAGATGTCAAATTAGTCAACACCATGCTTTTAAACACATAGTAATGGCCACCAGAACAGCTGCTTTGTCTAATATTTTCTTTCCAGCAGAGAAGACCATAGCTGCATTCCTGTCTTGGCACAACATGTAACACAGAAAAAGTCTTCAAGTGTTTCTAAGCACTTTTTGTTGTGAAAGATTCAAAGCGAAAGCATCAAAGATCAAGATGTATGTGACACCTGCTCATTCCCTAAATCTGATGGAATCTAGGGGTTAGTTTATGTTGTCATTGGCTTCTAGTTGTTTTCTGCTGCAGCCCAGAAAAACATGGCTGCTTAGGAGGAGGAAT
Source organism: Sylvia atricapilla (assembly GCF_009819655.1). Taxonomy (NCBI): domain Eukaryota; kingdom Metazoa; phylum Chordata; class Aves; order Passeriformes; family Sylviidae; genus Sylvia; species Sylvia atricapilla. The sequence continues at coordinate 14,739,557 of NC_089142.1, forward strand.
CAGTTTAGATGCTTCAGACCTAAAATCAGATCTGTAGCTGATCCTCCCCGAATTACAGTCACTATCCCTCATTACTGGAAAAATCAGCCAATGCTCTAAAAACCATCTGTCATTTAAACCATGTTGTCTTTGTTCAAGCCTTTTGAATCTATTTTAATTTTCACATCAGAATTGTACAGCCAATACCTTTATTCAAGCTGACTCTTTAAGGCAAGCTAGCGGAGGCAGGAAAGCAAAACATCTTCCTCCAAGCCCATAGGGAAAGTCAGGCACAGACTTATCCCACCTGCATCAGTGGGGAACAAGAGAAACCAAGAACTTCAGACCATGATTCAGCTCTCCCAAGGCACAGACCACCTTAGAAAGTGACCATCTCTTTCCATTACCATACAGATAGCCAGAACTGAGAGATGTGTTTAACCAAGGGCCACTGTTAAGTGCTTAAAACTGGGATCACTGGAGGGCTGTGGTGAGGCTGTGTGAACACGGCCTGAAGTAACTTTTAGAATGCCACATTGTTTAGCTGGACTGTTCACTTTGCTTTCTGCAACCATGAAATTGGAAGACAATTCTAAAATGCTCTATTTCAAATGCCACGGGTTAGTTATTCAAAGGTTTTCATCCATCTCACAAAAACTTTAACTATCCTGCAGACTTTGATGAGCTCAAGTGGGTACACTTGCTGCAGATCACGCCTTGTGGTCTCCTCACCAGCCTATTCTTTGTGCATTTAAAATTGCCCTTGCTAGTAATAATGAGCATCAAAGCTTCTCCTTGAAGCATCTGGGAATATTTCCCTTCAGCTGCCTTGTGAAAGCTGTATTATGTTGGAGCAATATTTGTAAAGTATTTTGTTAGACTCTGTCTAACGAAAAACCATCAAACAATCTTTTTAAATCAAAAAGACCAATGACAGACTTGTTCTGAGCAGAAAACTCGTCATAGTATATGATGGACTCCCATTGTGGGTTGTACACTGGAAATGTATTTCCAAAACTAGAGGGGTAAAAGGTAAAAAAGAAAAGGGGTTTTCTTATACATGAGCAATGGATGTTATAAAATTTCTCCCTCTTTGAAGGAAAATTAGAGCTTAGATCTTCCAGCTGCCACTAATTCACTTGTAACAAAGCATGATCAATTATTGCTATAAACAAAGCACATTCCAAGACAATTGAGGCTGAGGCAATAAAACCACCCATTAGAACAGACACGTTGGACAGGCTCCAGTCAGTCTCATTTAGGTGAGTAATTTAGGCAAAGCTCCACTGCAATTTTAGTCATCTGGCCTGGGAGAGGAGGGGAAAGAAGACAGTTCAGGCAGCCCAATACACCACCCTGGAGTTTTCTTCTGGAATCAGTGGAGGAGAGTGAGGACTGCTAAAGATGGAGAGGGGAATACAGGCAGCCCTGCACGGGACAGGAGGACACTGTCCTTCCACGTCACAGGCCTGCAGGTTGAGAGACCACTCAGGAGATGCCACAGCCGGGAGGGTGGACAGCACACAGCCCCAACAGGACTCAGCTCCATGTTGCCTCCTCTGGGCTAGAGGAGGGCAGCTGGGGCCACTTCTCTTCACCCAGGGGAGTCTCTAAGGGCAGCTGAATAGCCCTCACAGTTTGGAGAGCAAGGAAATATAAATGTATGAGTGCAAGCCCTGCTCTGTCAGTTGTCTTCAATACAAAAGAACAGTCTTCAGCCCATCAATTTATTTGTTCGGATCTAGCCACAATCAAAACAGGGTTAACAGTTAAGCTCCTTTCCTCCTGGAAGGGGGCCTAATACCAAGGCTCAAGTAATGTGTTTTCTACGCTGTCCCTCACATGAACACATGACACCTGTCTCCAAGGGGGGACCAATTTTGTCAGGAACAGGTCAAGTGTAGATACTCAGGATACTCCACAGCAGATTGTCTCTATTACTCTCCCACAAACCCACCAAGGCAAGCACCATGCGCTTATGATGGTGGAAGCAACCACTGGATTACTGAAAACATATTCCATGCCCCATGCCACCACCTGGAACACTGCCCAGGGCCTTGAAAAGTGAATCTTATGGCAACATGGCATCCCAGAAAGAATTGAATCAGACAAGGGAACTCAAACAAAGGGTTGTTCCAAAACAACCTCGTAGCCACCTGAGTTGAAGATCACAGCATTTTGTGGGATTATCACATCCTTATCTGTGAAAATCAAAAATACTGTTAAAGCCAACATTGAGAACAATGGTTGGGGGGACCCTCAAACAGTAGGATACACATTTAGCAAAGGCCACCTGGGCAGTAAGCACTAGAGACTCTGCCAGCTGGGCCAGCTGTGCTCAAACAAACTTACATAGTGGAGAAGGGGATAAGGTCTCTATAGTGAACACAAAAAAAGCTTCTGGGGAAAACAATTGTCACTGTTAGAGACATGAAAGGATGAAGCAGGCAGCAGGAGGTCAAGTAAGGAAGCCTTCTACTTTATTTTTTCCGATTCCATATATACAGTTTTACAAGCAGGCCAAGATTGGTTACATAGGTAGCCATTTCTTTGACCTCCTGAACATCAGCATCAATCATATTTCTCCTCCCAGAGCAGAAATATGTAAACAATAGATGATTTCTAAAAATATACACAGTTTACTTGAAGCTGCGTGAGAACAAACAGTGAAAAGCAGGCAAACATGAAGCAACAAACAATTTGAGTTATCCCTGCATCAGGCAATGACACACCCATCCATGGGGTTGCTTTTGCTCAAGGACCTGGGTGCACTTGGTGGGTAATGTGGGAGGATAGGGAAATCCAAAGTTTGCTTCTAGGGGATCTGGTTCTGTGTGAGAATAGCCAGTGATTTGGATTGTATGACGTTAATTGCCATTAACACTCATGTCACCACTGCTGAGCTGGCTACATGCAACATCAGGGGTATTACAGTAGGAATCACCCAGATTAATGAAAAACAAACTTTGATGAATCTGGGCAAAGAGCCGAGATAGAACTGAACAAGCACAGCAGTGATGGAATAAGAACTGACTTCAGCAGGCAAAAATTCAACACCACACACCACCTCTCCAGCCTCGAAGGACTAAAATGACAGATGGAGCCCAAAGTCATGGACTAAATGAAGTCAGTAGACTTGTTAGGGGGATGACGCATAGATTAAAGGAATGATATCTGTGTTTATATATCAAAAGACAGGAAAAGTGACGGTGGTTACTTGGGGTCTATTGAAAAGTGTGGGACCTGGGAATGACATAAATGGTATTGAATAAGGGGTGAATATTGCTCTGATTTCAGCTAGGATAGAGTTAATATTATTCCTAGAAGCAAATATAGTGCTGTGCTTTGGATTTAGGATGAGAGTAATGTTGATGATTATCAGCACACTGGTGTTTTAGTTGTTGCTAAGCACTGTTTACACTCTGCCCAGGACCTTTCAGGTTCTCACCCCACCCCACCAGCAAGTAGTCTGGGGTACACAAGAAGCTGGGAGGGGACACTGCTGAGACAGCTGACCCAAACTAGCCAAAGGGATATTCCATACCATATGGCTTCATGCTCAGCATATAAACTAGGGGGAAACCTGGCCAGGGGCCACTGCTTCAGAACTGGCTGGGCATCAGTTAGTGGGTGGTGAGCAATGCATTGTGCATCACTTGTTTTGTACACTCTAATTCTTGTATCATTGTTATTATTGCTATTATTTTCCCTTCTGTTTCTGTCCTATTAAATTGTCTTTATCTCAACTCATGAATTTGACTTTTTTCCCAATCCTCTCCTCCACTCCACTGCAGGGAGGGAGGAGGGAGTGAAGGAGCAGCTGTGTAGTGCTTAGCTGCCTGCTGGGTTACATCATGACACCCAGCAGTCAGGACAACTATAAAGTACTGGTGTAGGTACTATGTCAAATAATTTCCCCACAAGTGAGATCCCTGGAGGAATCTCTCAAGTGCTAGACTGTAACATTAAGACCAGTATCTATCAGCACCCCAAATCTGACTACAGTCCAACTACATAGTCTCACCTATTTAGGCTGCTCTGGGGAAAGATCAAATAGCTCTTTGTCCAACCCTAGATCACAAAATCCTTTGAGGTGACCTGCTCCTGAGAACTGGCACATCTATTCAACCCTGAGCAAATTACATCTGTCACCCAAGGAGGTTCTATGCTGAAGCCAAAGATGAGTACAGAAAATTCTGGGAAGCTGATGGACAGGTTTGTCCAAGGCTTGAATGGGGTTCCAAGTGGTGGGATCCATGCCAAGATGGCAGGAGCAGCTCATCCTGGAATGCCACTCAAAAACCAGTGAAAGTCAGATATTATTATTACATGCAGAGCTGCCACACAAGTTTCTGATACTGAATAGCAACAGGTGGCAATGAGAAGGTGTAAAAAATGTGTGAAGTATACACTGTTCCCACTGTTCCAGATCATCCTGCAATCAACATTTTGGAGAACACTTGGGCAACACTTAACTTTTGTGCTTGATTGGCACAACCAACCGTATCTTCCAGCCTCTCTTTTCCTTTTGCCAGTACAATATTTTTTCACAACTTCCATGATTCAGTCATGTACATTTCTTCCTTTTTCTTGTGTGAGATTTTCTGCTAACAATGCCTTACACTCTGATTGCACTCGATTATAAATTATAGTGAATAATTATTTTTATTCACCTCTTCTAAGCATCTGACCTCAGCCCCAAGTCATCTCTTCTTGGTGTGGAAAGTTTAGTCTATTCTGTGTTTTCTGCTATAGAAACAGTTCATATTTCTGATTAATTTCCTCTGCAACTTTTCATGTTTTACTGTTTTTGCACAATTTATTTCTTATATAAAAATAAAGGAATACATTTCTTAACTATTAGAAACATTTATTATTTATTTTATGCACTTAGGTGCTGCATAAATTCTGATTACATTGACCTACATCTGCTAGGTCCTTATTTTTGGGCAATATCCACCATCTAGCTGCAGACCCAAGTTTAGATTCCTCTTTTTGCTCCTACTCTTTAGCTCTGCCAGTTCCCAAATGGTATCAGTATTACTCACCCTGCTACAGCAGGTCAAAGTTTTGGGATGTTGGATTTTTGCTACCCAGACTATTTTTTAAAATTTATATTTGGAGAACAGGAAGTATCTGATTTGTGAAAGTCAAATTAATCCAGGACCTACACCCCAGCCATCAGTATCCTTTTGGGGAAAAAAATACACTAAATCAACAGAACCTTTTCGTTTAGATGCCATTTATTAAAATGCAACATTCACATTGTCTGCAAATAACAGCCAGATGAAACTTGTTGGAAGATTAAGTTTCAATTACAGCTGACATTTCCAAAACACCGTGTGACAGAAAAGCCATTCATACCCCCAAACCCAGACAGTCACCTCATATCTTCTGTTTCTGGTCATCAGCTTTTCAAAGGGTCATCACTGGCAGAATCCACTGAAGAGATACAGTGGCTGACATTTTTGTGCTCCAGCAATCATGGGAATCATCAACACTGGAGTCAAATAAGGAGAGCAATCACACAGCATTCCCAGCAGCCTATGGGATGCTCTAGTGATCAGCACGTGTTGATGCTGTGATTTCAAGTGACATATTTGATTGTACAGGCAAGTGAAATTTTTTCTCATATGTAAGGAGTGATGGGAGAATGTTCATCACTCAATAACAGTGGTTTGGGGAAGAATGGTTTGCCTGGAGTTTTGAGTGTTGTTTTTTCACCTCTCACAGAATTCCTTTGAGTCTCAGGCAAGCAGTTTGCGCCACGTTTAAGACAGAACTACAGGGAGAACAGGAATGGGTGCCTTTGGTTGTCTTTCTGGGCTCCTTCTGGGCTTCACAGGCTCATGTGAGCAGGGTTCACTCTATATGGGTATTGAGAGCATCCTTCCAGAGCAACTGTTTAGGTGCTTTTGAATCTACTTTCCAGGGAAATACCTGCAAGTTTCAGCTACTCCACCAAATGAAAAAAGGAGTTGAATTGTACATTCTAAAACGGAGAGATTGGGCTGGAACACTAAGAGGCCAGCAAATCTCCAGTCATGTCCTGAACACAGACAGACTGTCTGAGCATCATCACCCCTGAATTCCTTTGCTGTCTCCCTGGAGAGTCTGGACAGGAATACCTGGGTGGGTTTCATGGCTCATGCCTGCGAGCTGGGTAGGCAACATCATGTTTGGAAATGCCCAAATCAGCTGCAGTGTAGGCAGAACTTGAATTACACACTTGTGGCAGGGATTGTCTACGATTACAGCCAACACAATCAGTAGCCTCTTGCAAAAAAAAGGTCTGTAACTAGGATTGTTGGACACTACCAAAATGTTCATCTGGAATAACTCTGGCTTATAAGAACAAGCTTTTCCAGAAGGTGTATTCTGAGTATTTCTTGTACTTCTGCAAGCCCTTTGGGAAATGGAACCATTCCAAGGAATAGTGTCTTTCAAACAAAGTCATATGAGTCACAAAAAACACCATCTAAAAGTGCCTATATGTGAGTAGATTTCTGCTGTCCAGAGTATAACTAAAAATAAATGAATAATCTAATAAAGAAAGCTACAGGAAGAAGACTAGATGACAGGAATTTTCTTGTAATGTGCCCTCAGCTGGACTAAGCAGCTTCTAATTCCACTGATCGAGATGGTTTTGAGGGACAAGCTTAGGGTTAGATAAAGAGCTGTTCTTAATCTGACTTACTTGAAAATACACGACACACATCTGTCTCAGAGCTGCAACAAAATATTTATCTTCATCTTTGAGACAGGAAAATTACAAGATCAATTGAAATAAAAAATGTACATATATAATGCCCAGCTCCCCTTTGCCTTGAAAAATTATAAATATTCTAAAACTCCAAAGCAATACTCATAGTTTTAGCTAAACTACCTCTTGACAAGAAGAAATTTTAGAAAACTGCCTGATAGAAGAACAGCAGCTGAACTCCCTCAGTTTGGGAAGAAATCTTATTTAGGAAGAGGTCTTTTCACAGATCTAGTCTCTTGCTTAAGGCTGTTTTGTACCAATAGCACTATTTGGACCATCAGTAAAATGGACTGACCATTGCATCCAGAACAGCTACTTAGGTTTCTCATCTTTCAAACACCTGACAAATCTTGGCATTATTGAGATGCATTTCACATCTACATGAAGTACCTCAAACCATCTTAAGATTTATGAAGTGCATTAGTCTTTTCATTGATGAACATTTCCTAATGGTGAGGGGGGGTTTTGTCTCCCTTATTTCCTTCCTGAGAGCATTTAGCACAAGTCAGATTACTTTGCCCATAAATGTTGAGTGCTGTTACGTGCATTGCAGGGCTATTACCACCAGCTCCTTTTTCCAAAAGAGAGACTGATCTACGCCCACAGCTGACAGCTCTCCCTCTGACACCACCTTTCTGATCACAGTGTATCTTCTTTCATCCCAGCAAGCCTCTAAAGTAAGGCTTCTGACCCAAACACCAACAGAGTCACTGGGCACCTCTGCCCACTGTGAACAGTAAGACCCAGGAGTCCCTCTAATCTGCATCTGATGTTAGGATGAAATACAGATGGGCTGTGAATCAGCCTCCCGTGAGCAGACCTCAACGAGAGAAAAATCAGATTGCATGGATGTGTTTCAGCCAACCTACTGATAGAGACAATTGAGAGATCAGGACCTGGGGGCTTACCATGACCTGGCTGATCTGCACTCTGCACACAGGTGCTGCTTCCCACAAACACTGGATGCGGTGCAGCGTGCCAGGAGCAGTATTAGTGTGCACCCCTGGAGCTTCAGTGCACCCACTCCAGAGGGAGAAGCAAACTGGTGGAGTAGATAACGGAGATGAGCTGAAAGCCTCAGTGGATATTTTATGCCTGTGTATGACAGATAAAAATCAAAAGAAAAAATCCAGTCTTATTTAGATTTTGTGCTCATGGAGGGCACTGAAAAGCTAAAGCAGTGCTGCTGAAACCCAGTCTGGGCTTTGATGAGCTTCAGTTAGATAAGATGGGAAGTTTATGGTCACTAAACTAGCCTGTTTACTTGAGCTGTTTCTTCCGTAAAATCTCCAGAGCGCTTCCTTTAAAAATGCGTTTAAGAATACAATTCTAAAACAAATATAAATAAAAAATATCTTATTATTGGCAAGAATGATGATTTACTGGAATAACTAAGATTAGTGGTGTCTTAGGCCTTTTCCTCCCATAATTTGAGTGTGAATACACATAGCATTCCTTTGTTTTGCACCAAAATAAATCACTTACAACTATTTGGAAACGAAATGATACAGTCATTTCCTGCCTTAGGCTGACTGTATTTCTGATAGCCCAGTGCTTTCCACTAATACAATAATTCCTTTTATTTTAGAACCATATGCAGCTTGTTGTGATACCATTAAGGAGCTCACTGAAGGACACAATGGAGTGATTGCCAAGGGACAAGAGATGTGTGACCTCAAAGTCCTCAGCTTTCCTTCAGTTGGGGGTCCAAGGAGTGCATTTACAACACATGACAAAGGAAATCTGTTTCCTATACAACCCATGGCTAACTGAATAAATATTGAAAAAGCTACTGCTAAACACTGTATTCACACGGTACAAAAGCAGGGATCTGTTTTAACAGCTGAATGCCAAGCACTACGTCCATTCTTACAGTCAAATTTTTAACTACTTTTTAAAAATATTTACCACTTCTCTGCTAACAAAGGTAATTTTAGCATGATCTTTATTTTTGTCCTTAACCGCTTACATGCATTTTTGACCCTTGAAACTAAAATTTTCCCAAACTTTTCAAAATGAAGTCATCATTAGTTTATACTGTACTTTAACTTATACATTGATGCATTCTTCTAACCAATATCTCACACCTCGCTTTTTCTCTACTCTGTCCTGAATCATGAAAAATAGACAATTTATTTCAGAATCCAGTGCATTACCAGGAAAATAAATCTACATTATTTCACTGCATCTTTCCATTGAAGACTGCAACCCTTTCTCCAGAGATGTCAGCACACATACCAAAGAAATTATATCAGCTAAAACTGCCTTATCAATGTGCTCAGATTTACTAGTCTAGCCTCTGAACTGCAGCAAACACAGTAACAAATCTTTTCAGGAAGAAGTTCATTCTGATTGGTTCCTTCCTCAGACTGGAAAACCAAGTGTGGCATTATAATTTTTTTCTTAGCCATAGTTAAAGGCGGGCTGTGTGCACTCCCCACATGGCACCACCCACCTGCCCTGGTGGGAAATGAGCAGGAGAAGCTGGTGCTGGCACGGGGCTTCCAAGAAAGTGGGCATTTCTTTAACAGGGCTTTGTCAGACACACACAGTGGTATACAAACACAGGGATCTCAGATACCTCACACTTCCACTTTGGGTATCCAGCAGAAGCTGTGAGGATTTATAGTTCATTGTCTGTCCATCTGTGGCTCCAACAATCTCTATTTATCACCCAGGAGGATATTGTCCACCTCCATCCCACCCACACTTCCCCACCTAGTGCTTCACTACAATATTTCTGAGTTAAAATCATTCCTGTTTCTCTGTCTACAAAGCATAAGACTCTGAGTATCCTCCTCCACAAGGTGCAGTGTCTCAAGACTGAACCTCAGAAAGTGTGTGAGACCGCCAGCTCTCAAACAAGGCAACATCTTTTAGGAGCAGGCAGCTTGTTTTCCACCATTCTCTCTCCCAAAAGAGGAGGTGTATGCCTCATTAGGTGAAAAAGGGTTCAAAAGCCCAAAGAGACCAAGGTCATAATCTTGGTGTACCTGTCCCTAGGCAGGGTGCAGCACCAGAAGAGGAGTTATGGTGGGTAGGACAAGATATCCCAAAAGGAAATGCTGTTTTGGGAGAGCATGCAAGTCTCACTGCTTTCTCTGCTCCACTCTGAATGTCCTCTATCTGCTGATAGATCTGGTGAATAGTAGGTCTGTCTTCACTTTATCCACTGCCTTCATCACTCCCATGCTAACTCTTCCCCATCCTGGGCCCTACCACTAGGCCCTACCCTCTCCTTTCCATTTGTTAAACAGCTTTCCCATTTCTTACCTTCCCATTTGCTAACCTTCCCAGTAGTTCACCAGCTTTCACCCCGACAAGGACTCTCCTCCTGTAAGCATGAAGCTGCTCACTTCCTTGGGCAACCTCTGGTGTTCACCCAAGTATCCACCCTACCAAACACATGATGTATACTGGATCCCCTCTACCCATCAGCTTCCTGAAACATTTCCAAAACTGTGGCAGGATGCTGGGGCAGGATTCCTGTCCCAAGACAACTCCTCAGGAGTTATGGGAACATGACAACTTCTCAGCTCAAGAATACTCAGAAAACTTACTCTTTGTTATGAAGTCCACCATTTTACAGTGGATAGGTTCACTGGTTCTTCATCCACGTGAGCTCTCCTACAGTCCCTCAGGTTGTTGGGAATTACACTGACAGTTCACCAGTTATCAGGGGTAAGGCACTTTGTAAAGAGAGGTTACAAACCTTGGCCAGAACTATCTAATTCAGCTATTGGAGCTAATATTTCCCACATATTTTCTTCACACTGATTTCACTCCTTTGACCCACAGGCCCTGAGGAATGTACCCAGTGTGGGAATGTCTTCAACACTTTCAGCAATGTGTTAATCAAATTCCAATGAGCTGTTCTGCTATGTCTCACTGACCATGAAGTCCCATTTATCAGTAAGGTTCCTTTTAGATATTTCTACCAATTCATTACCTTCCTCTAGATGTATCTAAGGAACTTTTTTACTCTTGGCTTGAATGCCTTTTGTGAGGTGTTTTCCAAATGCTTTTTTCAGTACTCTTATTCTCCTGTTTACATTTCAGCTCACATATTTCATGGATCTGGCCATTATTTTTATTTAGAAAAATAAATCTGTTTTTCTTGGACACTCATCTTTTTCTTCAACACTCATCTTTTTCTTTAGCCCATCCTAACTTTTTGTTGACCATGTTGTGCTTTATCATACTTTCTGGTTTTATTTTTTGGCACACGTCTCACCTATGCTTCCAGTATTTCAGACTATTGAGGAGGTTAGGGAGTTGAACTTGTTCTGTGTGACTTTTTTTTTGACTAATTACCGCCTTTTAATATCACTCCTTGTTTCTGAATATAACATCTGCATGCTGAATTAATTTGTCCTGCTCTGTCACCACAATGTTAAAACTATTCAGTGTAGTTGCATCTATAACCACCTCTCCCACTAAAGACTCCCAGGTAAGACCCTGTACATCACTGAAGAGCAAATCTAGGCTGATGACTTTCCTTGTGCATCCTAGGACTGGTTGTGATGTGAACCCATCACTCATCACCACTGCCTCATGTAGGATCTCTACAGGTGTCCCACATTAGCAGAAACAACAGAAATCATTAACAAAAAAGGAAAAATAGGAAACGCACATTATTATCTTCTTTGGTTTTATTGATGCACACCTTCTTTGTTCACTGTCAGATTACAGAACCATACCTCACAATGTCAGTTCATTAAAAAAGTGAATATTCCCTTCAAAAATCTAAATCCTCTCACCTAAGCATGCACCAGATATGTTTGCATCAGTCTATGTCAGTCAACTGAATACATTGTTTACATCCAGAGCTGCCTTTTTCATAATGAGTGTCCTTGAAAATTTTGTCATAATATTTTCCAGTGAAAAATAATTACTTGACTACTTATAAATTTCTGCTAAACAAGATTCTTAGCTAGAAATTTCATGATGGGGGAAGAATGTTTTCCCCAGCAGCTCTAGTGTTTACTTCATCACAGGCAGAGCCATCATTTAAAATTTCTCCCCAAGGCATCGTAAATAATGTCACAGCACACTGCTCCATTTTTTAGCTCCAAAAATTCAAGACACACAAATGGCAGAGGCAGTGGCCTTTGTGAATGCTAAGATTTGTTCCCCTATAAAACTTAGTTATTATCAGGTATTCTCAGAAAGATATTATCACTGTATCATGCAATTACATGACTTTATGGTGGTGGCAGACTAGTTTACAAGAAGAGCATATAGAAATCACTTAGTTTGAAGATGCTTTTGATCAAAGCACTGAAGCTGGCATGATGCTTCTCAAGCCTTTGAGACTATCTGTGTTTCATAAATATCACAGCACAAACATCTTCTGACAGATTCTGCTTCAGCTTGTTAATATACTCCAAAAATCTGTTCCCAGAATCCAGTGTGCACCAAGATCTTGAAATCTGACGTCAAGGACTAGGAAACCACAAGAGCTTAAGATAGAAGAGAAGAACTCCAAATTACAGGAAGACCTCCAAACATGAGCTATCTCATGCTCCAAATGATACCATTTATTTCTGCAGTATCTTTGGCCCCCATGTCCCTTACAGATGGTGTGGCAACATTTTTAGTTCCTACATAGGCTAGACTAGTTTCTGTGGTCTTATTTTCTGCTTTAAAAGAAAATACATAAAATATCATGGTTGAGAGAACCTGTTAATATTATTATTAAATAATTAAAAATGCATTATTTAGTTTCAAATAATGTCATTTAACATCTATAATAGCTATTTGGTAGACACAAAGCTACACTGTACAAAAAATAAATGCATTTTTTCCTCCTGTTGTATCTCTACTATGTGGAGAACAAATCCAAATTCTGGAAGTAAACGACATTTAAGCAAAAGGAAAGTTATGCTTAAAGAGACTATAATTGACTAATACAAGAAATTCTAAAATACCTATTAGCAATAGGAAAGAAATTAAATCTTTTCTCTTTTAATTCATAGGAAGAAAATCACATAAACATTTCTGCCAGAATTTCTATTTTTTCCATACCAAGGAAAATCAAAGGCAAAAATGCCTCTTTCCTTTTTAAAGTTACTATTTTTCTTTCCAGCATCTGAATTCAGCCCAGTGCCAGCTGGGGTAAAGGAGGTGGACGGAAGGAGCTAGAACAACACTTCACAAGTTTTTGGAAAATACAGCACCTTTTCTGCCTTTTTTTGCTTTTGTTGTTGTTGCTGCTGTTGTTGTTGCTTTTCTTCAGCAGTTGCAATAATTGTGAGAAATTCTGGTCTTAAAATGGTCTAAATCCCTTGCCTGCAGAAGTTTTCTCCCAGCTCCTTGGCCCTGGGAGCTACCTTTGGAATAGAAGCTGAGCTGCCTCCAGCCAGAGCCAGCTTTGCAGCTCTGGGCACATGGAGACATCCTCTCTCCTGGAGCTGGTGAGGAAGGAGATGGGGATCTGGGGGGAAGAAGTCTTGTCCACCCTATGTTCAGCTGTGGGACCCTGGCAGGTGCAAGCTGCTGGCCAGCAGCTGGCTCAAGCTCCAGGCTGCTCCAGTTCCCATTCTAGCCCTCCCTGCACAGGACTTCCAAATAGTTAAATCCGAGTTTTTCAAGGTTAGTGTTGGCTCTAAACCAAGGAAAATAAATAAGAAACTTGATCATATCCTGTAACCTTCAGTTCATAGTTGTTATATGTCAGAGAAAGAAGGTGCTGTCACTTTCAAGAGGAAACACAAGCAATGAATTAATCAAGTTTCTGTCTCACTATCCAGCTGTCACCTGGCATTTATTAATAAAGGACAAGTTTGTTGTCTTATGTGATTTTTCCATGGGGGCTGGCCAACTGATTGGTAGCAGTTCCAATTGCAGAAGTGCCTTTTACTTGCCAGCCAGATTAGCTCCTTCCCAGCATTCCTGGGCAAGCACAAAAGATAATCTGACTGAGACCTCGACTGCGTCAATGCAGATATGAGTGATAGCCAGTGACGTGGTCAGACAGCCCCACCAAGCACTTGGGCTCTGGGCAGCTGGAAAGACCTCACTGGGATCAGCAAAGGTCCTCACCTGCCAGCTACAGGGCAGGAGGATGCTTTGTAACATTTCTTTTCCAGGAGCTGCCACTCAAAGCAGAGCACAGGTACATCCGTGCAGTTTGTTGGAGTCAGGCAGCACCAGCACATGAAACCTTGTCAATGTGGCGTTGTGTCCACAGTCCACAGTGTTGAGGTTTGGGATGCTCTGAGTGGTTGCGAAGATGCCCTGCAAATTGCAGGGCTTTCTGGGATGAGAAACAGAAGCTACTTCATCACAAGGATCAGTGTCCTAGAAACTGCCCTGTCCCAACCTGGCCAGTCTCACTAGTGAGATTCTGCCCCTGTGATAGATATGTTGACGGTAACATGGACTAGAGTTGGACTAGATGAGCATTCTAGGACCCTTCCAACTGAAATAGTTATCTTATTCTGTTCTATTCTAATTCCATTGTATTCTTTCTGCTTTAGCAAGCAAAGAAAGGCCCAAAATGCACAACAATACAACCCAATTATTTCTGATTCATTTGACATTCCTAAAAAGTAAAATATAAGATCTCTATGAAAACAGTGGGATTCATTGTAGGAAGGTCATTGGATGGGTCAGTCTTTTCAGGTGAGTTGGTGTTAGATACCAGTTATTTGCTTGTCTACTTCTGTCTGGACAGATGGACAAGCTGCCCCTGGAAAAGCAACCACATATTTGTACAACCTTGTGCCCTACGAAGAGCAGGTAAAACCAGTCATTTTCATCAGCTACTTCAGGTCTGAGCCTTCTCCATCTCATTTTAATCTCCTGTTCTGCACCACAAGGGAAAAGCAGTAGTGTCAGCCCCAACAGGCTGCTTCTCTCATGGGCATTCTCCTGGAGTAAGATGACACACAAAGTGAAGCAGGGGGACAGACTCAAACTGTGTCTATTTGCAGTGAAGCACAAGTGGTTTCACCTAAGAGACAATTACTGATGCAACCTGTTTGCTGGCAGAGAGGCAAATTGAGGTAATGCCCCAGGACCACATGGAGGAACTCAATTGCCCAGACAGCAACACCTGAAAAGTCACAGATGCTGGTCTCACACATCTCACCAAACAGAAGAGGATAGAAGCCCTACTCTTCAGAAGAAGACATTCACATGAACAAAGTCCAACACAGCCTGGTAAACTGACACAGAGAGCCATGACTCTCTGTCATGGGTGAGTGGGCAGAGAAAGTCAGCCCTCAGCTCTCACTGACTTTCAACCTGACTCAGACACATTAATGTCCTTCACATTGTCTGAAAGCCTCCTTTATCCAGTGCACTTAAAAATAAGTTATTTAGTTTTGCTGAACTGTTCAGAGCTGATTATGCCTTCTTAGCAAAAACAGAGAAACAAGTGGTGCACATTTTTATGTATATGCAGTGCAAAATACCATCAAACAGATGTAGGTGTAGAGATGCTATTTGTGAGATGCACCAGCTGGCTCTGCTGCCCCTCAAATGTAAGGTATCTTGCAGTCTTCATAAAGGTTAAGTATATAATAGGTTGAAAGCAGAAATGCGATGTCTGAAGGCAAAATCAGGCATGAAATACTGGGGTGGATTTTGATACAGCATTTGAGTTAGGATTTTTAGAGAAGTGAAAAGAAAGATTAATGGACTTAAAATATAGTTTAGTTTTTTTAAAAAAAGAGGAATGTATTGAGAAACTGCTCATACTATGACGAGTTTGGATAAATTTTCAAACCTAGAGATGCTGGAATTTTAGAACATATCTATGCATATAATTAGGAAAACACATTTGCACTGCAGTAGTAATCACAAAAGTACAGCTACTACTGCCCTGTAAGGGTATTTGTGTGTGCACTGGCTTGGCTAACATGCATGTTAGAAGGCCTGTTATTTCAACATCAAAGGCAATATTTCAACAACACATCTCTTCTTTTAGAGCCTAAGGTTCATTTTCAAAGGTGATGTAAACATCTCCAAGTCTAACTAATGCTGTATTATAATGAACGTCAAAAGTTGAACAGTCTGTTCCACCTTTCAAAACAGGACTTGAGCACTTTCAAATATCCTCCTCTTAATCTCCATTGACATGCATTGTTTCTGCTGTGCTATTCTGGGCAGAGTGAGGCTTTTGTAAATATATTAGTCAGTCCCATAGTACTGAAAATGTGAGAGTTGTCTTCTACAAGGTAGTAAACCCAAGGGTTTTCTTATGCCCACACCTTGATTTCATGGATCATACCCTGGATTTCAATGGAAATCATAGAAGGATGCCAGTGCTCCTCCAATAACTACTCTAGTAGAAGTAGGACTAGAAGTAGGACAATTCACTTATTGGTGAATCCTGATACCTTTTGTATGGCTATGTAAATAACTGCAGGGGAAAAAGACATCTAAACACAGAACAACTGGTTCAGTGACTCCTTGACTGGGTGATGGAACAGCCAGTACTGAGAAATAAAAGATGTGACTGATGATGATCCAAGTCAAATTATAAATGTAGATTGAAATGATGAGGGGCAGAGAGGGGGGAATTAAAAGACCACCTCTTGAACAGATGGGAACTATAAAGTCAATCTGTAAAAGAAATACTGTGTTCAGCTATACTTCTGTCATATGCAAGCTGGAGCAAGAGGAAAATGTGGCATCCAAGTCTAAGCTTAATGCTGCAGCCACAGTGGAGCCATCCAGGAGGGGCCTGAGCACCACACGCTGCAGACAAACAAGAAAACATTAGGAAGGGCAGGTCAGAGCTGTGAAACAAGGGATGCCAGTAATAAGTTCCCAGGAACTTCAAGTAATTTGTCTCAGCTCAATGACAGGTTTATTCATTTATAATGTGTTAGGAAAAAAAGTGGTGCTTGAAAAATAATAAAAAAATTCCTTTGTCTCTTAGGCTTTGCATATACATAATTGCCCTGTGCTGCTTTCAGAAAATAACCCAGACAGACATTTTATCTGAGGAACAGACATTTTCTTGTGTTTAGAGGTCTGTCAGGCTTCCATTTATCATCGTATAAGCAACACAGAAATGCCACTACTTTCAGATGAGGATCCCTTGTCTTTGCCAGGTGGAAGTTTAAAAATCATTAAAAAAAGGCAGATCTCATCACCAGTGAATATTGGACCAATATATTGTCCAGTATATTGGCTCCTTTAAGGGTTTCTTTCTTATTTGTATTTTAGGTTTTAAATTATTGTAATCATTTCAGTCAAAGCACTTTTTATTTATCAGACACAAGCAGATGTTCACAACTAATATATCACAAAACCACTGAACAGCTGAAGTTGGCAAACACCTCTTGAAATCATCTTGAACTCTCCAGCTCAGACAGGGCCAGCTACAGCAGGTGTTCCAGGATGGTCCACTTGGGGTTTGGATATCTCCAAGGATGAAGGCTCCATAACCTTTTGGCCAGCCATATGCCAATTTGACCACCCTCAAAGGAAAGAACTGTTTTCATGTATCCGTTCATTTTTCGTTTTATTCCTAATTTGTACTCAGTGCATCTTGTCAAGAAGATTCTGAGGAGAAGTGTCTGGCTCACTTCCTTCCATCAGGTTTTTATGCCATCCTTGAGCCTTCTCTTCTCTATGTTGAACAATCCCAGCTCTTTCAAGCTTTCATCACAGAAGAAACACTCCTGTGTCTTCATCACCTTCATGGCCTTGTTCTAGACTCAGTCCAATATATCCATATCTCTGTATTGAGGATCCCAAAACTGGACCTGGCACTCCTCATGTGTACTGATGCACTCTGAGCAGAAGGGAGAGGTCCCTTCCCTTTAGCTGCTGGCAACACTCCTCCCAGTGCAGCCCAGGAGGTTGCTGGCCTTTGCCACCACGGTACACTGCTGGGCCATGTCAGCCTGCTGATTACCAGCACCCTCAGATCCTTCTCTGCAGAGCTGCTTTCCAGCTGCTCAGCCCCCAGTCTGTACCAGGGCATGGGATTGCTCCTCCCCAGGTGCAAGGCTTGGCATTTCCCCTTGTTGAGCTTGACATGGTTACTCTCTACTCAGTTCTTCAGCCTGTTGAGGTCCCTCTGGATAGCACCACAATAATCAGGTGTACATTTGCTCTCCTAAAGTCTTTGTAAACCTCTTACAATCACCATGGTGGCACTCCTGTGCCACGTGGTCATTTAAATCTTGACCTATTTCAATCCTGCTACCTGTGGACACATCTCACAAGGAAGAGAAAGGGCTGCCTTTTCAGGAAGTGGTGTCTGTCCCACTCCTCACACATGGACTGAAATTTATCATCCTGACTTGTCAGTTGAGGAAATGTTTGATTTTGATTTGAAATATTTTAGGGTTTGCTATGTCTCCCAAAAGCTACAATTTTCTGTAGCAACAAAATCTTTTTTCCAAACTGAATGTATCACAATAGCTAATCTGATAACAGAGAGATTCTACACAGCAGGAGTCCTCTGAGACCAGAAGGAAAATACATCAGTACCAGTAGGGCCACCAGCAATGACTAAACTACATTTATTGTTTTACTATTCACTCCCTCAGTGCCAAGAGCCAGCCAGTAGCTATGCTGACCCCATACCGTGTTTTCTTCTGTGCTGTGCTCAAACTACTGAAATCCCACTCACTCCCTCTGATACTCCCACTCGTCCCACACAATGGTTGAGTGATGCTTTGTGACTGGTGGCAGCCAAGAAGATATCTGTTCTCCCTCATCCATCAGGCTCTGGGGGTAGGGAAAGACATGGGCAATTCTCTGCCATGAGGCAAAAGGCAAAGATCTACAAGAGCAGGCATAAATTATGCTCATCTCCACTTTCCTACTCTCTAGAAAAGGCACGCAGACCTTTGAAAAAGCACTTTTAATATATGCATTATTAATAGAAAGCCAGTGCACAGTAATAGCACTTTCTGCTACTACTGCTGTCTGCAGAGGGACAAAAGAAGGCCACCAGAGAACCACTAGCTCTGGATGAGAGGCATGAGTGATTATTATAAACTCATGAATAATTCTGGTTTACATCTGAAGATCGCACTGGTAGACACTCCTCTCCCAACACAGGCTTTTTCAAGATGCACAGACTCCCTGAGAATCCATGTTCAGATGATTTTGCCATTGCTTTTATTTAAAAGATATGTAGACAGGTACTTAGTCACATGGTTTATTGGTGAAGTTAGTAGTTAGTTTTATGACAGGATTGAGTCTTTTCCAACATAAATAATTCAAAAACCACAGTGCAAAAGGTAAGCTTTCCATATAGCAGCATACCTAAACCTTCTGCCTGTACAAGAAGAGCAGGACACAGATGTACTGAAAGGATAAAGGAATTTCCTTTACATTATTTTACTTGTTATTTCAATGGTAATTTAATCCACAGGAGTTTAAAGAACAGCTTTCATCCTACATCAGAAAATTCCCCGATCTCAAAGCAAGAACTATGAAATAGCAATTTTATTTAAGTGCTGTGCTTCACTGAGGAAAAGCTGCCCAAAAGCAGGTGTGACAGTAGCAAGGGAAGAGCTGCAGGAGCTGATCAAGCATCTCAGCAAGCCCTGACCATGCTGGGAAGCTGAGGCACAGAGAGGGCCTGAGACTTGCCCCATACAAAGCTGGAAATAGCTCCTGCTTTCGGCTCACACCTACCTATGACCATCACTTCTTCCAGACCAGGCTTTTCCTGTACAGACTCACCTGGCACCACAGCTTTCAGCTCTTTCCTTTGCTCTGCATCAGCTATTGTTTCCTTCTGTGGATAGAGAACCACAAAGGCTGTTATAAAATGCAAACGTGTTGTTGGTTTTGGGTGTGATTTACCAGAAACCATGGTATTCTCTCTCCCTCCTGCACCACCTTTTCATGTTTCCACCATCTGGCTGCAAGGGCAGGGTGCTGCAAAACGAAAGTTGAATTTAAGCTGTGATTGACACTTTTGGGAGTATCCTCCAAAGAAACTCTGTCTGAATCCAACTGTAGGAAAGAAAAGATTATTGACTCATGAAGATCAAGACTATACAAGGCAGCTCATGACTTGTGTCATTTGACTCAAATAGTGACTTTTTTTGGTTTTGGGCCATTAACTGAAAGAGATGAAAAATCACCCAGTTCCCAAACCAACAGCTGTGCGTCAGTCTTTCAGTCAAAGTGAATTGGCAAAAACCTATTCTGATTTGAATTTTTAGGTCAGGCTGTACCAGAACTTCATAAACTGCTCACACGTGCTGAATTTTTTATAGTGGTATTTTCAAGAGAATGGTCATTAAGTTGAACAGTGTTTATTCTGGCAGATAGTGTTGTTTCCATGGCACGCAAGAAAGGAGATTTTTTTTTAAGAATAAGGAAGATAAGGTCGTGGTAACAATCCCCCATCTGCTCATCACATGGCCCCTTCCTCCCCTCATCACTCACATTCAGAGTATCCCCCACTGTATTAGCAATCCTTGGTTTCTGGGAAGCATTTTGTTTGCAGGGGAATATTTACTTATTTATTGACCCATTCAAAGCTTTAGGCATGTACAAAGCTTAGTCTCTTAACATTTTGTCAACTGCCACTGGAGGGAAAAATTCCAGGAGTTACTTGTTAGTTATAATGATGCCAAACTCTGCCCTCATAGGATGCACTTTGCCACTCGTGACGGCAATGGGAAGGGCTCCCATTTATCTGATGGCAAAGTGAGCCTCTCCCAGGCTTACTGTTTTGTCAACAGGGAAAGCAGCTGGCAACCTTGCTTTCCTGAGGAAAAGAAGAGCAAACATCCCTCCTCAAACCTGTCTTGTGGAGAGGCACAGAGTGCAACAATGTGCTGCGTTCTGTTTGTTTTCTAGTTTTCATTTGCACATTGAGTCCTAATTTGTGTAACAACTGTTCAGCCCCAGATCTGTTTTGCAAATCATTGTGAATTGAGCAGCAGTGGCAGATTTGTCTCAGCCGTTTTTATTGAGCATAGTTGAATGCAAAACAGTGTGGTTTGGAAAGAAAAGGCAAAACGAGAGGACTGTTCTGGGCTGCAAGTCCCTCAGCAGCACTGCCAATCCCTGTGCAAAGAGTAATTCTCCCAAAGTGACTGGCTTATGGCTGCACCTACCTAAAAGGGTGAGGAAACCAACTGTCATGGTGGAATAAACTTATTTCCTGCAGACATGGTCCTGACACACCAAACCCACTGACAGCCCAATATTGGCATCCAGAGCAGGAGCCACTCCCAGCACCCAAAGCCAGGGCCCCTATGGGACCTGAGAATCACTCAGGGACAAGTAACATCCTGCAGCTTGTAAATGAGCAGCCCCCACCCCAGCACCAGGGGACAGGCCAGCTCCTGTCATCATGGCTAAACACAGTAAGTACCACAAAGTGCCGGAGGCGTAGGACAAAAAATGTTCCTCATCTTTATTTTTCTTCACATCTTTTCAGAGGTTTCTGCTTCAGAAAACCATGACTAAGTCTGATGCCATCTTGAGATATAACAGTGATGTTTCCATGATACCAAAGCTGCAAGATACAGAGACCAGCAGACACAGCCCCTCTGAAACAGTGATCTCAGGACAAATAACATGGTCTTGTTCTTCAAAGTCTTTTGTTTGTAGCTAGGATTTCCTTGGGTTCAACTCCTAGAACAGTAAGAATGTGTCTCCCATAATACAGCCAAACAAACAAAGGGAGGCCATGTTTCCAGAGAAAACATCTTAAAGGTCTCACAATCAATGAGCAAATAACTGTTCAAATGCCCCCGCACCAATCTGGGAACTGAACTGTGGCGCCTTGATGTTCCCTTATTCCTCCAAGGCTAGTAGGTGAGAGCTGCTATGGAAAAATCAGGAAATAAAGGGCCCTTCCAAGGACAGCAAGCATACAATGCCATTACAGCCCTCTTAACATGCAGAGGTCCTGCATCCTTTCCCTTGCATTTCATTCACTGCTTGCAAGCAGCTGTAGATGCCATCGAAATAGAATTATGAGAACAGCCTCACACCCTCCAGTTTCCTCAGGGAGGGCACCCTCTCTGAAGCCACAGCTTCTGTGGTCAGTGCTTGATTTGCATTATTGAACAGTCTCTTAGTGTCTGCCAGCCAAGGCACCGCCCTGCTGCAGTGTCAAACTGCTTCATCTTCACTGAGCATCTCCATATTTACATAATAAATGAGACATACCAAAGCATAATATATTTATGCTATATGTCAAGCCACCTGCGCATTATCATTCCAGTAAACTCTCCACCAGGAAATGAATTCCACATCTTCACAGAGTAGAAATGTGAGAATTAATTGTTAAGCTACAAACGGATCATTGGGAACCAAAAGGTGTAGAGGATTGTTCAGCTGAAATTAAACCTCTTATCTCTGCAGAAAAGAGATTTATCATTTTAGTATCTTTGAGCCAGGTTCAGGGATCTATTAGTGATTGCTCCTTGATCAAGTA
The DNA here is from genome assembly GCF_009819655.1 of Sylvia atricapilla. Lineage (NCBI taxonomy): Eukaryota > Metazoa > Chordata > Aves > Passeriformes > Sylviidae > Sylvia > Sylvia atricapilla. Next base: position 14,761,684 of record NC_089142.1, read on the forward strand.
TCTGCCAAAAAAATGTATTCCATTGTGTGTGAGTGTACAATTGCAAGTCAACCAAGATAATGTTCTGAGCCATAGTGGGGTTTATGCCTATATATGCATATTTGTGTGTATATGTGTGTGTATAAGTACCTAAAGCAGTGCCTACAAATCACCTGCAGCGATGAAAAATTAAGTCAGAAATATGGTCATGGGAATGTTGAACTCACAGAAGAGAGTTATTCTGTCTCCACTTCCTCCTCCTTTTGAAATGTCAGGAGTGGCCTACTTTGACCTCTGTATATTATCATACACTTTTTGAATGTCACACAGGAGGAATAACTGCCACATCAATATTAATATTAATATTGTCCTTCTTGAGCCAGCCCAGGCAGCAAAGGACTACAGTGTTAGTGTAGGGAGCATATTAACCCACCAGCTTGTTAATTCCAGAGCTCAGCTTCAAAGCCAAAGTCAAAGGCTATGCTGTGCTGGGCGTTGCTCTCTGGCTGATTCCCTGCAGACATGACCCTGCTCCAGCAGTGCTCCAAGCCCACCCCCAGGGTGGGCACATATCCAACAGCTGCCTGTGACCTGTCCCAGTCCAGCTCTGTCCAGGTCAGCAGCTGGGCAGCATCATGACAGCACCCCCAGCACGTCTCCATCTCCACTCTATGATCCTGCTGCCTCACTCCATTGTAGGGTTGTCAAAAAGCCAGAGAAGGCAAGAGGATTTTCTGTGCTCTTGATCACAGTTTATAAATCAGCTGTCAATGGAGTCCATCCCCTGCCAAGCAAACAGTGCTTGAAAGAATAAAAAATAGATCTTCATTCTAGTGCAGAAAAATTATACCTGTTATTACCCCTGAATCTGAGATTAAAATATAGCAATAGCATGACAGCCAAGTAAGCCAATGATACTGCAGTCTCTCTTTCTGGTCAGGTCTTCCCTTTTTTTTTTTTTTTTTTTTTTTTTTTTTTTTAAGTGATTACATTTTTTTATTTAATCCCATGTATTGCCAAAAGGTTTTTCCCCTTAGAGTCACCAGCATCTGGGCTTACAGGAAAGTGGACAACAGTAGTTAGGTACAGTCAAATTAATGAAACACAATCTTTTCCTCCAATGCCTGTCCAATTAATAGAGGTCCAGCTCTGCTGCAGCCCTGTAAACCCCTCATGGAGAGGAAAGCTGAATTGGAATAAACAAGAGGAAGGATTGCCATCCAATCCCCATCTACCACTGTTTCTTCCATTTATTACGTAACCACCGATCACCGAGCACAAAATGGATATTTGGGGCATGCAGAGCTGGCATTGGACTCAAGTAATTGATATACACCACAATATTAGTGAAAACAGGATTATTTCTGCTCCTTCCCCTAAAACAACCATGTTAGAAATCCCCCGTGCCCTACTATCACACCAAGAGTATTCCTACCTCAGATGGATTTAAATGTTCAGCCAACAGAATTTACAAAGCCTGCAGTTACTTTGTCCTTGTCTTGTCTATAGAGTGAAGCTTCAATTCCTCTCTTCAGCTTCCGTCCCCAGCTTTGTTTTGGGTGGCCACTTCTCCTAAGGTGTGCCTTTGCCTCAGTGTATCTACCCATGCCCAGTCTGCAAGGTCTGTACCACAGAGCACCAGGCATGCTCTTGGTGCTTAATGAATGCTAATTAATGGGACGTGTAGAATGGCACAGAGATTAAAATGAAGCATTTTCTCTCACTGAAGAATGATTAATTTCTTGTACAGATGTGAGTGTTGTGCTTTGTTAGCAAGACATTTTGTGGCAGATAGGCACACACACAAACAGCACCCCATTGGAATATTAATTAGTGCTTCTGTATGCAATTTATTAAAAAGACAGTGTTCCAAATTCCACAAGACTTATGTTACAATAAAAGCACTTGAATAACTCTCACTATAATTTCCATAGCCAAGTGCTCATCCATGCCTACACACTCCGAGAAAACAGAGCTGGAGATAAATTCACTTTAGAACATTTAGATGCTTAGCCAAGAAGAGTCTAAGTGGGAGAGCAAATGGAAGATCCATCTCCAAAGCCAGGAATATGCTGTGCCCAGTGGGAGTCTGCATCAACCAGTCAATCAACTGTGTTTTCACATTTTTCATATTTGGCTCCTGAATGTGCAGGGTGGCAGCTGGTAGGATGTTCTAGTATCACACTGAGGTTAACTCCCAGTAGCATTCAAGTCAGGCCCTGAAGCACACACAGGAATCCCACCAAGTCCTGTTTGCTCTCTGATTAAAATCTAGTTCTTGGTAAAACTCTGACTGCCTCCCCTCCTGTGGCTGTGCTGACTGCCAGGACTACCACAAGGAGATTCTGGTTCCTCCTGACACTGGAGCTTTTTCATTAACTAGACCTACTGCTCAAGTGACCATCTTGTTTTGCTGGCCACAGGGTGCAGGGCAATTGGACTGCTGGTCTGGAAGCCTGCCCAAAGCAGCAGAAGACGTGACAGCTCCAGGCTGCCCAACCAGGCTCCAAAGGGGACACATACATAGCTACCATCTCCATGTGAAAGAGAGAGAGACATCCCTCCCAAAACAGCCCACACTCAAAGTGGGAAATGGCAAAAAAACAACATCCCCAGGCCACACAGCCCTCCATTTTCAAAGATGTATCTGTTCATGAGATGGGTTAACACAGAATCCTCAGCTCAATTTAGGCTGTGAACACTTTGGGTATAAAAATTCCCCTTTTATTTAAAGGAGGATCTGCCTGCCTGGCACAGCTGTGCTGTGTCCTGATGGGACCATCCCAGCAGAGACCCACCACAGCTCCAGCAACCAACCACAGGAGCAGCTGTGGCCTTGGGTGCAGGAGGAGGGATGATGGGATGAGAGAAGTGCTGGCAGGGATGAGCATATTTTATCTGTCATTGTTAAACTACATGGAAAACGGCATTGTATAAAGAGGTATTCTGATGTTTCTCTGAAACAGTTCTATCTATATGTTCCATGGAAAAAAGTTTCTGAATAATTCAAAATCTAAATTTGTTGTCTTCGTTCATGTCCAACAGTCCTTTTCTCTTCCCATTGCACTGACAGTAGAACAGAGCACAACAGGGCAGGGTGGAATATATTTTTCACCTTATTAGGCGAAACTGCTTGACATCCATAGCACAGTTTGACACCCCACTGAAATGCTGCATTTCAAGAAATTTATCTGATGTTTCCACCAGAAACTTTTTTTACCTTTTCTCTTCTGCAAAACATTTCAAAATTCCAGCCTTTCACCCCAATTAAGGACAGAGACAAATTTCATGATGCTGGAATGTCTCACAGTACTTACCATTTCAGTGGGCTGCAGCTCAGCTGAGGGGTATGTGTAACACCAACCTCTAACTCCATCCTTTCTGTAATTGGAGAATTTCAAAGATAGGTTCAAGTACAAACATCAAATCTGACTGCTGGCAAAACTGAGCCAGTTTTCTCTGGGGCTGTGAAGCACATGTGATGCTACTAGAAATGAAGGATAAAATGTATAGCAAAACCAAAAATCCAACCTTACAAAAAAAAGGACTATGTATTCAATATTCACCTTGCTCAAGACATCACAAACTATTTCCAAGCACACCGGTCATATTCCTCTCTCTAATCCATTTCAAGGCATACTACTTTGTCAGTGCTAGCTCTGCATTAATATATATTAATGGCTTTTTTTCTCAGTTTCAAACTGACCCAAGATCTTCAATATCTTGACAGGTGACTTGAAATGACTGTTCAAGTCAGCTCACATTTGTCACATATTTAAGTCACAGGTATTGAGCTTGTCATCTGAATTACCAGTATTGGATTTGTCAGCTGAATTTTTCAATATGATATCAGAGAAAACCAAATAGTTATTGACACACCACAGGGAACATCCTGTTCTCTGGATACGAAAAGTGAAAGGTTACCACAAGGAGCACCTGGGGAACTGAGAGCATAAAAAAGGAAAGAATAGGTTGTCATGAAGTCAGTGGGCAGCCCTGAGAAAAAAGAAAGCAATCTGCTTCTGCTTTTTGATGTTCTACCAAAATTTTCCTGTTCTGAACCTTTGTAAGTCAAGCACAGTAGGACTCCTGGCTTTCTTTGGTCCCACCAGATTTTCAGTTCCTCTTGGAAGACTTTTAATTCTGGACCTCAAGTCTGTGCTCCTTAGGCATAGTTGGTTTTGCATCATTTGTTCAGCCTAATTGTTTGGAGATGAAAGATGGTTGACAACAGTTATTTAACTGTAGTCAATGTCTGTAAAAAAAAAGAGTATAAATATTTAACTGTTAGTCTAATAAGTAAAGCATACATTGTAGTGATTACTGTACATTTAAAATACAAAGTCAATATTTTTTTATCCAGAGATAAAAAATGGTAAGAAGGGAGCTGAGCTTCTATTCACAACTCTTCATATGAAAATTATTGGGCGTAAGGCTTGTATATGTTTTTGTGCTCAGCTGGGCATTCATTTTTAAAGCTGCCTCTTTGATGGATGGATGGCCACACAGAAGATGGGCAAAGCAGTGTCAGAGTGTGTGCAATAATTTTTAAATGACATGATGTCACAGGGAATCATCTCTAATAACAAAGGCTCCATGCAGGGTGATGACAGTCCTGAAGACGATACTGTGATACTGAGCCTGTCATGAGCAACACAGCTTCAGGTTTCTTCCTACCTTTTTTTCCTGACAGTCACTTAACTGAAAGCATCACTTGATGAAAACTGGCAGCAGTGTCCTAGGGAGAGCAGGATGATGACATAAATTCAATAACCAGGGTTCTTCTCCCAGAGATCAAATGAAAGCCTGAAAGAGTTTCACACACACTGTTGTTTGGGTCAAGATTAGTCATTAGGCTTTCTTTTTGACTTGGGCTTTGAAAAGCATATCCTTGCTGTTCTTCCAGTACAGTCAGTCAAAAGAAAAGAACTGCCTTTTAGCTGTGGTAAACCTTTTAGCTGTGCCACAGGTATGGTTCCCCTCTCTGTAACCTTCACCAAGATCCTCTGGGAGCTCTGCTCCGCCCCCACCAGTGGGGACCAGGAGTAGTCTCGATACAAGTCAATAAATTAATCCTGGAACACAACGGCTGAGTCAGATGTGTACATTTTGTCATTGATATTGACTGCAGAAAACCTAAAGGTATTGAGTAATAATTTCCAGGATCCCTTGGCACAATCCCTTGAGCAGCTGCCAGCCACTGCTCTCCACAAAGAGCCATCTCCATGCTAAGGTGGAACTGAACTGCTTCTGCTCAGCCTGACACCTTGGGACCAAAGGGAAGCTTCAGCTCTGCATATCTGGCTCTCTCCTATTGCTCCCCAGGCTTCGGAGGTGACTTGGACATGAGAGAGAATGGTGCCTATAAAAAGGCAGAGAGTGAGGGGAGGGTGCCTCAGCCGCCAGCACAAAACCAGCCCTCGCTCCTCCACTTCTGAGCTAAAGCCTCACTACCCCTTATTGTCAGTACTTCCCAGAAGACTTAGTTCCATGGTACAGGAGTGCCCAGCAGCATGGTAGGATGCCACAGAGGGAGCCCGTGGGTGCGTGGCTGGACTGAATTCCCCAGGGAAGGATTACGGCTGATGTGTTTGATGAGGAGATTTATCCACGCACAGGATGCAGTCAGTCTCCTCATCTTCCATCTATTTTCTTGTAATTACAGGGACATATGGTTGTGTTTCATAATTAATTTCCACAAATTAGAAGCATTCAGAAAAGGCTGCTTAGAATGAAACAGTCAAGATCTTATGTGAGTTTTTCTTTATATTAATTTATTTAAAAATATTTGTAAGTTTGTTGTTCTAGCTGCAACAACAAGATTTGACACCTTCAAACCCCTTTTTCACTGGGGACCTTGGGGTCCTTGGTGAATCTAAACAAAATTAAATTCCAAACACTGTTCCAGAAAATAATTTTTCTACAACTGGGGAGACAGAGATGCAAAAAGTGAGTGTTTCAATTCAGCCTTGTAATAGGAACTGCAGCAGGGAAAATTTAGGTCGAAATGTTTTTGTCAAAAGAGAAGGATCCACAGGAATGATAATAAGACCAATGCTTCAATTCCTATTTTTAGAATTCCCCTTTTTAAATGGCAAAGATGCTTGTCCTGCTGACATATTACCGAATCATAATAGCATCAGATTCTTACTACAAAGAAATACTGTATATGTAGTTGTAACTACTTGGATTTAAAGAGGATCAGTGCATAGACCTTTTCAAGTATCAGAAATCCTGGCAAAGATTATAGATGTCTTAGGCCATGAAGATTTGCCTTGGCTTTGGTTCGCTTTTGCTTCAAATATACGCCATTAAGAGACAGTAATGATTCAGTATTTGACACATAGAAATAAATCTGAAAATAATAAGAAGGAATTAAGAGGTCCTGATATTTCTCTGAATACCCAGAAGAATTCCTGGAAAATGGAGCAGTGGAATAATTCCCCAGGTAAGCAGTCTCCCATTACCTTCCAAATTTAATTACAGCCTTGGATGCACGATTGGAAAAACAAACAGCAGTGAAAAAATTCTGCCCTGTCAATAAATATTTTCTAATTCTGACTTGCCTCAGTATTAGATAAGTTTCTCCCTCTTTTGATAGAGAGATTGAGTAAAAGACCTCTAGATACATTGCTACTTTTCAGTGGCTCCCCACAAAGCTCTTCAAACAGAATATTCTGCTTTCACAGTTCAGAATTCAAATATACTCTGAATTTACATAAATTAATTTGTCCTGCAGAAAAATAATAGTAATAAAAGCTCTGCTCTAAGTAACTAACAAAATCTTGTTTAATGACTGTAGAATTCAAAGGAAATTCCAGATATTTGAAGATGTATGGTTTTCCCCACACAGCCATTTGGCCAGTACTGTTAGCAGTCAAAGGAATTATTCAGGAGAAACATGAATACTCTAGGAAGGTATTTAAATAAATACGTAAAGCAGATTACATTATTCTATTCATTTATTTAGAGGAAAAACACGGTGAGTTCTGTTTGGCATTTCCTGATGATTGTCCTTGTTAATAATTGCACTTACAATTCTCTGATTGTAGAAGGGACTGTTAGAGGTCCTCAGACCAATCTCCCACTCAAAACAAGACTAACTTCAAAGCTCTTCAAATTTCAGTGTTTATTACCCTGGATATCAGCTCTGGGCCAGTAACAGAAATCTGTGTGGTGCTGTAACGCTGAGAGCAGAACCACAGTGGCCAAAGGTGACATTTTGGGACAGTCTCCTCCATTACAATCTGAAGGCAGCCTGAATAAACCCAACCTGTGTATGAATTTTGCACTTCCCTGGGCCCAAGGCTTTCTCCAGCAGGACTTCCCAGTGATGCTCCATGTGGGTGCAGTGTGAGCCTGCCTGCAGGCTCTCCAGACCCATCCCGGCACTGCTGGATGCCCATGGAGCACATGAGGGGCACAGAGGGGGCACAGCAGCCCAAGCCACCTCTAGCTGCCCCAAACCCAACTCACCCAAGACTGTGCTGAGCCCAGCACACAGCCAAGATAAAGCAGCAGCCAGCTGGAGGACCCGGTGTGTGTGTGCCTGCTCCCAGACCTGTTTTTCATCCCTCCACAGGATCACAGCAACAGAACAAGAACTAAGGCTCCTCAAGGCAGAAATTTGCCCTCTCTGAATGCATGAATTAGATCCAGACCTATTAAATCCAAATTCTTATTCTTAATACTGTGGTGGAGTGAAACAATGCCAGCAGTACCACACAGAGGGGAGACTGTGTTAGATCTCCCAAGCTCCAGTGGGATTTATTATGGCCATTTTTGACAGTCTTTGAGCTCAGCAGCCAAACCAACTGCACTCCCCCAGCACACACAGAAACACATTTTTGCAAGCAGAGCACTCCCTGCACTTGCAGCAGAAAGGGATTATTCAGAACGTGGCTATTCAGAAAACAGCATCATAGAAATTTAATTCTGCTGTTTGAAAGATTTGCAAAGATCATTTGCCCAGGAGAAAAATAACACCAGAGAGTAAAAGCACGAGCAACTGGGTGTGATGGCTCTGCACATCCCTGCCTTTGCTCCAGCAGAGGTGACTCAGAAACATCCCACACCTCTCCTCCTTCAGCAGCTCTCTCCTGACTCCCAACAGCACCACACAGGTAAGCAAACACAGAGGAAATAATGACAAGATGGAAAAGTAAATGAGGGAGAGAGGATCCCACATTATGTAACACTGCATTTAAAGGATTAATTGGGACAGCCTGATAAGGATGAATTGAATGTGTGAGAGCTACAGTTTTTTTAATTGAGCAGCTTTTCTCCAGGGAAGAGAGCTAAGTTTAAACCATCTGTCCAATTTCAGTGTCATTTGCCAAGGAAATGATTAAATATTTTAAGATTAAATCAAAATCTGGGAATCAAGGCAGGAGCCTAGAAATAAACTATTTGGGGGTTTGTTTTACATGCAGTAATATGAAGTTCAAAGTTGGTGAATTTTAAATACCATTTCTCCCTCCTGCATGCACACATACACATGCACATATGCTCATCCACAGTCAAGTGAAGCATTGAGACACAAGGCACTTCACAGCATCTGAGGGTGCAGCAAAGGCCAGTGTGCAGCAAGGGACCAGAAATGCTAGGATGGCATCTGCCACACAGGGACAACCCAAAAAGGCATCTGAGGTAAAGGATCCTCTCATGGAGGCCTCAGGAAAAAGTGAACATGGCAGCACTGACCCCACAAAGTCATTTTCCAGGAGGCTAAGAACATTCCTAAAGTCTGAGAAGGGGTCTGAACTACAGCTGCTAATCACAAGGCAACTGAAGAAATATGGGATTTCAGATGATGGCTCATACAAAGCAACTCCTTCTCCACCCCTACATGTTCTGCACGCCCCATGGTGTCCAGCCAGCCCTCGTGTCCATTTGTCAGGTGTTGACCGAGGTAAGAGAGAGGTGAGTGGGGTAATACAATCCCTACACCTCTAGCAGGTGTTTCCAAATAGGGAAAGAGTTTCACTTTACCTTTTGACATGTTAAGAAGTTAGCTGGAAAGTTCTGTGGATTTCTCTTTGCAATTAGCTCGGAGCCAGCCCAGAAGTGTAGACTGGGCCCTGGAAATGTTACTCAAAGACTCTTGGTACACTCATTGGGCCAAGGGCCAAAAGCCCACTGAAGCAATCAGGTACTAAAGAGAGAGAACAAAGGAACTCCACCCTTTTCACTTTTCACTTCTTGTGTTTGGAGGTGCTGTAGCAGCAAGGAGTTTGTGCTGTTCTCGGCTTTGTTGTCTTATATTTTGTATTATTTTCCATCTTTATTAAAACCCTTTTGATTTTTCAAGGCACCCGTGATCAGCCTCTCGCTCATGATTATAGCCACGTTCTGCCAGGCTGGACCTTCAGAGTATGGGTTAAACCCATAAGTGAGGGCACAAAACAGAGCTACTGTGCCAGCAAGTCCCTGAGCATCTCCTGGGGTAAGCCAGGTGGCCAGAGTTCATGTTTACATTCCTGTTCAGGGCATACTAGAAAGATTTTCCCTTTTCCATCTTACTGCTGAAAAGTATCCAGCAGTCAGGGCTGGAAATAGACCTGCTGAAAGGATTACCTGCTTGGAGTGGAGAAAGGTTTGTCTGGAAAGTCACTTAGCTCTCCTGACAAACACAGCACATTTCACTTAACCACAGTAGTCATGCTGTGCCCATTGCTGAATGATGCTGGCGAGAGCTTGGTCATGATTCAATTTTAGATCAAGAAGCCTAAAATTCGGACATTTACATTTACACTGAGTGTATAAACTCCTATCATAGTCCATATTGTTTTAGAGATCATTTTAGTTCTCTAGCCAGAGTCAGTGAAGTGCCATTTGAGGGTTCTCAGGGTGTCTGCAGAGGGCTGATGGACATGTCACAATGTCTGCACAGGTCTGTGTTCTGCTGGAGACACCCTGGGACCTCCCAGGAGCACTGAGGTGATGAAAGACATTTGTGTTTAGGGCACTGCATCTTTGTGATGGCACAGACTTCCCTGCCACAGCTCAGAGCTCTGGAGCAGGGCTTAGCCAGCACTGCCTGCAGTGTCCCAGCAGGACACCAGCCCAAGGTGTCACCTTTTCCATAGGGAACCTCCTCCTACTCCTGCACCCCTCCATCTTCACTGTGTGAAGCCTGTGCTCTCCCAGGCAGACACCAGCTGATAAGACAGACTTCACCCCGACCTTGGGCTCTCTGGGGTGAACAGGGAGCTGTTTTGGTCACACTGGAATTTGATCAGGGGCCAGTCACAACAGAGATTTTTCCATAAAGTCTTAAGTTGCAGCTCCAACTGTTCAAGGGAAAACCTTAGCTTTTATTTCTCCTTATTATAAAGGAAGTTTCTATCCTTTCTGCCAGGGAAGAAACCCAGAGAATATGTGGAAAGTGAATCAAACCAATGAAATCAAGGTGAGCATCATTAGTATTTTCCTCTAAAATCTGATGGCTTTTAGCCCAAACTCATAATGGCCCAAGAATTTTTGCTCCTGGCAGTGCTGTAGGAGAGGGATTAATCTCAGCTTTATCCAGATTTGTCTAGTCTGTCACTGAGAGCTCATTTTAATGGCAATGAAGCAAAACAGGCACTTTCATCTCAGCAGGTGTCTCAGACACCATGTTAGATGCTGGATCTAAAACTTCACTAATTCTGGGCCAGGAAAAAATCATATCCTAGCTGATCACTGCTGCAAAATGATAACAGATTTTTTTGAGGTGTCATTTAATCAGGTTTTAAGACATAAATGTTATTTTTGTAGGGCAGCCAGCTCCTTAACCTCATTTACAGATTTTTTTTTTTTAATTTCTGGTTTTATCTTCCCTCAACAACTGGTGCATTTCATAACGTCCAGCTAATTACATCCATCAGCTTCCCTTTCACCCTTATTAAGTATGGATTTGTTTACAGAACTTTTCATACCACCTCTTAACCAGAACTACTTTGTAATCAAAGTAATTTTTTATCAATGAGCAAAATACCAGTTTGCTCCAAGAATTCAAATAATCTTTTCACATTATTAATTTTTCTTCTTTGAAAAATAGCCACTTATCAAGTACTCAGATTATGCTGCCACTTGTGGAACTTACCTCCTGCTTGCACAAAATGTGTCTAACTGGAGTATGATCTCTTGCACCCAGGGGAAAAAACCTCACTCTCTGTCCAGTGGTTTTTATAGCCCTGAAACAACTCTGACATTCACCTTCTCCACAGAACAAACAGTGGACTGACCTTCCACTATGGAAGGAGGAATTTTAACTTATAAAACTGTACTGTGACATTTTATAATGCATTGTAATTTTTGGGACTGCCAGGGCTACTTCATTACTAGCAGCACAAGTTCTTGAGCATCTTGACTGGAATGGTGAGGAATTAGAGAGTAGAGTAACCAAATTCTTAGCATATCCATTAGCATTTATTTTTTGGCGATGAAATACATTTGCAAATATAGGAATTTTAAATGTGAGAGTATCTAATATTTTTTGTTCCTTATGAAAAAAGCAGATATTATTTTGTATGCAGGAAAAAATTCTTTCTGATAAAGAAGTTTTTTAACCACTGAATTTTTTTTCTCCTTTGACAATATTATTTATTTCCAACCCAACTTTCAATTTAATGAAGGAAACTAAAGCTGCATTTCTTCCTGGTAAACTTAAAATAAATGAGAAATGTTCAGATGGAAACAATCTTCATTGAATTATAAATCATATTTCCTTCTGCCATTGCAAAATGTGTTGAAAAATACAGTCTAAAATAACCTAGGTACAACCAATCTGTCTGTCTATTTTAAAACAAATTTATTGGATATTTATTCGTCTTTGTTGAATTATACTTTCTACACAAAACCACAGCTTGTACAAACTAAGATCAAATTTCTTGCTAGAGCAATTTCAGAGGAAAACTATAGAAAAAGGAAGATATGATTGAACCAGATTATGCATCCCTTTTCTTTCCCCCTTGGTAATGTCTATCTTATATTTAGAGGATTTTTTTGGAAGACAACAAAATGAGAGGAACTCTGTGGCTGTGGGCTGACCCCTCTGAACTATTGACCAAAGTGGAAACACCAGCCCTGGTGCAATCAGTGAGCACCAAGAAGATGTCTGCAAGACTTTGTCAGAGCAAGGGACAGGACCACATCCTTGGTGGTTGCTCTAGGAGGAACAGGCACCCCTTCCCAGTGCTTCCCAAGTACTCACAGCCTTCATTTTTTGTACCAGCTGTGCTTAAATAATTACAGCCTGTTCCAGGCTGAACCACTACTGGTGTGGAACTGGAGGAAGAGAGGTGAGGAAGGCTGGAGCACAAGTCATACCAGGAGCAGTTGAGGGGGCCAGGAGTGTTTAGCCCAGAGGAAAGGAGGCTCAGGGCAGACCTTGTTTACAGTCATCTGGAAGGCAGCAGCAAGGTTGGGGTCAGCCTCTTCTCACAAGTAGCAAGCCATAGTACCAGAGAAGATGGCCTCAAGCTGCACCAGAGGAGGCTTAGATTGGGTATTAGGAAAACTTCTTAACTGGAAATATTGCCAAGCATTGGAACAGGCTGCCCAGAGATGTGGTGGAGTCACCATACCTGGATGTATATAAAGATGTAACACTTAGGGATGTGGTTCCCTAAATGTTACACCAATTCCAGTGGTGGAATTGGCAGTGCTGGGCTAATATCTGGACTTAAAGATCTTAGATTTCTTTCCAGCCTAAATGATACCATGATTCTCTGATTCCATGTTTTTATGAAAATAAAAGGGAACTGAGTCCAAGACTCACATCACAAAACCACCTTGCCAACCACTAAAAAAATGTTTTACATAGTTGGCTTGATTCATTGTTTTAATTCAATTTTCAGCTCCAGCTGCAAACAGCTTCAGGATATAGCTGGCGGAAAATTTCTCAACCCTGCCAGACCACCCTGGAACATTTTGCTGGGCAGCCATACAAAAAAAAAAAGAGGGGGCTGTGGTTGTGGTTGGACAATACACCCTGCATTGGCTGCAACATGAGATGTTACCAAGAAAAACCCAAGGCCCCTTCCTGTCTCTGTAATAGAAGAGATACTGCTGGTCAGCAGAAATGAGACTGGGAGGCACTGGCTCAAGGCCCCAGCACAACAGCCCTGCTCTACAAGCTGAGTCCTGTGACACAGAGATTTTACTGAAATAGCCTTCTTGGATGGTAATGGCACTAAAAGGGGGAGGAGTAGCATCTCCTAGCAGCAGAACCAGAGAGCAGCTTGCCTGGGTTCTGCTACATCAGCTACAGAGGGACCTTCTGTGCAGCCACAGGCTGTGGGCTCCATACAAGGCTCCACCAGCATCTCCAAGAAGGGATTGTCCATGAGGCTCTGGGTGCAGCTTCCTGCTAAACTCTGTCTCCTCTGTCAATCAAAAGTATATATACCATACAGGACCAGAGATTAATCAGTTCTGTCATGGAAGAATCCCAGACAGCACAGACCCCCTAAATAAAGCTGGTACACTGTCAGCTGTGACTTGCTAAAGTAGGTTAAGCACCTCTTCTCCTAAGGCAAGACTCATGACTATGAAATCTGTGGTGTTGCTGATATTACTGTCCATTGTCATATACATCTGTGTCAAATAGCCAGAACCCCTCAGGTCTTATTCTTCTGTAGTGCAAAGGTGTGAGTGTGTACTTTGTGCACATCACTGTAGAACTGCAGGCCAAACAGCTGAAGTGAACTCAAACTGAGGAGCTCTGAAGCAGTGCTGCAGAAGAGTCTGTACCAGACACACTGCAGCTCCAGGGATCACACTGCAGGTACTAACTGCAGGTACACACTCCAGCTCACCAAAGCAGGTACCTCCACCCAGCTGGCACATGCCTCTGCATCACTGAACTAGATCAGTTTTGTCCTGAGTACACTGTGCTCTATCCAGTTCTGTAAACCTCCATCCACTTCAGCAGCTTTCAGGCAGGACATGTTTTCTTCCAGCTTTTTAAATCCTGACTGATATTCGTGAAAAGTTTTGCTAACCCGAGAAGCAGCAGGGGAAGGGATATGGAGGAGGAAAATTAATGTTAGTACAGAGACATTCTGCACGACTTCAAGACAAAAAATAGCCAGGGAACTTTTAAAGAGACACAGCTAATCCAATAGTCTTGAAATAAAAGCAGAAACAAAGGCAAAAAAACTAGCATGAACCAAGGAAGTTGTATAGTCAGCAACTGTTGCTGAATATCTACACTGGGAGAATTTCTTTTGGAGAAACTGAGACTGAAATAAGTGCTGTAACCTAATTTCAGGAAAGCCAGTGGTAGAGTCAGGACTTAATTGGCCCAGGCCCAGTACAGTGCCTTTTGCATACTGTCTGCTGTGTTTGAAAGGTGACCCCTACACCCTCATACTCCTGCCCAAAACAGAGAGCGATAACATTGTCTTCACTGAAATCAGGAAATACATTAGCATTAACTTGGACTCAGTTCCAACCCTAACACCTGTCTCGATGGCAATAGAGCCCTATTTGAGCAGCTCATCATATCAACTTTTTTGTAACTGAGTTGAGCATCTCATCAGAGGAGGACCTGACTAGTGTCTGCTGCCTCCCTCAAAAAATTTTCACATCCTCTATGGGGAATGCTTGATAAGAAGGATGACTTCCCTCTCCAGGAGAGAAATGGCATGACTAAGGTGTTTTGCTAAAGGCACAAAATGCATCCACAGTTGTACCATGATGACAATCTGATATCTTCCAAAGACCTCCAAAGAATGATTTTTCAAAGAGATCTAAAAATGATCCCTACTTCCAATTATGTTTGGGAGGAACATTGCTGTTGAGGACAGCCTTTAGCAATATTTCTTTAAATGAAAGAGCAAATTACAATTAAATGAAAAAATAATAAGCATTTAATGCTCTCTTTTATGTACTTTTTTGAGTAAAGTTTTGTGTGATGGGTTTAAAACTAGATCTAGATTGCACCTCTCATGCATCAGACAGGCTAACTGTAAAATACTGAGACACTTGAAAGTCAGAAATGTAGGTGATGTTGGTAACATCTTCAAATAGTGCAATAATAGGGCTCAGTCACTCAAGGTCTTTCATTTTTGGAACTGCCCCATATGAGTGTGACATTCATTAGTTCAAACCTGTATCGTGCTACAGCAGTTTGAAAAAAAAAAAAAAGTCACTAGGAAGAGTATTAAAAATTTCATGAAGGAGTCTTTCCCTCGGGCATTCCTTTCAAGGTCAGAAAGCCTCACTCTTGTTTTTTCTGCTGACATGAAAACATTCGGAGAGATGATGTGACATGATGACCCACACCTAATCCTGACCTTTAATTCTGAAAAACTTTCATCTTCACACAGTTTTGTCAAATGTGACTTTCTTTGATCTCCATGAAATTAAGAAAAATATGTGCCCTGTTCCCTGGCATGCCTACTACAGGATGCCCACTTAGAAAACTTCTCAAGGACCAGCAGAGCCTCGTGAATAAAAACTGCTCCAAACCCTCTTTTACCCAAGTCAGAGGGAAACATTTATGACAATTGAAAGTTATAAGGGTTGCATCTTTCAGTTTTTCACTTTGCTTGTATCAAAGCAAAGTTCACTTGTTTATGGTGAGGGACCATGTTCCCCCAGAGGTTCCCATGCATGACCAGTTCCCAGGGAATACACATTGCCTGTTCCACTCTCCATCCCAAACCCCAAGCCCTTGCTCTCCCCATCAGCCAGCCCTTGGATTCCTCAAACCAATGTTTCCAGCATTTGATCTCAAGGATCATTGGCAGTACCAAGAGGAGAAACACATTCCTTTGGGTTCCTCTGTCAGATAAAGCATGGCTATTCCCATTGTCACTTTCAAAGATCAGGACTTTCAAAATTGGGTGAAAATACAATTTAAGGAGTTTTGCATGGAGGAATTCTATCAGCATTAAAAACAGAGCTTGTCAGTATTTTATGACTTTTCTTTCCACTCATCTCCAGTCTTTTTTTTTTTTTTTTTTTTTTTTTAGGAGTAAAGGGCATTTCTTATAGTTCAGATGTCTTTTTAAAAAAAAGTTGTTTTCTGATGACTAGATTTATCAAAACCACACAGTAACAAGGAAAAAGGTTTTTAAAGGAGCAGTATGATTTAGGCACCCAAATCCTCTTCTGTAATAATTATGAAGACCCTGTTCTGCCAATTCATCAAATTTGGCTTCAGGGCTCCTACAAGAACACAGAAGTCCCAGAAGCAAAATAACCCCATCAGTTTGGTATAGAGACAACTCTAAAGTTTTAACTTCCTTAGATTTTTTTTGTTTGGGTGTTTTGTTTTTTGGGTTTTTTGGAGGTTGGAGGGGGGGGGGTGTTTTTTGTGGGGGTTTTTTGAGAATTTTTTATCTGTATTTATTAGACTGGAGTTGAATACCACCTGCCCACACCACCCTAAATTCAGATACAAATGGTCTCTCTTAAAGCCAGCTCAAAAACTTGAGTTTGATGCAGCCTGTGCCATGTCCTCTGACCAGTTTGGGAGCACAATTGCATTCCCAGCAGGCTCTGAAAGGCAGATGCAATGCCCAGTGCCCTCTCCCCTCTGCTGTCTCCAGCTTCTCATGTTTGCAGATTGATGACCCCTCTGGTTGTGCAGATACAAGTTTTTACAGGCCTGTGATGGAGTCAGGATCATGGAAATGGTCTGAGCTTTCTAAAAGGTAAAAGATCTCTAAGAATAAAAACAAACATCCATTTTTTCAGGCTCCTTAGAGTTAATAGCATATCCCTACAAATAAGGGCAGCAAGAAGAGAAGAAAAAGTGACAGGACTCTTCTCTGGGGAAAAAAAAAAAAATAAAAAATTTGCAGATGGCAATCCAACCTGACCTTACTGAAAATCAGCAGGATCTGATCTTAGGTTCCCCTCTAAGATATTCCCCCTCCCTCAGGTTCACACCTGATGTCACCTGCTGATGCTTGTGCCCAGAGCTCCAGCCCTGTCGGGGGGGTTTCCTCACCCGAGCTTTAGGTGGTTTAAAGTCCTTGGCCCTCTAAAAAGCCCTGAGTCGCGTCCGTGTAAAAAAGCAGAGTCCTCAAGGTTTGTTTTCAGGTTTCTCCTGTTGTTTATTATTTGGTATCTCAAAATTTTCTCTGCTCCCAGCCGAGGTCTGGACAGCAGCTGGGACACGAGGCGACTGCCCCACAGATGGGATGTTCCCTAACATTTATACAGATAATTACGTACTAGTTATTTACTATTTTGTGCCAATGCCCAGTGCCCACACCAGAAGTGACATTCTACTTTGCTCCAATCCACTCCAGCTACTTTGTGCCATCACTGCCCCAAAAAATGGAGGACGAGGAAGAAGGAGAAGTACATAAGGTACCACCCAAATTCCACCATCTTGTCCCCATTTACTTCTATTCTAAAAATTCTAAAACTATTAAATTCTACATCATCTACTGTGCTAAACTACAATTTTCACATCCTGGAGGTTTGTAATTACTTCTGCAATGTTGAAAGCTTTTCCCATGGATCAAAATCAAACCCGGTGTCTTCCTGGGCTCTGTGCCAAGGTCTCCGAGCCCCCTGGACCGTCTCCACACCCCCCTGTCCAGGGCTCAAACTCCTTTCCTCAGGTCCCAGGCCATCCAAGGGGATGTCCTGGACTCCAACACAGCCCCAGCTCCACAGCAGGGCCAGCTCTCCCTGCAGGCTGTCCCCAGCACAGGCAGCATTCCCTGCACACTGTCACTGGCATTCTGATTTATCTCATACAGGGAAGTAAAATACCCTAAAACAAAGCCCCAAACCAGTGGAGTTTTGTTGCTATGCTATGGCAGGACTCCCCCATGGCTTAACAACATGTAAGATGTGCAAGGAAGTGATTGAGTCACCATCCCTGGAGGTATTTAAAATATATGTAGATGTAGCACTTGGGGACATGTTTTAGTGGTGGACTTGGCAGTGTTGGGTTAATGGTTGGATTCAGTAGCCTAGAGGTCTTTCCCAATTTAAATAAAACTATGATTCTAAATTCAAAGCTTCCTGCAAAGTTGGGAATTTCATAATCACACCCTTGTGGCAGGAGTATCCAATAGGGCTGAGCTCTCTGTGCAGCCTTGTCCTTATGGGAGCACACCAGGGCAGCTCTTCCACACCTGCCCCTGCTGGGGAATTACAGCTTTGAGACCATTGCCCAGCACCCCTCTGTAAAATTGAACTGAAATTAGCTGTTTTGTGTGTGTGCAGGGCTTCTTCTTTCCAAGCAAAATGACAGATGCTCTAGCTCAGACTGCAACTCTCAGCTTCATTTCCACAGGAGGTCAGCCTAAAATCTTGTGTAGAACAGTCCAGCCAAGCACAGAAAGGTGACAGACAGCCACAGGTACTGCAGTGGACAGCTGGGCAGGCACGATCAGCCCAAGCAGCTCCCCCCAATCTTCTCATAAAGTACATCCAGAAGGGCCTTACACTTCTGAGTCCTGGGCCAAACCACAGTGCTGCATCCAGAGGCAGCAATCCCCGAGGATCATGATCAAGGCCAAAAGAAACCTCCTCTAAAGTGACATCAGTGGCCACAAGGTGAGACAGCCGATGGAGGTGGACACGTGCCCCAAGGTGCTGCACACAAGCCACGGGGACCCAGCGAAGCTCAGAGCCCATGGGGACTCAGACAGGTCCCCAGCCACGCTGCACATGAGGAGGAATGACTCTCATGGGTGGCAGATGAAGAGCAGCCCAACAGAACACAATGCCATGCCTAGGATAACTTGGCACTGCTCAGACACAAGCCTCAGCTTCACTGTTTTACTGGGCACAATCCAGCAAATCCATTTATTCCCCAGCTAATGCTCATTTTATCATCGTCTAATTTTATGAGAACTTCCTAACACAGATAGCTCCTGCACTATGTATACAGAAGGCTTCAGTGCTGACCTTTAAGGCTAATGGCTCTGTCTGCATTTGAGATATTTGGACTTGTACACTTAAAGCCAGATCTTGAGCTGACAAGCACTGTGAGCAATATTGGTGGCACTTTCAGCAGGCCAAGCAACATTCCAGTCACAGGTGTGCAGGGAGTCTGTGTGGGGATGGGGCAAAGAAGCTGCCCTGCCCTGGGATCAGGATGCTTCTAACAGTTCAGTAAAGGAAGATGCTGCTGCTAGCTTTTGGGCAGCATTAGCATCTTTTCAGCTACAGTGGCAAAATCTGAAAAGCAAAAGGACCAAAGGATCTAGACTGGCTCAGTGCTCACCACCAGTTTTATTTTCTTCCTCATAACAACCAGGCAAGTTGTTGAAGTAAACTGTCCAAGCCATGCTTCCTGTAAAGTTCATGGTTCAGTGATGCAAAGCCTTCTTGGGATAAAGTACCACAGCACTGAGGTTGCTGCTACTGACACCATCAGCCTCCTCTGCAGTGCTAGTCCATCCCATCCCCTGACCCCTTGTGTTTTCATACCCCAGCAGAGTCTACAAGCCCTGTGTGCACTTGCTGCCAAAGAGGAGAAACTGGTGCTCCAGGGAACTTTCAACATAGAAAGAACACAGAAGACAGGAACATAACATTAAATGACTGTCTTGTCCACAGTCAGCCTGGCTTCTGAGCACAGGAAGTTATGATTAGTAGCTTATCTGTTCATGCACCTTGCAGAATAGCACATTCCTGAAAAAGCCAATGTAATTGATGTCATCATACTTTGATCACCTTACTAGTAAGACATCTGAGTGCTCATATGCTCTGCTGGACCAGCATAACCTTGGGCATTAGGTTACTACACAGCTGAAAGCAAATGGGAACTTTCATTACCTGAAAGGAGACTAATGTTTATTTTAAAGTCCCAAAATGCAAGCAGAATTTTGGCATTATAACTGTGCTTTTCATCAAACCTTCATGCAGATGGACATTTTCACACAGTATAGAGCTGTGTTAGAGACCCATACAGAACAGAAAGCACTTTAAATCTGCACAGAAAGACTTAGAAGCAACAAAGACCTGGTAAAAGGAAAAGAGAACAAACAAAAAAATAGGTATTTCTCCTCACATCTGATTACACCACCTGGATCCCAAAAGCAATTTTCAAGTAATTTCATGGAAACATTTATTGTCTCCAGTAAAGTATTTGCAGACAATGAAACCCAGAATGGCTAATAGGCACTTGTCCATGATCTGCATCTAAGGAGTTGCCTATTATTAGTTAATGAGCAGACAGCAATTCAGAGTTCTAATTTTAGCACTAACACATGCCAGGAACTGGAAACAAAAAGAAGGAAAGAGAAATGGGCCAGGGCTGAATTAAAAAAGGATGTTCTGCTGCCTTTCCATCAGTTGTAGAAACTGTCCCACCTGCCTCATCTCTAACACCAGTTTAGTCTCCGGGCAACAGCAGTCACATCGTGAAACACAGACATGGCAGTGACCCCAGAGATCAGCCAGTCTGCATCTCTCTCCCTCCTCAAGGCAAGCCCAGGTCTCCTTTAGCAGGTCCTGTTCCAGCTCTAAAGCTGTGCAAAAGCAATGCTGCTACTAGAGGTTCCCAAGGGCTAGGGCCGTGTCTTTGAATATCTCTTCCTCTTCTAAACTAGGACATCCTTGAAGAGCAGAAGACTTCACTGTCAGGCTGGGAAGAACCAACAACACCATCCTAGTGAGATGTATGTGACCACTGTGAAGAAACAGTGGATTGGTGCTTGGTGCTGCAAGGACTCCACACCCAGCGGGGAACAAGGACCCAGCAGTGCCAGTCATGGTCAAGCCCCTACAACTACATAAGAGAGGTCTGAAACACTAAATCATAACAGCACAGCTTTGGCTTTCCAGAGAGTTTGGCAGCTTTACCCATCTTTGGCTTCACAGCTCCTCATCAAACATTGCCAGGCCCTTAACTGGGTGTCCAGAGCAAACAAAAGCTGAACATGGCACAGTGACATTGCCACTTTT
Organism: Sylvia atricapilla; assembly: GCF_009819655.1. Taxonomy (NCBI): domain Eukaryota; kingdom Metazoa; phylum Chordata; class Aves; order Passeriformes; family Sylviidae; genus Sylvia; species Sylvia atricapilla. The sequence continues at coordinate 14,782,537 of NC_089142.1, forward strand.
CACTTAGCAGGCAGGCTAATTATTCTCATGTTTAATTGTATCTGATGAGTGACACTCACAGGCCCCATGCTGTTTAAATGTGACATATTTTATTTATCATAGCAGCTTCTACAGTTCTACAAATGGATGACACTCAACCCATTATCATTTTAGAAGCATTATTATTCACACAAACATGTCCCAGAACCTTAGAAAAAAAATTTATTCCTTTTTTTTCTACATTCCTTTTAAATTCAGAATGCAAACTCCCTATCTTGCCAATGAGATTTCCTCCTCCTCACCAACCCAAAATAAATTAGAGAACAAGCTGCTATCTCTAAAAGCTTTATAAATAAAACATACAGCACACACACAATTTTAGAGTACTTTTGTATCCTGGATGGATTCAGAGATGTCATTGCGAATGCACAGATGCTGCCAGTCACGGGAGCTTAACAAGCGCTATGAGGTTTGACATCCCATCAGACTGCAGCCCTTTGTGGCAGCTGAGGCCTCCCAGGGCAGAAAGTAACATGACAATTGCTTCTATCAAAGAGAGAAAATAATGGCAACCACACTGGCAAATACATCAAGGGACAGAACTAAAATTACTCTTTCCTGGCTCAACTAAATAAAAATTATGACAGTTCAAAAGAATGTTAAAAGTTTTCTGGAAGTAGCTAAATCACACTATTCCAAGCTGTCAGTGGAAACATGTGCTTTTTTTTTCTTTACCTCAAAAAGGAAGTATTTGTCAGAGAAAAAGTTAAAAAAATAACTGAATTTGAGTTTTGATTTTTCTACTTTTTCCCCAACCAAAACACACAAAACATAAGCAGAGAGAGAGAGAAGAAAGTAGTTCCAGAGCTAAGAAATCCTGTTTGCTCTATGAGATTGTGCTGGTTTTTAAGTGAATTAACAGAAAGCTGCTGCTGAGGCAGGGCCCATCTGTCACAGGGGACGGCTGCCGGAGGTGGTCTGCAGAGGCAGGGGCTGCACCACAGCCTCAACACCCACTCAAAGCTCTCCCTGCCTTCCAGCCCTCCAGCTCCGAGACTGAACAGCCAGCAAAGGTGAAAAAGGAGGAGAAAGAGAAGAAAAAAGGAGAAAAACTGGAGCAGGAGAAAAAATACTACATTCCAAAAGGAATGGCTTGAAACTTCTTAACCCGTGTTTGGAAAAATTAGATGTCGTCGATCAAAGCAGTCCTATGCCACCGGCAGCCACTGCGGGCGAGGAGGCAGCTCACTCACTGCCTGCCCAGGGATCACAGGACTGCCCAGGGATCTTGTCTGATCCCAGCACAGACCAGCAAGAGAGGAATGACCAGCCCTGAGCAACTCTGGGAAGGGAGATGGCCCTGCATCGTGCCTGAATTGAAGGCTCTGGGACAGAGATCTGCAAAAACCTTTGATTGTCCATCTAGCTTACTAAATAAGCCTGCAAATAATCACCTTCCTTTCTTTAGGGCTTACAAGGCTCCCAGGGGATCAAACAGGTGGATTCAACAGCCCAAATAGGTTCTGCAGACAAGTACCTGTGACAAATGCTGTTTTCCTGAGCCAGATCACAAGTGAGGTTACCTTGAAGTGCCACAGTGGCTGCTAAAAAGCTGAGACAAAAAGAGTCATGCTGGAAGTTTTAAAAGGTCAGATGTATTTTAAACATTTTTGAGGTCTGGCTCAATGGTTTTATTCCTAACCAAGAGAGAGCTCTCTGTTAGACTTCCACCTGAGCAGATAACACAGCTTTAATGCATTAACTCCACTCTCAGCATGAGGCACACATCACCAGCCCTTTGCAGGTCTGTGCCCACCCGAGGTGATGTCTGACCCCCCTGCAGCCTGCCGAGCTGGGATGGGCTGGGACAATGTTCGGGAAGCCCCAGCCCTCACTAACCCCCTGCAAAGGGAAGCACCTGCCCTTGCTGGCATTTCGCATGAAAGAGGATACACACAAACTTCATATCATCTTTTTCTGCCCTGGAAGGGGAATTTCATCACCCATGTGAGTGTCTATGTTTTTGGAAATTGCTGAGTTCTGGCCTCAGTAAAGGCTCACAATGAACACACCTAAGAAACAGCTTCTTCACGGCAGTCAGACTCACTAACCTCCATCTTCACTGCATTTCCCCTGTTCTTGGATGAGGAAGAAGAGTGAAGGACACCATGCTGGCCTTCAGCACCCCCATGCAGTATTTCCACACCATTCTCCCAGGCCATTTTTCTCACCTCTTTTGCAAACCAGACAGCCCCAGCCTGCTTTCACAAACCCCCTGTGGTGTCAGCCGCGGGAGTTCATCACACCCTGTCTACTCTGCTTTTTGGCAACCAGAGCCACTTTTTCCCACCTGTTATTTGCTGCTGTTCAGTAACCAGGACACAGCTGGTCTCGGGTCACACAGGCAAGGCTGTCATGACATGCAGACAGCTACAGCGTTACAGCTTAAAGCCAGAGTCCAAGGGAAAGTGGCAACAGACAAGGCACAAAGGAGAAAATCAAGCTGCTATCTTAACAGTGATTTCAGTGATTCATAGGAGTCATTTTAGTCAATTCACTGGTTAATGACTTAGCAGCACTGGCACAGGGTCAAATCACAAATGGGTAAGAGCATTTCTCCAAAGCAATCACTTATTTCTTTTTCCAGCTCTCCATTTCAACTTGAAGAGCAGCACTAAAAATGAGAGAGAAATCAGCTTTCCATCTAAAAAAGACTTGTGAGAAACCACAAGCGCCAAGCATGTTTCATCTCCACCCTTGTCTCTTTTCATACCAGCCCAGTTCCTTAATCTGCTACAGCTGCCGCTTCTTCAGTGGTGAAAAATATTTGTAATACACATTGCTGAATGGTATAGAAACAGTGAAGAGCAACTGGAGATCAGTCAAACAGCTTTATCCCTAAGCAGCAACACGTTGAAATGCAGCAAAGACAAGTGATAACCAGCAATGGGTCAATGCAATGCACTAGCTTTATTAAAATCTATCTGTAAAAATAAATCCTGCTGAAGTACAGCCGACGTTTCATCCTATTTGCATGTGATCTTCATGTAACTGGTCGTGGTAACAAGATGACAGATAAAGGCAATAGAAAAAACATGGTATTAACTACTCAAACTCCTTAGTTCTAAGTCCTAAGCACAACAACTTATCCACACCATAAGCAATCAGGAGAATTCAAAGTAAAAGCTTGTCAGCCCCTGTCCTTCCGTCCCAGAGGGCAGGAGAGCTGAAGCAGCACTCTGGGATCAGTCCCTCTGGTTCTCTGACCATGCTGCCCCAGAGGGGATCATCTTTCACTTCAAAACCATCTTTAGCCATCCCTCTCCCTTCAAACACGGTTTATTAACAGACATACTAGAAGAGATTGACATAGAATAAGACAGGAAGAAAGCATGGAGGAGCCCAGATATTCTTAGCTCTGACAGGTCTTTGGGGACATCTCTAGGTGGGACTCAGAAACAGAGAAAACAGCAGATGGTGATGGCAGCAGGTAAGAGACTTCCCCTAATCACCACCCTCTCTGGATTTGACTGAGGTATTTAGTAAGCATCCATTCCAGCCATTCTGGATGCTATTTCTACATGTCCTCCCAGCTGTTTCCACCAAACTTGAATCCCTCAAGTATTTTGTGTATGTCATGGTTTAACCACAACCAGCAGCTCAGCCCCACACAGCCACTTGCTCATCCTCACCAGTGAGGGGAGAGAACTGAAAGAATGAACATGAGAAAACTTGAGGGTTGAGATACAGGCAGTTAAACAGCAAAAGCCACAGGCACAAGCAAAGCAGAACAAGGAATTCATTCACCACTTCCCATGGGCAGGCAGGAGTTCAGCCATCTCCAGAAAAGCAGGACTCCATCACATGTAACACAGACTCCTAAGAACCAACGCCTTCACTCTGAATGTCTCCCATTTCCACCTTCTGTCCCCGGCTCTAAATGCTGAGCATGGGGCCGAATGGTCCAGGATATCCCTGGGGTCACTCAGGGTCAGCTGTCCCAGCTGGATCCCCTCTGGGCTCCTTGTGGCCCCCCAGCCCACTCACTGATGAGGTGGAGTGAAGAGCAGAAAAGGCCTTGGCTCTGCATGAGCCCTGCTCAGCAATAGCAAAAGCATCCTGGTGTTATTAACCTTTTTTCCCTACAGACCCAAAACACAGCCCAATACGAGCTACTGTGCAGGAAACTGTGTTTTGCTGTGACTAGGGCACTTGCTTTCAAAAACAAACAGCTCAGAAACGTTTCCTTTTTCAAAACCATCTCAGCTGTTTAAAACCATCCTAATTTACTGATGTTCATTCTATCAGAGGTGCCCTAGGAAGGGCTGGGATCTGAAACAGGACTACATTCTTAGTGAGGATAGACAACACATTACACTTGAAAGTTTTTGACCATGGGTGGGGTTAATTTCAATCCAGGACTGAATTTCACAGACTCACAGTCTTACACAACCTTTTCCAGTTTCCAAGAAAATGGTTCTCTTTCATGCTGATTTTATAATTATTAACTGAACAAACTTGAGGGATTGGTACATACAACATGACAGGAAAATAAAGATGGTTTGAGATGAGCATTTTTCATTTGTACTGCTCTATTGGATTACACAAAGACTGTTGACCTTATTAAGATTCAGGTTAACAGCCCACTTCAGAAATATCTACATGTGCACCTGAGTGTTAAACCAAATGCTTGGAAGACATATTAAATCAAATAAAGATTGATAGCTTGCTGTTTATATCCTACCAGTCATTCAAGCACTGCTTACTTCTGCATATACATGAAATAGAGAAAACTGACAAGGGTGTTTCTCATGACTGCTCTCTCTTCAAAGCACACCTATCTTTACATAGGTACCTTTGTTGCACCTTTTTACTCTTTGCTTATCCAAATCTAGCACAATGCAATGTGGCAATGTGTGTTGTGCATCATCTACTGCAAACCAAAAGCAAACCTGGGCTTGAATTCAGTCTTTCCTACCTGCAGAGGTTATAACCCTGTGATCAGCTCCACCACTTGCCCTAGGAATCAAGACTGAAAGAAAAGACAGGACCTGAGAGGCAGAAGCTCTGAAATACACACCTTTCAAGGACAATTTGGATTTATTTTTGCTAACACACTCAGTCACAGCCCACTTAGACAGTGCACATATGAGATCCCCCAGAAATCCCTTCCCACCATGCCACCTGGGATGCAATTTCATGAAAGGACCAGAAAGAAGTACCCTCCACCTCCTGGTCAACCAGGAGCAATGATGGGGAATAGGATTTACCAAGGTAGACATGGATTTTACTGCATCAGTAGTCAAAATTATGCCTAAACCTCAGCTCAAAGTTTCCTTCCTTAACCCAGACATATCCTGTGTGTAGGGACTACCACCATTCTGGTCCTCATTCTTAACATCCTCAGCAGCAGAAACAGGCTCAGGACAATAAATGTGATGCCTTATTTCAGGTAATCTTCCCAGACCTCCCATGACTAATGATTTCATTTCCTGATAAGAGAGGAAAGATGATATTCATTCCAGCTGAATCAGATACTGCAAATATCATTTAAATGATCCCACCAAGACAGGGAAGCACAGGACCCTAGACTGTTCCTGGCACATGTTCATGCAGCTTGTTCTTGAAAACTCTGCCGATGACTGTTTGTACCCTTCTCAGATGATTTATCAGCAGATTCCTCCCTTTCTAGTTAAAATGCTCTTTATTCACCCACTGTAAAAATTAACCCCATCTAAGCTGAGGTAGTCATGGACAACACCACGACCTGGTGACTGCTGGCTTCAGACATACCACTTTGCCCTCATTCACTCCCTAATTTTTTTGAATGCCATATTATGGCTGCCTCGTTCTCCCTCTAGCTCCTACCTGACAGATCCTTTTTGCCATCATATCAAAATCATAAGGTATTTTGCTTCCCTTTTTTGAGCTCTTCTTTGCCTGTTCTTCCTCCCTCATACTGCCTCTTGGACACAGAGTTCTCAGTAAAACTTTTTAAATCTTTCATTAACTTCTCCTTGCAAGTCTCCTATGCCCCAAAGCAGAGGGATTGTTCTGTCAGGGAGCTGGTGGCTGTTTATTCAGTAGCATCCCTCCTGCTTTGCAGCCTCCTTTTGCTGCACTACCTTGCCCTATCTCATCTTAAAGCAGATATCAGGGTCATCATACAATTGCTGTGCTTAACAAGCCTCCTCCAGGCACCAGCAATAGTCTGTGTTCAATCCAAGCCTCGGGGACATGTGCGGCAATTAGATTTCACGTGTGCCTCTAAATTAAGATAAATTATTCCATGTCTGCAATGGCTAACAGCAAATGCATGAACAAGACCAGAAGGTAAGGAGCAGCTTGTTATGCAGCAGTCACTTGAATCTGAGCCCTTGATCTTGGCCAAAAGAGGTCACAAGCTCTTTCTCCCCTGCAGCACACCTCATAAATGGGGTCCAGCTGCCTTGAGGCAACTGCAATTAAAAGTACTCTCCAGAGGAGCAGATTTCCTCTGACAAAGTATTTCTGTATTCCCCTATATTTCGTTCTGATCCATGAATAAATGCAGCAAGCTTATCTGTTTTACTCTGTGTTTGCTTTAATAGCTAGCATGAAGCCTGTATTTATTACCTAAATCCTGTTTCTAAATCTCACTCCCAGATAAAGCAGTAAGGGCATGGCTGCTCTGCTCAGATTGCCTCACAGCTTTTCTTTCTTTCACAAGGAAAAAACACACCTCTACCCTGCCCAATGGTAGGGGCCAGAATGCTGCCTTTCTGCCATCTGCCAGTGCTGCCCAGAAACATCCTGGGTTGTTCCAAGTTGCCATTCTTCCTGAAAAATCAACCGAAAGATCACAGTGACATCCTAAAGGAGATCCACACAGTGCATGTCTCCATTAACTCAAAGACTGGAAAAGACTGCTCATCTCCTCAAAAGTGGCAAAGCCTCATCTGGAGTCTCACTGAGAGACACTGAAATAGCAGAGAGCAGCCTGCCAGTAGGCATGGGAAGGTCTCACTAAGAGAGCTGCCCAGGTTTGCATATGCTCCAAGTGTTTTAAGTAGAATAGAGGCTGATAATCACAACAGAATAAGCTCAAGACTTTTCTTTTTTGGAAAACTACCTGGCTCATGAAGCAATGCTCTCCCAGTGATGCTCCTGCACCTCCTCATTAACCCCAGAAGAGCAGTGCTATCTATAAGCAAGAGAGATGTTTTGCTCAAGGAAAGATATAGGAAAGCTGTTGAGATGAGGAAAGGAAGCTTCAAAAGCAAAAAATATATTAAAAGGGAGAGGAGCCAGGAGGTTTTCAACAGGTACCAGCTCAAATGGCTTCTAAAGCAATTAAAAATTGTCCTCTCCTGGCTCTTGAGAGATCGACAGAGATCAGTGCTCAGTTGCTCACTGGATTACTTCATCTTCCTCAGAGTGCAGAGCAGTCTGAGGGAAGGTTAAAATCTGCTTCAGACAACCACCTGGTTATGTCAGACCAGGGGACCTGGTCAACCTTGACAGGAACACACAGCTGATGGAGCAGTGAACTGTCCCCAGAACCCATTTGCCCCCAGCCACGGGCTGCTGTAGCAGCTCTGATGGGTGAACACCTCACAGGGAGCTGTGCCAGGGGATCCAGCCCACTATCCTGACTGGCCCCAGGTGGCATCTTACCAGGTCCCCAGCACTGCACTCAGCTGGTCAGTCACCTGTGAATGTCACCCAACCCCATCTCTTAGCCCCTCTGAAGTTGTCTGCTTCCTCCAGCACTCCAGCATAAGAACTCATGTAATCAGTCCCTAAACCTGGTTTAGTCAAGTGATCTGCATTAGCTTTAATAAAAAATTGTTCTGTCTTGGTTTAGGGTTTCTTTAATCCCCCTAACCCATGGTCACAACCATACATGACATGAGATGGGACAGCTGGGAACCCCTGGAAGGAGATCAGGGATGCAAAAGGAGCCGAGTAACAACTGGAAGCATGTCAGGCTCCCACAGAGTCGAAGTCTCAGAGCCACAGGAGTCTCAGATGCAACACTCCAAAGCAGTTGTGTTGTGTTGGAAGCTGCTAATTAAACACAGTTTATTTTGGCTTTCAGTGATTTACACAGATTTAAAGCCAGACTGGTTAAAGTAGTCATTTTGCAAGAGCTGTGCCATCCATGTAGCTGCCTTTAATTACAAGCAACACCAAAGAAGCTCTTTTCCACCATCAGTTTTCTCATCAGAGCTACTTTGGGCAACACTTTTTAATGAAATAAAACTCGATTTTGACAAAGAGCTTTTGTGGGAGCTTTTAGACCAAATACCTGACTGTTTCTAGAAGCCCAGCTTGGTACCAATTAAAAAACGGGGCAGTGTGACCCAGAGAATTCAAGAAAATGTCATCGCCTACTGTGAGCTCCTGGGCAGCAGCTCCATTTGCTAAAATTAGAGAAGCAAGAATCATTGTTTTTAAACATGCCAGATTATCATCTTTTAAGTAAATGCTCAAATGTTTCAAGCTAGCTCATACTACTTTAGGAAAACCTAACAATTTTTGTGTAGGTTGCTCTGACAAAACCTGGCTTGTGCTGGATTTTCTAGGTAATGTATTTTGTTGAATAAGTGATGGAAACAATTTTTAAGAGGTCAAACCCTAGGACCTGTGAGTTGAAAATTTTGCTGAAATCAAGTCATGCTATAAATGGACAGAAACTTGCAGTCTGCATTCTCACAGTAGCTGCTACCTGTTTTGTGCCATAAACACAACAGGCATTGTTCAAGACAAGAAAAAAGACAATTTCTGCCCTAAGAACACCTAAAACCCAACAGACAATGTGAATTGAAGGCCTTAGGGTGTTCTTCGCACATTAGTATTTCACCGCACTTCATTAAAAATAGACTGAAGTATTTGAAAGTGAGAGGAAATCAAAGTTTTGATGACTCAATGATGAACATGATGGTGATGCTGGTTGACAGTTGGACTTGATCTTAAAAGTCTTTTTCAACCTTAAGGATTCTGTGATTTTATGATCTCTTGGATAGTTTGGCATCAGCCCAGATTAACTCTTCAAACCAGGAGTCATTGTAGAACAAATCCCTGCAGGCTATGAAGGCATCCATCTTCTCCTCCAAGATCCTGTGATCCTGCAGGAGAGCTATGAGCTGCCTTCATCAGTGTGCCCATGGACATTACACATCACATCTCACATGCAATATTCTTTAGATTTTAATGAAGAACCAGTTCTTCTCTAGGATGATCTAGAAACCACATGTGAAGAACAGAACTGCCTCAGAATCTAGATTTATGTTATTTATTTTCACCATTAATTTTATCCCTGTTGAATCCAGACAGACTTTTTGGTGAAGGATATAAAAGTCGAGTTCATTTATTCAAGCTTACCCCTACTTTTGAGTCTTTCTCTCATACTGCAAAGTCTCCTGCACAGGGCATCACTCCCTAGCACAGCTTTCGAATCCATGGACAGCTACACAAAAAGACATGGGGACCACTTATAGGTCTTGTCCTATCAAATGACTGATTGCTGTGCTGTAAGCAAAATTCAATTAGGAGAGCCTGCAAGATCAGCCTCTGTGCTTGTTAGCATCCAGCACAGGGCAGCTGGTTTGGCTGCCTATTGACTGAGCAATCGACAGACAATCGCTGCATCCAGCCACGGAAACATCTGAGGAGTGCTGTTCAGGAATGGGAGAGGTATCCAAATAAAATCAGCTGAAGGGGTTTGATCTCCAAGACAATTATAAGTTTCCAAGTTTCCCAACGAAACTTCAGCATAACCCTTATAAGAAATCTTTCATACATGACATTTTGCTTCCATGCCTCTAACAATAAACAACTTAAACATTAATTTTGCTGTTCCCACAGCTGTAAACTCTGCAGATCAGGATCTGACTTCTATGATTGTATCTAAAAGCTCCTGAATCAACCATCTACACTGAAATGTATAGGGAAGGCCTCAGAAGTGCCCCACACAAGTTACCAAAAAACCTCATGGACTTATGCATATCCATGGTTCTCTCCCCAAAAGGTTCTCACTTTGGAAGAGAGGGACCTAACAATGAAAGACTGTTCTAGAAGAGTATTTACTGGAGACTTCTAAGAAAGGTGAATGACCTGAAGGTATGTGCTTTGTTGTCTTCCCACTGTTTGCCCGCATTTAAACTAAATTGGATTTTTAGATAGATTGGAGTTGGGTAATTTCCTTCCAAGTACTTAGGACCTGTCACAACTCCTAAATGACTTATCATCAAAGTCTCAGGAGAGCCTGGGAAAGGACATAACCCAGAAGGGAACTCTGTGGTCAGTGAAACAGCAGAGTTCAGAACAAGACTTTTATATATTTCCCCTCTAAACTCCAATAAACTTTCCCCTAGTTGGGTGCACACCCAGTTCAGTGACCGGGCATGTCCAGGTCTGATAAAGGCAAGACTATTCAGCATGGAGGTTTAACATACACAGTCCTTACACCAGCATCCCACCTATTCCACAGATGCTTTTATCAAAGTCACCAAGATCTGACACAGCTCAAATGTATGAGTGTGCTGTAAATCTTGGTGCCACATTGCCAGATAACTTCAAAACAAATAATTATTCAAATAGTCCCAAACCACTTTTGAAAGGACTAATGGGTTACAGTGGGAGGGGTAAAAACTTCCTGGAGTCTTCTCCAGGATCAGGGTTTGCTGCTCCTAGCCCTTAACTTCATTGCACATGGGAGCCAGCAAATTAAGACTTGAGCCACTATAAAAATTTGCATAATGTCAGAAGCATTTGGTAGCCTAAGGATGATGTACTTGGCACAGTCTGACAGTCAGCACTAAATGATGGCAGTAATTTCCAGCAGGACCAGAGTCTGGACACAGCATAAGATACAGAGGCACCACCAAGAAGACAGACCTGATGCTGGCCCCTTCAGAGTCCTGCATTTTAGGCAGCAAATAGAAAGTTTCCTTGGCACTTGAAAAGATAATCAAAGCAGGAGAAGTAATCTGACTAAACAAGCATTGTCCAACCACTGCAACTAAATACATTATAGCTTCACTTTGGACCAACATTGCATGGATACTTTATTTAGAAAGCAAAAAGGTTTAACTGTTTACAAAGTCTCGCAGCTTTCAAATAGTTAAGCAATTGTCATTCTTTTCATCTTCTGCAAGGAGAAACTGAGAAATGATTCCCAGTCACAGAGCAACTGGATAAGCAATGACACATTCACAAATCACAGATCCATGTCCATAGGAGAGTTTATCCTCCTCTAGCTTCTGACCTGCCTAACAAAACCAAATAAAAATCATCTGCTCACACTCATCTACAGATAATGGAGTTATTTACTGACTAAACTTCTCCATGAACAATATTGTTCAAGCACTCATTCCTCTCCATCTGCTTTGCTGTTTTATCCAGTGTGATGAACATGTGAGGCTGTTTCCTCAATTCTTTGTTCATTTCCTTCTTATAATTAACCACATTAGGTTTTTACAGCAGCATGAGGAACACCTCATTCCCTGTTAAATTGTCAATAGATTCAACAACAACAATTCATTATATTGTGCTGGACTTACACCATCTCTAAGAAAGGTGATCTGAGTAAACACCTCTCTCTGATACCCTCTATTACAGCTTAACTTTTTGGGAGAGATCAAAGATATAAGATGAAAATATACAGCATCTTTTTCACCTCCCATCTATCCATAAAAAAATAAAAAAAAAAAAATAAATAAGAAAAAAAAAACCACCAGAAAGAGTACAATCAGCAAACACAAAGTACTTACCTGCAGGTTTATAGTTGGTAAAACAATCTGCAAAGAGTCCCTGGCCTTAACTGAACAACCTCTGAACTGATGCATGATCCCAAGATCTGCCATTTGACCAGAGCACAACCACTACCCCCAAAACATTGTCACTAGCAACCACAACCAGAATTAGACTTGAACTTGGAGACAAGAAACAAGAAAATTCATTGATCTTTTTACATGGAATCCAATAACACTGTGGGGAGGCCAGAAATCTGGATTTATGGGCTGAGTTTAAACTTCTCCTGTCTGGTGATTTCCAGGCAGTGTCTCTTACAGAAAGTCAACCAGCTACTTTTAATTTGGTTCTGGCTTTGCAGGTTCCTTTAGAAAGCTTCACATGAGTGATAAACTTGTAAATAAAAAATGAAATTTGAATCATTACTGTTCCAATTACTGAAATAACCTGCATTTGCTAGAATTTTATTCTGTTACTTGTGCTCATTACTAGTATCTAAATGTCAAGCAAAAAGCATCTTTGTGTCTGTGCATTTATCCTACTGTCCAAATTTATTCACCCAGCAAAGGTCAGGAATTTGCTGAATTACAGATGCAATTGTTTAGAGCAACTTAGTACAACTTAGTGAAAGCTGCACTCAATTTGTTCAACCCAACATCCTGAAGTTCCCACGAAAAAATTATTGTGCCAGATGTATTAAGTGCAAATCGCATTAGAAATCCATTTATAATTAAACTGGCATTTCTGTGCCTCCTGCCATACCCCACTTTCTGCTGAACAGACACATCACTCCAGCCCTTGATGTTTCTGTATCTGTTTTAACCTGTGAAACACTTAAGTCTCTCCATACACGGGAAATGCAAGTGCACAAGAAACTGAGGCAGGAGTTAGGCAGTGTTTCACAGAATTGACTGGATTGGAAGGGACCTAAAAGATCTAGCCCCAATTCCCCTGCTGTGGGTAGGGACACCTTCCCCTAGACCAGGTTGCTCAGAACCCCAGCCAGCCTGGCCTAGAACACTTCCAGGAATGGGGCCTCCTCTACTTCTTTGGGCAAATTGTTCCAGTGCTTTACCATCTGCATAATAAAGAATTTATTCCTTCCTAATATCTAATCTAACTCTGAAATGATGGGAGCAGTAGCAGAGAAGCTGCCATCTCTCCACTGGCTTTTTCTTTCCCCCTTCCCAAGACTGAGCTAAACACAGTGGCCTCAAGAGCAAACGTGGCCAGCCTGGACTGTTGCTCCATAGGCTCTGCTTGACTTGTTCCAGTGATGGTATAGGAGACACAAGTGATTTGATCTTCTCCAGTAAATGCCTTCAGACACCAAAGGAGGAGCCACCAAGGACACTCAGCTCCTTGCACTGATCAGTGCCCATCTCTTCACATGTTTCTACTGCTGTCCATGCCTGCAGGAGACATCCATACCTGCCTTGGTCCCTGCCCCAGGACAGAGAGGCCCCAGCCAGCACAATCCCATCTCTGAACCCCTCCCAGCATCTTGTCTGCATCCTCACCTTGCTGGCACTGTAACCACAGCCCCTGGCTGTGCAGGGGACAACAAGCTTGCAGCCTGTATCCTGACCTGCCCCTCCCAAAGTTATGAGGCAAACAGCTCCTTGTGGGCTGTGGCAACCCAAACCCTGGCATCAGCACACATCAATCATTCCATGAAACCTGGACAGCATTTGCTGAGGAAGAAGAGCAGTGAAGTATGGTATGTGCTTTAAAGGACTGCATCACTGGGAAGACACCTCTGATGCTGAGCTCAGCTCCATAGTGGTACAGGCATTTCTTACCACAGAAAATCCAGCACAGACACAGGAATCCACAAAGCCAGTACTTTTCCCCCTAATGTGATACACAGCACAGGGTTAACCCATCTACCCAGAGCATCCCTTCACTTATCTCCTCCACCAGAGCAGTCCCACAGGACAGCTCTGGTTCCAACATCACTACCTCACAGTAGTACCTCACATGGGATCCTGCTGGGCCAGGACTCAGGTATAAGCTTTCCTTGTGAATTTCCAGCTTAAAGCAAGGTTATGGTACCCTTGGTTAAAAGGGTAATAGAAGTACAACTTAATTACCCAGCATTATAACACAGCTCTTCTGAGAGGCTGCAGAAGGAAATTGGCACTGTTCTGATGGAATATTCCATGTAGCTAACAACAAATTCTTGCAGTCTCAGAGAAGACACTCAGTTAGCTAAATCTGTTGAAAGGTAAGAGTGGACATGCAAAGTGTTATTCTTTCTTACACGTAATACAACCATATATTTTCAGGCTATATAGCTTATGTTTATAGATGAGAAGAAAGCAAAACAAGGAAAAAGCGTCATGCTGAAAATAAATTGGATGCAATTCAAAAGGACAGTGGAAAAATACAGGATGACAAAGAGATGATAAAGTAGCAACTTAATAAAAAAGGAGCAGGGCATCACAACTAATCACAAGCAAGCAGCACCCTGCAAGCACTGTGTGCATCCACACCATGCAGAATGAACAAACATCCTGCAACACCTGGGAGGGCTGGAGGCAGGTATCACCCAGGAATCAACAGCTCTAAGATCTCAACAGAAAACCTAAATGTAGCCTTGGACCTGTGTTTCAGAAGAGACACCCAGGAGACCAACAGGCATCATCAGCGACCAGAAATGTAAGGTCTTTAAGGAAAGGCTGGACTAACTGGTGGTGAGGCAGGTAAGGAGGGAAAAGGCTGAGGAGAGGTTTGATACTTCCTTTTAAAGACATGAAAAGTAGCAACCAAGCAGAGAAGATTAATTGTCCTCTCTGCCAGGTAACCAAAACGTTTAAATCAGAAGGAGACTTAGAGTAGACAAGAGAAAGGATTTTTAGCAATGAAGATAATGAAGATCCAGAGCACTCTACCTGGGAGTAAGGTGTAAAGCCTTTGGTGCATATAAGTAAAGTAATTCAGGCAGAATTTACCCTGTCTTGGGACAAGGAATGGCCTCTGACTTCTGCAGGTAAACAAACCGATGCATTTTGAATCACCCTCTCCTTTAGGACATCCAAAGACAGAGAGGCTCTCATGTTTCAAAAATGTAGTCAGGATCACATGAAAATGGGATTTGCCCTGCTGACAGGACCTGAGAGGCAGACAGTGGGGGGGGCACATTAAGAGACCTGGAAGAGATGGTCCTTTTGTCTATTGGGCTGCAGGTTGGTAAGAAGAGCCACTGGCTGGCTCCTCATCATCACCAGTGAGCAAACCAACCTGACCTCACAAGCACACTCACTCACTTATTAATTGGGAAAAATAAATCACCTGCAAAAGCAACATGAGCAGAAAGAAGCCTGCTGCACTGGAGGGGAAGCTCAGCTTGGCTAGGTGCCTTCACAGCAGCACGTGAGGTTGTGAGCTGTGGAGGTCGCAGAGGGTGGGCAGCAGGCTGTCTCCTGCAGGCCACAGAGACTTGCGCTATGCTTGGTCCACAAAGCCTTTTTCCTCACTGGACACACAAAACAATTAAATATCTAACAGCTCCTGTCAATATTAATTCTCCCCCAAGTGGCTTGCTATTCACAGCAGGATAACTAAAGCAACACTCATTACTTTAATTAGTAAAGGAGACAAAAAAATACAACCAGAGCTTGCAAAACAGACACTTTTACTTTATTTGAAATGCCAACCAAGAGCCCATACTTCTGCCCATAAAATTTGTAAGTATTCTTCTGCCTATGCTGTCTGCAGAGCACAATTTCTTTTCTGCTGAGGAGAGTTGCGCCACAGCAGAAAATGCACTTCTAAAATTTCTCAGGACAGATGTATCCAGAAAGATATTTCATAACTGGTACTATGAATCCCAATGCTACACTAAAGCAAGTGATACAGATGCAGCATCTCCAAAGAGACCAAGAATCAGAAAACCAATACATTTCTTCAGCACGTTACTGTAGCAGTAGTTTATGCCTGGACTACAATTCTGAATCATGGCTTAGCATACAGAAAATAGGCTTCCGTGGCCTTTTTCTTTTCAATCAGTCATTCGACATCCCCTTGCCAGCAATGAAAATTGGTCACCTGCTTAACCCCTTTCTGTAATGAGTCTAGCTCCAAACAGGAAAGCAGGAGGCAGGCATGGTGGATTACACAGTGAGACCCTGAGAGAGAGCACGTCTGTCTGAGCAAGGTTCTGCCACAGCAGTCAAGACACAATTATGCTCATCATTTTTTAATTAGGAAATGGCATGTGATTTACAAGCCTTAGTGCAATGTGGTATTTGAACAGTGAGGAGTGACATTTCCAAACGGCATCACAGGAACTTTCTCTTCCTCTGCCCCACACCCCCAGTCATTTAAGCAAGTCATCCAGACAAAGAACAAAACTCCTTCGTCTGGGTTTTAATCCAAACTAGTAGAGTCCTGTATGTGTTCTTTTCATTCTTTTTTCCATCTTTTTCCAGCCTCTTTTGCTTTAATAGACACAGTTTCTCCCCTGCAGTCAGCAATGACAATTGTGACTGTACCTGTCTGAATTCCAGCATACTTAACCAGAATTTGAGTTTCCCTCGAAAGAAAGTTCACCAAGTCTGGAAGAGGAGAATTATTCACCCAACAATCCAGCCCTGTCAGAGACCTTGTCTGCTCAAGTGCTGTGGCTGGCATGGACCCACCATCACCATTGGCAGCACGATCCTGCAGCCTTCTCCTCAGCCACATCCAGCACTCACTTGCAGGTTAGATCCACATCCAATATGTGAGGTCAAGATATGCAGTGTATGAGCGAAAAAGCACAGAGTTGTGTGGAAGGAGCTTAGCTTGGTGGGTCTGAGAAGGAGGATCCTTTGCTCATGTCTCTTGCTGCTTCAGAACCCACAGCACTTCCATGACACAACTTACAGGCAAATACCTGACCACCTGGTATGTCCCCCAACCACCACAGCTGCAACCAGGAGATACACCTGCACTCTCCAGATCTGATAAAACTTTTTTAAGTCTCCATCAACCACGGAAAGCCAGGAAGAAGGCCATGGCACCTTTAGAAACTCATGGTCCCAATACCCAACCACGCTTTGGGGGATCACAGCCTGTGGTGCACTCACCCCAGCTCAGAGGTCTGGTGATGGGTACTCTGAGAGCAGCCCAGAGCACACAAAACTCAGGCTATGGAATGATAACAGTAAGGGACGTAGCTGTGACCTGCCACTTCATACAGAGCTACAAAAGGAAATTCCCCACATGCAGGCAAGGCCTAAGACTAATGCTGCATCTCCAGAGGAAACATCTAATCACTGGTACATATGGGCAGAAGAGTTTTAAGAAACACAGTGAGAAAGAAATAATACACCAAAATCACAGGTGAAAACCTCACTAGCAAGAACAACATCACCTCAAAAATAAATAAGAGAACGGAAATATTAATACTGCCCTTGACTGCAGGGAGAAATACAGCAGGAGAAAGGTGGCAGACAGTACTTTAGACTCAGAGGCATGAGTCAAAGCATGACTTTAGATTGATAGTAGAGATGGTTTACCAATCAGCAGTCACAAGTGGATAGAACCAGCCTAGGAATGAACAGAGACATTCCAAATGCAACATACCATCACACATAAAACCTCATGGGTCTGAACAGAGTAGCAAGAGCTTGGCCACCAGTTTCAGGTGGAAGGCAACCAACTGTGCCCTTTGGCACACTCCCTCCATGTCAGAAGAGGTAAGAGTGATGTGTGAACACAAACCATGCTATCCTTGATCGCCACCTGAGCAATCCCCCAGGTCATCACAAAGCCTCAATGAATTTAACAAGCCCTGAAGCATTACAGGGGGAAGTGAGCACTCAAAGCAAAAATACTCAACAGTTTACCTACTAAAAGGAAAAGCAGCCTTTCAGAGGTAGCTGTTAATTTTGGAATTGCAATTCCAGAAACTGTACTTTCAACATAGTCATCTGTTGTGTTTTTAAAAAAGACATTTCTTATTGTTAAGGCTTTATCAGACCATTCACACACAAAATAACTGCTAAACCTTACACATTCAAAACCATACTTCTTTTCTATCTACAACTTTCCATAATGACCAAAATATTGCACCTTGGGATTTGACCTTATCTTGAAGATTACTCAGATAATCTGAATTTAATTACTCCTGCAAAACAATTTAATAATACCGGCCTGTGGACTGCAAGTGCTTAAATATCATAAAATGATGATATAGCAGTATATTATGCCATCCTTGGAACTAGCAGCTCCCAGGCTCAGACTCAGAATTCAAGTCTGTGCAATTTAATTCTTGCCTCTGCCTAAACTGAATAAAACATGACCTGTGTTTGTTTATATTCTCCATATTTCATTCACTGTAGCTCTCTTCCATGCAAGTCTCAAAGACAAGCTCTAAAATATAGAGGATGATCATGAGATATTCATGTTGCACTGTGACTTATCTTACACTGCTTTTAATTCACTTCACTCTTAATTTCATCACTAAAGAACTCCAGAAAAATTCAGTAATTCTTGTTTTGTTTGGGTTTTATGTATTGCTCCATTTAATTCCACGTTCTTCCGTTCATTTCAATAATCACAACAGATTTGGCACAGTCCTATAATTCACCTTTTCACAGAACCATTAAGGTTGGAGATCTCCAAGATCATCCAGTCCAACCATCAGTGAAGCACCACCTTATTGGTGCCTAAACCATATTCCCAAATTCCACATGCACATGTCTCTTGAACACTTCCAGAGATGGTCAATCCACCATCCCCCCCGAGAAATTTATTCCTATGCCTGATGACTCTTTCAGTAAAAAAAATTCTAATATCTAAAAAAAAAATTCTCTGGTGCAACTTGAGGCCATTTCTCCTTGTCCAGTCACTTGAGACATGGCAGAAGAGACCAATCCCCACCTCACTACAACCTCCTTCCAGAGCTGGAGGGAGCAATGAGGTCTTCACTAAGCTTACTCTTCTCCAGGCTAAACAGTTCCCCCAGATGCTCCTTGTAAGAGAAGTTTTCTAGACCCTTCACCAAGTTAATTTCCCTTCCGTGGACCAGCTCCAGACCTCAATGTCCTTTCTGAAGTGAGGGGCCCAAAACTGGAAGAACTGGACACAGCACTCGATGTGTGGCCTCACCAGTGCTGAACAATCTCTTCCCTAGTCCTGCTGGCCACGATTTTCTTTTGTTTTCTTTCCCACTGTGGTGTCAGATGAGTTTTGCAAGGGAGTCATCTACTGGGGTGAGGAAGAAGCAGGACACGCAGCAATCCTCAGCAGCAAGAGAGCCAGGAAGAGCTCATGTCATGTAAATATGCTTCCTGTCCTATTAGAGCATGGCTTTGCAAAGGCACCACTAAATGAACACAGGCAGAAGCATCCAAATAAGACAAGCATTTGACAAGAGAACACATACCTTAAATACTGCCCACATTTCCCAGCCAGAGGTGAGGGAAGAAGTGCCTTGCACAGCATCAGCAGGACCTTTATTAGGAACATGAATGAGTGTGGTCCAATTCCTTCAGCTGCCTCGGGGACTCAGGCTGGCACCTGATTTGGGTTGTTTAAATAAACCCCAGGCTCCAGAGCCCCTCAGAGCTGGGCTCATTCTGTCATTTCCCAGGTAAGAATGGATACGCCCCATCAGGCTCATAATTCACAAGGAGAACAGGCTTCCCTCACCAAAAAAGACTTCTGCTTCCAGGTAGCCAAGCCACAAAATACATATTGCATGTCTTAGGAAGCCAAAGAGCAGGGAGGAGGCCACAGCACTCAGTTGCTGGAAGCAGCTGAGCAAAGCCAGGCTTCTACAGCTTCAAGGATTCTGCAGCTTCAGCATCAGAAGCTCCTACTCTCCCCACCCATTCCCATCACTCACAAGCTGGTCACCCTACCCCTTAAGTATGAATGCGCATTTAGAGGCTCTCCCTGGCCCAGAAAACACTTGGGTATGGAACATAAGAGGGAAAAAGTTTGACAGGCAAAGGACAGTTCCTGTGGAGCACATCACTTTAACCCCACCATGAAAGCTGCTAGGGGGATACCTCGTGTGAGGACCAGCTGCTCACTGCTGTTGCAACCAGCACTGCAAGCCTCAAGGAAATCTGGTTAGTAAGAGGGCTGGATATTCTGGGATTTTAGTACCAGGTTCTGGGACAGCTCCAGCTGAAGGTTAGCCACTGGCTGCTTTATAGCGGGTGGACAAAACATGGGTGGTGGGGAGCCAGCTCTTGCCCCTTTTGCTGATATCCAATAGCTTTTTCAGCAGGCTAAACTAAACACAAAGGGTTTTCCCCTGTAACAAGGCACCCAAGAGTTGCCAAGCAGCCATAGCAGAGCACATCCAGGTGCAGAATGTTCCTTCAATCTACAAGGGAAGTATGTTTGCTTTTGTAAGACAGGAGAGACGTGCTTGACTCCCACCCTAGGGAAGGCTGTGCATCACTATCCTGTTTCTTCACAGATCTAATCATCTGCTTCATCTTTTCACCTTGCAAAAAGCTGCAGCAAGGAGCAGCCTGGTAATAAACTTGCTGCATCTTACATTTCAGATCCTCAACACAGTCAGCAAACTTCTCTCCCTCCACGAATTAGGCTGCCCAGAACAATGTTTCCCAAAGAGGCGAGGCTTGGCCTGCAATATTCTTTGGAAGATGCAATCCCACAGCCCCAGACACACCTGAGCATCTCTGCAAACATGGAGCTTGGTAAGGAATGGTCCCCAGTTACCCCACATCTAGCTCTGGAGTGAGCTGCCTCAGAAAATAAGTCCAGTTTTGGAAGAGGGTGCATCTCTGAGCAGCAGATAGGATCAGACAGGCAGTCTTTGTCCTCATCACTGGTTTTTCAGCATAAGGAAAAAGATATTACAAGCTTCAGAGTTTTTCCAACAAGAACCTATGAAATTCATTAGCAGTTAACAAGCAGATGGAATTCTCCATTTGAGGTCTTTTCAGAGAATGAGACAGTACAACACTGTCAGTGCAGTAAAGCATAGAAGATACATTTTCGGGGGCTGCAGGCCACTGTTAGACTGCAGGAATATTTATATGAAGGTTCTATTTAAAGTCTTCATATAAAGGGTCAATGACAATCAGAATACATAAATGTTTATGCACATTAGTAAACACATAAGCTAACATATAAATTGCTTATGCCCATCCATAATACCTACTTTCATGTCATTTGTATTATGTACTCCTCATATCCACAACATGCTTATGAGGATCCATTCAACAAGTTAATCTGTGATACAGATTAAGCATGACCTAAATTTCAGTCTGCATCTCTCACGTGCTCTCATAGCACAAAGATTTTATGCAGAGAGCTCTGGTTCCTATAGGTAGCCTCTGTGCCCATAGGGGCTGCTGCACATCTTGGGTATCTGCCTGCCTGGATGCAGACACAGCTTGAGCATCCACTCCATATGAGCTCAGGGCTGCCTTCACCCACCTGAGCAGAGATGCTCCAACATCCCTTTCTTCTCCTTTCAGCCATATTTCACAGGGACAAGTATCAAACAAAACAAAAAGGAAAAAACAAACAAACAAATTTAAAAAGCCCAAATATGAACATCACTGCTTGCATTCTTCATCTTGGCTGCCTTGATGCTACAGCAAGCAGAGCATCAAGGCAAAGTGTGAGGGAGCACGTGCAAACAGAGACAGAGGGAAAACAGATGACACAAAGAGGAAATAAAAACACAACCCAAAATGTGTAACAGACAAGATCAGCAGCAAAAGAAGCAAATTCAGGAGACAGGCACCCATGAGCTTGACAGGTGAAGCAATGCAAGGAGCTGGTACATGTCTGTAGGTTTCAGCAGATACTGTGATGCTCTCATTCCCATCCAAACAGCTGCCCCATGAATGCCTTCTCTGTGCCTCTCTGCCTGCCTTTGCTGAAACCAGGATGCAGCAGCTCCCAACCCAACAGGCAGCTTTTAAAAACTCAGTGACAACCTGTGAGCCCCTGGAGGGCAGCTCTGACAGATGGGCAGGGCTGGATTTGGCTGCAGGGGCTGCGGGCTCCTGCCTGCCGCTCGTGGCCCAGAGCATTAGTGTAAGCGGCCTTCCTCGGGTTCACCACTTCAGCAATCACATAATCCCTGGATTTAAACAGCAAACACAGTGCCTGCTCAGCAAAGGTCTGAAAAAGGTTGTGTGAGGTACAAAAGAGGGAACCAGAGGAGGACTGGCTTGATCCCAGTGTGATACAGGATTCCAGCAGCCGGGCAGCACTGAGAATCCCATTTACAAAACCCACGAGCTTCAGATGCATCACGGAGATGATGTGATTCCAGTTGTGTAAAGCTGGAATTCACGGCACCAGATGTAAATGCCAAAACCAGAGTTAATCCCCAAGATTGCCTGTGCCGTTCATGAAAAGAAATGAGGCACCTTCCACCCCTCGGTAGCTGTTGTCTGACACTGGCCAGATAAGCTGCCCCTTCCCCTTCACTAGCTCTAAGAGGGTACTGGGTTTACCAGCCCAGATACAAATTTCTTTGTCATAAGCATGGAAACTTAAAAGAAACTAATCCCAGCATATCTCGCATGTGGCATTTGCCTTTCATTCTACCACAGGCCTGCTCCATCTCAGCAGCCCATCGTCCAAGATGAATAAACTTCACTCTGACAGTGATATTTAAAAATATGCATCTTCTGTACCATTTCAATAAAGTCAGAAGGCAGTAGCTTTATGTAATAATTAACAACTGTTTGGGGAAATTATTCATTAAGTTTTAAGGGCAACATTATTTGTCATACTTGTCCTAATTAAGATCAACACCAAGGAAATGTGGCTGCCTTGTGGGAAATTACTCTTCTTGCAGACAGTACAGGAAGCCTCTTGAAAAGTGAAGACTTAGCAACAAGTGCCTGATTTTGAGAAAAGGCTTTTTCAAGAGGGACTTGGGGGAGTTCTCTTATGGACTTCCAAGAAAGACCAATCCACCCATTCAGGAATCTGTACCCACAGTATCAAGCAGAGAGGCTGGATGCACACTGAAACCCCAGATAACAACACATTCCATCGTACTTCAGCACTGTCCTGATGCTTCCACATCTCAAATCTCATTCCAAGGCACCAGCACCACAAGCAGAGCTAAGAAAACCAAGCTTTAACAACCTTCAGCTCTGTGAATGGAACCACAGCCCTGTAACACAAGATGAGACAAACGATATTTTTTGGACACATGGATCTGGGTAACACAAATGACACAGTGATTCAGCTCAATTATAAGCTTCCTGTTAGAAATATCAAGGTTCCTCTGATGGCACTGTCAATTGTTCTTCTGACTCATCCAGTTGTTCCTGTAACCTGTCAAAACAAAACCCTCTTTGACCCTTAAGGTATAAATAATTAAAGAAACCATTATTTTGAAAGAGTACCCGGCAATCCATGGTTGCTGAAACACCATAGTAACACACAGAGAGAATGACAGCATTCTGCTTAAGGACAGTGGCTTTTATTATAATCTCCACTCCCTGAAACACAGCCATAAAACACCCATTCATCCCTCATTTGGGAGAGGCACATTAACTCCCCACACCTTCATGCTTCCAGCAAGGTCAGATAGATCATCACTAGTAAAAGGTGAATCAGAATTCCACACATTCCAGGCCAATCTTACAAGGTCAGTAGCTCAGAAAGTCTTGCTCATTTGACACACAGGCTTGAACCTTCCTGCAAGTTAGTTCTATCTTAGAGCACAGAGCTAGAGACCCAGCAGGAAAAATTCAGGGGCACTATATCCATTTCCCTCTCAAAGCCTGACCCTTCCACAGGACCCTCATTCCCAGGTTCAGGGAGAAAAGATATCCATGGAAGATCTGACAGAAAGACAAGTCAGCCCACAGCAAAACAATTCTGAGCCTCAGCAGAACCTCCAGCACAAAGCAAGAAGCAGCCTCCTTACCAGAAAGCTCTACAGGCTCCCAAAGTAAGAATGGCTCTTTTTTTAAAAAAGCCATGTTTTTAACTTACCTCTCAGGAGGTCTCGAACATGATTTGTAAAGCCTCAGGACCAAGTGTGCTCCCACAGCACACAACAGAGCATCACCCCAGGCTCCTGGGAGGCATTAAGGCAGCAGTCAGTTAATTAGGGTAGGGTTTGCAAGAGCCTCCCAGCCTTCTCTCACAGACAATACAGAGCAGCAGCATTCACTTCATCAAGGGCAGGATCGAGTTATTTGTGATTCACAGTAGCCCACTTCTTCCTCCTCAGGTTTTTGTCTCTCTTTGGCATAAACAACTTGAAAAGCCTGTGCAGCTAATTCCCAAGTCCTACACAACTGTGAGACTTCCTTTCCAATCTCCCTTTGGTGAACTCTAAAATGCCACATGGGGCATTAACAACCCCCACAATAAACCCTCACGAGTACGACTTTGAAATCTACTTTTTTCCATTACTCTGTCTTCTATTTAATTTAAGAATTTGATTTTGGGAGGCACAAAAGGCCTGATTTGCAAAGATGCTGTGATTGAACAGGGAGGGGGGGAACAGAGATGTACAACTCTTTTGAAAAATCACATCTCACACCGTGAAACCAAACACCAAAAAATTAACAACGAGAACTCTATTTTTAGCTGTCCTGTGTCATAATATTCACCATTCCCAAGCAAACTTTCTGGCGAACATTTAGAGTGAGTCTCACAATCCCATGCTTTGTCAACAGAGCTCAGTGATTACCTAGAGCAGCTGCAGGCACAGCACCTGCAGCACTGCAGACAACATCTCTTCAGCTCGTTACCATGGCACTTCTAGGTGGATTTTGCCTGTTTGCATGTAAAGGAGGCAAGATAAACCTACTATGTTTTTAATATGTGATAAGCAGGGCACAACTAATCCCCAAATAAAATGGCTTACAGGGCCCATCTAAGCCAGGGGGAAGTGTATTTTCACACCAGGCATTTGTGGCTGCTCTGAAGTGCACTTGCTCTTGGAGAGCTATTCCTGGATGGCTGCTGCAATCCACAGCCAGAAGCAGATGGTGCTGTGCCCAGGGGTGGTGAGGCTGCAGCAGGAAGAGCTGAGGTTGGGTACCACACTGCAGCCAGCGTCATCCCCTGCCAACAGCCACATCCCAGCACCTATCTGCTGGCAGCAGCAGGAACACAGGTTCAGTCCTTGAAGCCACCCAGGTAAATGCCCCACAATGCCCCCGCACTCATGCAGTTCAGGAAATGTAACAGCTCAGTTTACAGCACAGCCCATTTAAAATTAATTTTAGATGAACTACCAGCTCAGCAATACATGGGGTTTTTGTCACAAATCAGATGCACTCCTCGTCATACTTTAAGTATCATAACCTTGTTAAGTTAAGGTGCTTTAGTTCAGCAGCAGAGGTGCAGGCCTAATAAACCCACCTTTAACCCCTCAGCCTCAACTCACTATGTGATTGCACCCAAATAATTATTTGTGCACTGACATTACTCTGAGCTGAGAACCAACTCAAATTAGAGGACTTGTAGGACAGAACGGAAAGCCCCTCTCTGCTCTCTTCTCACCCCATTAAATCCACTTTTCTGCTTGGACTGCTTGTATCTGCTGGAGGCTTCAAGGAGAGACATCACCTTGATTCCTGAGGGAAGAAGTTAAGGTTAACAGACATTAAGATCTCTTCCTACTGAGGGCACTTGGGGTGGCACTCTAAGTCCTTCTCTGTAGGAGCTACACTTCTTGTTTGCTATGGCCCCAGCACGCCAAAAAGAGCACAGCACAGTCCAGAAAGGGCTCCCAGAGAGGTGAAGGAGAGAGCACAAACAGAGGTCTGGCATTCACTAAAATATATGACGCATCTACAAGAAAACCACTCCCCTCCTCAGCTGTCATGTTGCATGGTGAATTAGCACACATGATGCATTTCCATTTAGTCCCATGTCTGTGAGGTGGTAAGAAAAGCACCCATGCTGCAGAACAGGCAGCTCCCCCCAAAAACCACGGCAGCCTGTACCCCATTGAAGGGACCAGTCTGCTACGAAATCCTGAGCAGAGCAGGGTTTGCACACGTAGTCTCTTGCCCTGCACTCAGTAAACAAGCCAGTGCGGACCATACTCATATTCCCGTAGGGAGGGAGCTCCCTGCAGCCCAGCTCTCCCCAGGTGTGACAGCCACCTGGCACTCCATAAACAGCCAGTCTCGGCAGTGTCACCTGAACTGCCGCAGCAGCTGTCGCTTTCTTTACCAAGGAGCCCCCCTGGTGACAGCCACATGTACTGCTTGCAACAGGGAACACATTACAGCACAAACTGCTCCAAAATAAGACTCTTGATTAACTGCTGTGGCAGGGCCCAAATGAAAGAGAACATTTGAGGTGGCAGAGCAATGGTGTGTGTGCATGCACAAGGAGGGGCGGCAGGTCATGGGAACACCCATTCCTGGAGATCCCCAGAACCACATGTGCCACCCTCAGGGGCACAGCAGCACCCTGCCAACCAGCGCCTGCCTGCTCACCTCAACACAACCTCTGGGACCAGATGTGTGAAGACCGGGTTTGGAAAGCCCTTTCCCAAATGGCTTCTTCCAACAAAACTACTCCATCGTAGTGAACAACTTTGCCTAAGCCATAAAAACTCCTCCCCTCAGGGAACCTGCAAAGCTATGTTCGAGTGTATAGGCATATTTGAATGTTTCACAATCTGCTTTTGCATGTGTTATTTCAGGATATAAATGGTGAAATCACATCTGCTTCTTGAATGTCTACACAACAATATTTAACATTTTACTTGAAATATTTCTGCTTTAATTCATTTAAATGCAACACAGCCGTCCAACTCTTTCACATATAATCCCAGGGGTTTAGTAGCCACAAGTGCAGCATCACAGCTAAATAATGGAAAGGTGGCAAAATTAAACCTTACCATAAAATTAGCCTATTTAGCATAGTAAATAGCTTTTCAATTTGACAAGGGATAACTATTTTATGAAAATGTGTATTAAAAATAATCCTGTTAGGTT
The DNA here is from genome assembly GCF_009819655.1 of Sylvia atricapilla. NCBI lineage: Eukaryota > Metazoa > Chordata > Aves > Passeriformes > Sylviidae > Sylvia > Sylvia atricapilla. Next base: position 14,809,173 of record NC_089142.1, read on the forward strand.
GCCCAACACCTTGCTCTTAATCCACACACTGCAATAGACCCAGATCAGAATAACTCTTCCAAAGTCTGTATATCTGTTCATATTTATAGTATTATCAAGAGTAACTGTAATAGTTATATCAATAGAATGAGATGCAATTTTCACAAGCAGTAATTGAAACAGTAAAGTTATTGCTAAGCCTCCAATAAACCTAGTGTGTTCTGCCTAAAGTTATTACCAAATCCAATATACACTTAATATTTCAATTTCTTTTATGGGTGAATTACATTTAGTCCTTCTTATAGCTGACATTGCTTTTAAGTGACATTGCAGAAATTTACAGCCAGTTAGCTCAACTAAACACTTGGCCTAGCCAATGTTTCCCCATCTTGAAATGTTCCTTTCTAATACACTCCCTACCTCCAACTCTGTTTCTTACCTTCACCCGACACCGCATTGTTCCAGAGTTCCCCTGCCAAGCCACTGCTGCCTGCTGAATGTTGGCTTTTAAATCAAGGAAATACAAGGGGTTTGTGTCTCTTTTCTGAAGCTCACCTTGAAAATAAGTTTAAGAAGAGATAAATCATTCAATTAAACACCAAGAAGAGACAGGGATGTGGAAATTCAACTGTCACCATAATCTTTGCTACTTACAGAATCAGGATTAGACTAAAGCAGGTGGCAACTCATGACTGCTGTTTGTGTCCTGAATCAGAATACATTTCAATGTCTCCCAGAGCAGAGATCCAGGGAAGATGGAGATCCATTCTGAAGCACTTAAACATACCTAGATCACATAAAACCAAAATCATTACAAGAAGTGCTACACCCAACACAAAAAAAACACTGCTGAAGCCAAATGCTTCATATTGATTTTTGAATCCTGTCAGGACTTTGCTAGTTGAGTATTTAGGAGATAAATGCTGGCAAAATATTTTCATTTTAATGAGGCAACATCTTCCAGAGAGAAGGCAGGGAAGCTTTGGCCAACACCAGTGAGAAAGCAGACTCTCTGCAGTCCCTGGCAGTAGAGCAGCCCACAAGGCTGCAGAAGGATGCTGGAAAACAGGGACCACAAGGTTGCTGTTTGCTATTGCCCTAGATCTACATGAGCTCACAAATGCCTGTGAGTTTGAGCACTGGGGTAACGCCTGACAGCTGGATTCTGACAGCTGACTAAAAGGACAAACTAGGTAGGTAGCTCCCTACCTAAGAAAATGATAGGTAAAACACCTGGCAACCTGGCTAAAGGTTATCAGAAACTACCAGCAAAATATGAAATAAAATGCTGTGTAAGCGCTGTGTAAATGCTCAACTGCCAAAGATGCAGATCTTGGTTTCCTGCTTGGATTCCTGCTGGACAAAGCAGGAATGTGGAATGAACAGAAATGCACTGTCCTTCCCTGGTGCTGCACCTTTCCTTTGGAGCCAGGGATCCACAGGTACCCTTGAAATGTAAAACTAGTGTCTGACACATTAGACATTTTTCCTATTAGCTTAATCTTTCACCATTCTTCATGTAAGGATTGTTTTACCACAGAAACCAAGACGATGTAGATTGCAAGATCTCAGGAATAGTCCCAAGGGATGAATTCCTACCAAAAAACTAGCTGTCCATCAGCAAACAGGACATGAGACTTAACTCTGTAGCTCCTCCCAAACCTTTCCTGATAAAATAATTTACTTCTCATAGTACATTTTGCACAGAAAGAGGGGCCAAAGCTGCAAGAGATACTCAACAGCTTAAAATAAAGCAGACTGTGAAAAAATAGGCTTGGAATAAGACAACTCCATTCAGCCCCTGCTTCTGCCAGGCAAAATTTCTGATTGACTGGTGTGGAGGAAGTGATTACCCCCCCTTCAGGGATCACACCCGGCTGTTCACATGCCTTCAGATTCACAGGCTATGCCCTGTTGCAGGCACGAGCAGCTGCAATTGTTCTCTGACCTCTTCTGGGCACAAATTCCTGTAATCACCACAGGAAATTTCAGAAATCGGGGAATTTTCTACTTCTCCTTGTTAGACTCTGATGTTGCAGTTACTTCCTGAGGACAAGGCTGACATTAGGTTGCTTCTTACTCCTCCACATTGTCAAGACTTCAATGTTTGACATGCAATAAAAAGTGAAAACGTGTCAATTAAGGAGTTATGGAAGCTTTCTTACCTGAACCCATGTTTTGCTTTTTTAACAAATTACAAAAAATATGTAACAAGAGAAACTTTGCTTGAGGCTACTTTCCTCCCATTTTTATCTGCTGCTACTAAAAGCCATTAATTTTAACAGCAATAAAGAAACCCAGGGGATAGCAAGGGATCAGTCGTGCATAACTTTACCACGGACATTAGAGCATTGCCATTGCTTCATCAAATACATCCAGTTTTACTTACCCCACAGGATTTTTCCCTCTACTGGCCTAATCACTTTCCACTTTTCTGTGACAATTGCAGACAGCCATTCTGATTCACACACACAAAAAAATCTGCACTTTCATCACTTCAAATCTTGCCTGGTTCTCCACACTCCATTTCAAGATATATTCCAATAGGCCATTTAAATTTTCATTGAAATTTATTTGGAGGGGTATTCGCTTATTTTTTTGAAAGAAATATAAGACTTATCTCCTCAATTCTTAAGAGGATCAAGTGTCCAAACAACTGGTATCACAGTCAAATTGGAAAGTAATCCGTTTTCAGTAAACAAGTGTTTCATCAAGATTTTGACATAATCTGTTCAAACTAAGCAACAGCAAGACATTTCAATCCCTGTGAGAATTAAAAATAGGTGGGATCAGATGAACAGCTTTTCTCCAGACTGTACAGGAAAAATTGACTTGCATACAGCAGGTACATATACCAAAACTAGGCATTTAGGCATCAGCAGCACGAATAAGATCAACAGCAGCCACAGCAAGCCTTGTTCTCCTGTTGAATGACTTCTAATTCCCATCTAATCTATCTCTAATGCATGCACAACTGCAGTATCTATTACCCCTTAAGAGCAATGCTTGGCTAAAAGGGAGATTCTTCCTACCTCCCATTATAAGTGATTACTTGGCCATCATATCCATTCCCATCAGCCTTCCTTGATTATGTTGAAAGTAGTCCCAGTTCCTATTTCCCAGGATTGCAGAGCAGATTAAATCTTCCTGTCCTAATTGTTTGCATATTGATCCTTTGCACATACCAAGAATCAAATGGGAAGAAATGGCTGTAATACAGGTAGACTCTACTCATAGATCAGAAGTTTTATCCTCTTCCTACATCATTTAAGTATATGAATGAACAGATTTGAATATAAATTGAATGCTGCTAAATCAAGCTCTGGTCCAAACTAATCTCAGTATTTTATTACTGCCTCCTTTGTGCTCTAAACAGCATAGCCTTAACACTCTGACTTCAGATGCTTTTATCACTTAATTTGATCAAAGCTTTGACTACCAAGAGAAGCCAAGAAAAAGCACAAAGCCAAATTTGCAAAGGAAATGTTGGTATTTAGGCAGAAACAAGCATTACATTTCAATGCTTTAAAATAATGTGTCTGGCTGTCCAATTCAGCACATCCCTATTCCAGTTCCTAATACATTATTCTCAGTCCTCTGCAATCACTGACCTGTTGGCAGCATCACTGCTGCAAGGCCTTTATTAGAGTTGTCAGTTTACAGTCCTCCATCTTGCATTCCAGACTTTGGAGGTTAGGATTTTTTAATTATTTATTGGGGTTTTCTCCCTAGGATAGCCTTATGCTTCCTGCTAGATTCAGACTCGGAGGAAGAGCAGTCAAACACTATCACCTTCAGTGGAATCAAGAGCAAAGAAGCAAAGACCAGTAAGCCAGTTAATTTTACACCAAGGCAGCGTATCTCAAAGAAGCACCATAAATACAGTGCTTTAGAAGAGGGAGCACTTTAGCAGCAAGCAGTCAAATTCTTTCCTGTGAAGGAAAAAAAGTTTTGAGTTCTATAAAGCTTATTCACTTTAACTATGCTTGAGGGAAAAAAGGCTTGCAGAACATTCCTTGTTGGATATAGACAAAATCATGGGTAGAGTCCTTTTGTACAGTGAGGCAGTAGCCGTTTTCAGTCTATCCCACTATCATTTCATCTCCCTGCAGGTCACTTCCAGGAACTCTGAGCCCAGAGGGATTCCTTCACAGACCACACATCTTAGACCAGTTATAAAAAGCATATTTATTTTTACTGCCCTGTTTAGAGTGGGAAAATCATGTTATAGTGTATACATTGTTTTCACTACTGTTATGTATTAAAACAAAGACTTAACTGGCATGATGCAAAGCTCAGAATACTGCATCAGCCTGAATTCGCTGAATTTACCCTGAAACATCATCTGTTTAGTGCAGCCAGTCTGAAAGTCAGAGCTAAGCACAACAATTTCATTTGACATCCATCAACCACGTGACTGAGCAGCTATTTCCTGAAGACCTTCCACTTCCTCAGTAAAACTGTAATTCAAAAAGAAATCAGCACACAACTTTGTCCATTGGAGCACTGAAGCCAGTAGAACACTGAGTCCAACATTTATTATATGAAATACTGTTCCCAGGTATTCAAGAAAAAGCAATCAAGTCCACAAGCCACCTGCATCTTATTTTTCAGTACCCAGAATACCCAATTTAGTTCTTTACCTTTCATACCAAGTTTCTTCCTGTTCTTTGATATATTTTAAGATGAATAGTTTAATTCATAGCACCATTTTTAAATTGCATACCCAGAAAGAAGCTCAAGTCATAAAAGGTTAGGCTGCAAAAGATTTTGACATGCATTTTACTATGAATGAATATTACAAGACAGTTGTTTAATTTTAAACATTAAAGTGCCAGGTTTATGTACAAACTATTAAACTAGTAAAAATGGTAAACTTAAAACCTGCTAAAAAAGCAGTGAGGTCATCATGTAGCTGCCCTCGGAGTTTTCTACGGACTATTCAACAAATTTAAAACTGGAATTAACTTTTCCTCTGCTTATGGTGAGAACAGCAGAAGCCACGGGTCACTGCTCACAACCTCTCATCTTGCAGAAGGAAGTACCTGTATCTTTCATGGAGTAGAAGAGCATGTGCTGTAAGATACACCTGAGCATTCTATGCATTAACACCATTGGAAAAATCTAATTAAAAGAGGTTTTACTGCTGGAGCTAAACCAGCCTTCTAAAGTATACCAAGATCACCACACTTCATAAGAGTGGGATTTCAGTACAGGAATCAAGTCACTATGACTCAGCACACTGAGTGTCTCCCTGCAAACAGGGCAGGATGCACAGTAATGCACACGGTCCCAGGTCACTTAAAATTCTGCATCCAGGGTGAAAGAGTTGTCTGTGGGCTTCGACATGACTCCCATCCTCTGATATTCACCTACTCGCTTCTCAAAGAAATTTGTCTTGCCTTCCAGAGAGATGTTTTCCATGAAGTCAAAAGGATTCTCTGCTCTGTATATCTGAAATAGAAAGGCAATTCTACAGTCACCACAGGTGCTTGCATTCTGAGTATGCAAGAGCATTAGAGATCAGCTGGAAGAAGCCTAATGGCAGCATCAGCAGGCTTACTATTCACTGAACAAAAATCTCTGCCCCTAAGCCTTCTCTACTCTATTTGTTCCTGTCTTCTTTTAGCTGCAGTAAACAGAAGCACAACTACTAATACAGCTTTGGCCATAGCATCCTTTTGCGCTTTCTTCTGTGGGTCTCCAAACATGTAGCAGCAGAACTGCTAAACCATTTTACAAGTTAAAGCAATACTGCTGCTGCAGCCAGTTTATGATTTGGATTTCTGAAAGAAATTAACATTATCTTTTGCCTGATAAATATTCAGTTATTAGAGCCTTACCTTGTTAAATCCCAGTTCCAACATGAGCCGGTCTGCCACAAACTCGATGTACTGTTTCATTAAAGTGCAGTTCATGCCAATCAGATTTACAGGCAGTGCCTCCGTCAAGAATTCCTGCAGAGAACAAGCATTTTATGTACTGAAACTAAACTGGTATTCACTATCATCTAGGTTAATCTTATGCCAAACAGCTCTGTTGATTGCAATGAAGTTCCTAAACAAGAGGTAGACAATTACCTGTTCTATGAGAACGGCATTCATAATGATTTCCTTTACTCTCTCCTCTGATGGTTTGTGTATCAAGTGCTTGAACATGAGGCAGGCAAAATCACAGTGCAAACCCTGGAAAAAGTTTCAGAAATTTATTTCAGTAACAGATTTAAAAGAGTGCAGAGTAAGTGGCATCACCTTTGCCATGTTATTCCCTCCTACACACAGCCCCCTCCCTAACCAGAAGGCGTCACAAGCAAGTTGTGCCAGTGCAGGGCACAGCAGCTGCCAGCATTGCTGAGAACCCTCCAACTACTTTAGAGGAAGTAAAATGCCAAGTTCATTCATATGCTTCTGCAAGATCCACAGTGACACATGTTTACACACTTTAGTGAGCTTTATAGTCTGTTTCTAAATATACTTCTGTTTTAAAATATAGGCTCCAATTGAATATCATTACTTTGAGCTAGTGCAGCACATTACCATCTTAACTGCTAGAATTTGACTCATACCTCATCTCTGCTGATGAGTTCATTAGAAAAAGTGAGTCCAGGCATTAATCCTCTTTTCTTCAGCCAAAAAATTGATGCAAAAGAGCCAGAAAAGAAGATTCCTTCCACAGCTGCAAAGGCTACTACACGTTCTCCTGTTAAGAGAAGATTGACAGTAATATCACACAGAAAACTTGACGGGATACACTAAAGTTGCAAACTGCATCCTGCAAAGCAAATGAAGTTGTTTCTGCCTAAGTGTACTATGGCCTGTGCTTAAAAAGATTTCTGATCATTAAACAAAATAAACATGAGAGGAAGTAGGAACTAATCAGAGTAGCTACTAATAAGTAGCTGAAGCCAAGGCTCCTTCCCCTCAAGGGGGTCATACCTCAATACTATCCTTTTTCAGATGGCTCACTAAAAAGAGCAGTCATTTTGGCAGTTCATTTAAGTCAGTGTCTGTTCATTTTTGGCAATGAAAAATGTTTTAAAATTAGTGAAATCATGATCTATACCATCTCACCTTTGAAGCAAGACATGAGGAAACACCAAAACAGAGGAGCTACAGTCTCCAGCCAGACATGTCCATTGGCTATAGATGGCCATGACATGTCCTGACATGTGGCAGCAATTTAGTTTGATCATATTGTCAGGCATGATTGCCACATGACCTTATTATTCATGATGTCAGCAATTTTACAAAGATTTCCTGTCAGTAGCTCATTTGAAGATGAAAATTTATTTTCTTCACATTCAGAATTATACTAGCGTCTTATACTGGAAAGCATGTACTGTCTCTGTGACAGCAATAATCCCTGTTAACTGTGAAGTCTGGAGAAATGGTGGTCCCTCTATCTTTAGGAGAGGAATTTCACTTTGTTTTCAATAGATGTACTCACCATATGTTGCTTTCTTGTCCCCAATCCAGCGCAAGGCCCAATCTGCCTTCTTCTTAACACATGGTAACGTTTCGATAGCATTGAAAAGAAATTCCCTGAGAAAGAAATAACTCATTAGGATAAGACATCAGCACAACCAACAGAATAAAGACTCACTGCCACAAACTGTCTTGATCACTTAAACATGCTCTGCACTTTCATCCTGGTAATTGTCCTTCCCCATCTTAACTGGCACCAATCTAGCTCTACTTGTTCCAATCAACTGCTTTTTCCTTCACATACCCATCACATCACCAGTTCACATGAATTCCCATTACAATATCAAGGGGAGAAATGTTTCACCAAGTCTACTTGAACAAGGCTGCCAAAACTAGATATTAACCAGGATCTACTGATAGCATGAAGGCATTAGACCTCTTATGTAAGCCACTCTTGCTACAGTTTAGTATCCCAGAGCAGAAATGACACAGCAAGCTTTTAAAGCAGCAGTAAAACTCACTTAAAACTTAATATACTCCCCTTATTTGACTGCTCAATCTTTTACATTGTGTAATTACTTTATTTCAGTACTGAGTGATTTCGGTTTCATTCTTCATGTAAGCAAGGTTTTACACCTCAGAGGAAAAAGATATTATGGAAGTAAAACTGCTCTTAAACAGCAGTAGCTTTTTATACATCAAATTCACATCCTAAAATTAGCCTCAAAGCTGGAGAACTGACATGCCTTAGTTAAATTCTGAATATTTACTGCGTTTTGAACTTTTCATCATCAAGCAATACAAACCTCTCTTTAGAATCCTTAATGTAGGTGTCAATAAGAAGACTGTACATTTCTGAATGTATATTTTCCATGGCAATCTGGAAGCCATAGAAACAACGAGCTTCTGTGATTTGTACTTCTTGACTGAACCGCTCCACCTAGAGGAAATAAATAAGCATTTGCAGAAGTGTTTGTGATTTGCAGGTTAGAGGAACTAATGCTGTAGGGACCAGTTATTGATCAGCCCACAAAATCTTCGTATTAATCTTAAAGATGCAGATTACTAACAGCAATATGCAAAGCAGCAACCTCTCACAATTTTTACTCAGAAGACATTTTTTTGCCCGGTGGGAAACAGGAAAATATCCTAGTTTTATTCATCCCCCTTTAGGAACAAGAGCACAGAGGGCAGAAGCAGAGAATGGGCTGGGAAACAGCAAAGTGTTACTGTCGGGCAGCACTCAGTGCCCAACGGGGAGTGAGCAAACTTGGAAATTACAAATCTCCAATATTACAAATAACCCAAATTAATTAATTTACACAGGACTGCCCAATGCATTCTAACGGTGTAACACTCCATGATCCAGCAAACCAGCTGGATCAGGCACAGCAGGCATGCCGAACACGTGAGTTACCTGGTTATCTACCAAAGTCATTTTTCTGCCGAGACTCTTTACACACTCACCAGGTTCTCATTGACAATGCCATCACTGGCAGCAAAGAAGGCGAGGACATGAGAAATGAAGTATTTCTCCTCAGGCTTCAGGGAGTCCCAGTGCTGGAGGTCTTTGGAAAGGTCCACCTAAAACATGGCAGGATAAGTAAGAAAGGAGCCCTGCGGCGGGAGGCCCGCCCCTGAGCCCCAGGGCTGCGGGCGGGAGCGGCGGCAGGAGGGTCCCCGGGCGCCCACCCCTCACCTCCTCCGCCGTCCAAAAGGAGGCCTCGGCCTTCTTGTACATCTGCCAGATGTCGTGGTACTGGATGGGGAAGATGACGAAGCGGCGGGGGTTCTCCCGCAGCAGCGGCTCCTCCTCCTCCACGCCCCGCGGCACCTGGAATGGCGGGAGAAGGGCTCGGGCAGGGCTCGGGGCGGTGCCGGGCTTTGGAGGGAGACTGAGCGGGCACAGCTCCAGGGAGACCCCCGAGAGGGAGAGGGGCTGGGAGGACGGAAAGACAACTCCGAGGGAGAGGGGCTGGGCAGTGCGGAGAGATCCCCCTGAGGGAGAAGGGTCCGTGAGGGTGGAGGGACCCCCCGAGGGAAAAGGACTGAGGCGGGTGGGGCGAGGACCAGCGGGTTCGGTCGGGGACAGAAAGGAGAGTCCACCCATGGGAAGAGAAAAATGGAGCGGGGGTTGCAGGAGCCTCCGGGAAACAGGACAAGGACAGGCGGGCTGCCCGGGCGTTCTACACTCACCGGATTGCCGTCCTCCTCCTGAAAGATCTTGCGGGCCGTCTTGCTGGCCAGGACACGGGTGCTGCTGAGCGCGGGGGGCTGCGGGGAGAGAGGGGCAGGGTGAGCGCGATTGCGGCGCTGCCGGGCGGGGGGGGGGGTGGGAGGACGGGCGGGCGCTCACCGTGTTCTCCTTGTCGCTCAGCACCAGGCCCTTCATGGACGACAGACTCTTCATGGGAGACTGGCTCTTCTTGGGCGACACTCGGGGCTGGTCGTGGAGGGAGGCGAGCGGGGTGCGGGTGGACAGCATGATTAAAACTGCAGCAGCGGCAGCAGCAGCAAAAGCAGCAGAGGCGGCGGGATGAGCGGCAGGAAGTGCAGTATCCCGCGCGGGCCCTTTATATCCCCTTCGAAGTTGGCGCCAGAACGGCGGGCTGGCCACTCACAGCCCTCGCCACGCCCCCTGCTGCCCGCCCCCGCGCTCCCATTGGCTGGTGCCGCGGGTGGGGCCCCGCCTTCCATTGTGGTGGCGGCGGCGGGAGGAAGAGCCCCGCCCCTCGCTTTGGCGCCAGCGGCGCGCGGACAGCGCGGGAGAGCGCGGGGGTCCCGCCCCGCTCCTGCACAGGGAGCTGCGAGTGGGGACCGGCACCTCGCCCTGCTCGGGAGACATTCGGCTGCCCTGGGAAAGTCCAAAACTCGTTTGAGGGACAGATCTGGAAATGCCGCTTTGCTTTGCTTTTCCCTTTTCTGGTCCCTCCTAGCTACCCATTCATTTTCACTTTCAACACTGATCCCTGAATTTGGATAGAGATCCACATTCCTGCATTGAAACTGGCAGAAATTGGCTTCCTGGAGAAACTGACTCCGTGTGCCACCCGGCTTCCCATATTTTAAATAAATAACACAAGAAAAGAAGTATATAGGTATGAAGAAGAGGCAAATATTCATAATTTTAAAGTCAGCTTTTATTTTTTGTTTCTTAAACTGCAACATCGTTTTCCCCATCCAATTCCACAAGGGATCTGCTTCTGTCAGTTAAAATATTTTCCCTGAAGCAGTTTTAAGGAAACCAGGAGCTCCATGAGACTTGGAAGCTCTTCAGTCACATAGGATGAAGAGTGGCCTGGACTAGTCCCTGTCAACTAAGCATGTTCTCAGGGATGATGAGTTATGTGGCCCAGCACTGCACTGTGCTTGCCTGGAGAAGAGGCAGGTAGAGCAGGAGGACAGCAGAATTATATAATGGTACTATGTTAAATTTACCACTGTGGATTTGGAAGAAAAACAAAAGTACTCCCCTCCAGTACCACCTCTGACACTGTAAATTCCAGTCAATTATTCATTTTAGCAGATCAGTGTCAAAGTCACAAATTTGGCTCTGAGTTTTCTTCAGCTGGAGTGTTATCAGAAATGGCCAGCAGAGACATTAGGCTTGTGGGTTTTTGGTCCTATTTAGGACATCAGACTGGTGCAGACGTTCTGAACAGAACCCAGATGTTCTGTGTGACTTTCTGAGTTAAATATGCATCCCAATACACACACCTAAATATACATCTCCATCTCAGGAGAGTGAGCACCACAAAACCCCATCCTAGAAGGCAGTCTGGACAAGTACAAACACATTCCTGTCCCAGGAAGCTGGTTCTAGAAGCAGGAGTACCAGGCATCTCTCAAAAGGCTCCATGTGTCCACATAACACCCCATTATCTCTTGCCACCTCTACAGCAGCTGGGAGAGTTGGAAGAGAGTTAGAGCAGCACCCTCCCCATCCCACCCAAACTCATTTACACTCCCATCCCAATAAAGAACCCCAAAGCTACCACAAGCCCTGAGCCAAAGGTAGTTACAATGCAAGAGCTGTGCTATCTCTGCAGTCCAGCTCCTGTTCTCAGAAGCACATGGCAGGGCATCAAAGCCTTGTCCTGGGGATGATAGCTCTGCAAGGAGAGAAGGGTGTGTGAGGAAGCATGTTGCAACTTGTGCCACTGGAGCTGCCACAAAATGGTATTTAGAAATGAGTGTCCATGCTGAATTTTCCTATTACAGCAGTTTAACCCAAATGCATTTATTCCTCTCTTCATGTACATCCTTCTCCATGATGCAACTGCATTTTGGGACTGGCATTTTCACAGCAGCTCCTTTGGCAGAGCTGGGTTGAAGGCAGTAGGCTGCTGCCCTGCTCTGAAATGCTCAGCATCAGGGATGACAGGGATAGTGACCAGGGATGTCAGCTAGCTCCTGCCCTCTCTTCGGGTGTGTGCAAGAATGATCTGCCCTTATGGCTTCGGGCCACTAGTTCTGAGTACTGGGTGCTTAAAAAAAACAGCCCCAGGCTTGTAATTAGTTTCTCACCTTCTTTGTTCACAGGAATTCAGACACTCAGCAAGGTGGAAGTAAGAGCAGCCTGGGGTGTTTGGGTGAGGTGGGTGTGGGATGTTGTGTAACCCCCCTGTTTGCAGGGTGCCCCCCAGGCCCCATGCTGGGGTCCCAGCACCAGCTGCAGCCAGGCACTGACATTCTCATCAGCTGCCCGTGGAGCTCAGCCAGAGCCTCTGTCCCAGCACTGCTGTTGTGGTACCCTCAGTGCCAGCATGGCAAAGCCCTGTCCACCAGACACAGCCTAAAGCCCCCAGGCCCCGTGCCCCCCTCGCATTTCTGCCTCCTCAGGATGGCTGTTGATGTGGCTCTCAGCTCACTGACCCGATGGTAACGCTCAGGGCAGGGTTCTCCTTGCTCACAGGATTAGTTTTGTTCCATTTTAACACAGATTACCTACAGATCAGGTAAGCAGTGACTCCAGGTGGCAGACTGCCTCCCATCACTGCCAAAACTGGTCTGATGAAAGTCAGTGAGGAGAACTGACTCATCCCTAGCTGAAGACTCAGTGTTTGCTGATGGTTTATACCTGATTTATTTGCCTGGTCTCATCCAGCCACATTCATCCATGCCAAATCCTGAAATCCTCACCCACTGTTCAGTCTGGTAGGGTTGATATTTGTATAGAGCATCATGCTTTAGAGCCCCTGCTTTGGTGTGAGTTCCAGATACAGCACAAAGAAATCTAAGTACTCTAAATATAAGCTCAGACAGGGTAGGTGAGCAGGAGTAGCCACCAGCGAACATCTCTGAGATGGTAAGTGGTGGTCTCAATGGCCTCCACTTTCTCTAGCAGGTTTGGAGGTAGGCCTCAGCATTTCCTCACCCAGCTGTGCTGAGGAGAATGCTCCACATCCCTCCAGAACTGATCTGAACCATAAGGACTCAGACAAAAATTTCAAAAATTTTAATGAAAATTTTCCCCCAATAGCTGTCTACCTGTTTAGAGATGGCTGCCCTCCATTTACTCCAGGATTTAGAACTGCAAAAACTGAATTGCAGGGCCAAGGACACTTCAACAGGTTGTTTCACTGAGAAATCTAGAGCAGAACAAAACAAGTCTTCATTAGCTTGATTCTGGCTGGTATCACATTTGCCAGTGCAGCCCGTTCATTTGCAGCACCGTCATTAGCCACATGCTTACCTGACAGTCAGCCTCTTCGGTGATAATGAGCTGTTGGAAGGCAAAGCCCTCACAGGGTTAACATCCTCAATGACTTGAATTTTTTTTAAACTGTGGTTCTTGCCTATTCAAGGTCCTTGCTCAACATTTACAACTCTCAGGACAAAGTCTGAAGGTAATATATGACCACATATAACATTTTAATGGTGTGATTGGACATGTTTCTTTGCTGTTCATGAAACTCGGCACAGTGCTGCAGATATAGTCCCACAAGTGCCAAGTAGATGATGCAGCACTGAAAGACTTTCAGGAGCTGGAAAAATGAAGTTTTCCAAGCAGCTGCACTTGCTGGCCATTAGCAGTCAGTAATATGCAAGAGCAGTACTGCTTCTGGTGCCGTCCTCAGGATCTGTGAGTACACGGTGGAGCTGGAGTAGCAAGGCGCCCATTGCATTCATACCTGTGCTCAAGAAGGTTGTCACTTTTCCTGGCTGGTAGCACCTCCTTGTTTCCTGCAATAGCAGAAGACAATGGCTCCAGCCTCTGGGCCCACCACTGACTTGCCCCAAGCAGTCAGTGTTCTGGTCTTCGTTTTGGTCTCAGCTCCTGTGCTCTGGTCATTGAGACTGTGGCTGATCTCTTGCCACGCATGGACAACTACAAGTCTCCCTCTAGCAGCCTGCCAGTCACCACAGAGCAGCGAACTTTCCTGAGGGTTACATTCCTCAGCACTTCCTCATCCAAAACTGCCTGTTGGAGAGTGCAGCCCCAGGTCCTCAATTTCTGGGGCAGGCCCATGTTGGTTATGTTGAGCAGGGCTGTTGCACAGCAGCACTTCTGGGACACCTCCTCATTGCTACCATACACTCAGTGGTCTGAGCCACCCTTTTCCTCTTAGTCCAGAAGACAACCTTGCCATCTTAGTAAGGCAGCCAGGAGCCCCCTGTACTTCCAAACAGTTCCAAAGAAAACCAGCCTCAAACCATGAATGTCAGTTAACCAAGGAGACAAAGGTGGGACTTCAAATCATTTTTCTTAACTGGATCAGCAGTGAGCAGTTTGTTTACCACCCAAACTTTACTCACCTGATGGGAACTCGTATGTGTTCCACATCCCTGCTCTGTTTTCTTCCAATGACCTTTTCTTCTCCAGCAGAAACTTTTTTTCTCCTCTGGAAAATGCAGATTATCTTCAACAAAATGGATACCTCCTACTACCAGACTTCCTGGTGTACATTTGCATTCCTGTCCTAAGAAACCACCAAGTCATGAAAAGACTGAGAAAGGATGCTGCCTCCCACTTTTGGGACAGTACAACATTTTAGCCCTTTTCTGCTCCAGATGGCCATGACATTTGCACTCATCCAGCAGGGCAGAGAAAACAGGGAGACTTATCATTGAACATTTTTCTGGTGGCATCTGCCAGACACTTCCCTGCAGAGCATGAAAATGTTCAGTATTTGTCAGGATTCAATTACAGTGTTGCCAAAGAAGGGATTGGGAAAAGCCAGCTCCTTCCATGCCCTGTCCTGCTGTTCTGCTGTGGCAATTTCATTGTGGAGTCTAGCAGTGACCCCATGGTGATAGGAGAAGGTGCAAGGGACTGTTTACCTGGTCAGTCCCTGTGCATGAACAGGCAGAAAAGATCCCAGATACATCCAAGTAAGTGAAAGATGAGCTAGGAATATGCCTATACATGAAGCCAGTAATTGACCCTGGGAATTGTAACCAGGGGGGAAAAGGATAAAATGGAAATTAGAAAACTAGAGAGATGCAGGTGCCCACAGCACTTAGGGGACCATGAAAACACAGAAAAAATGGGTTTATGTTACACTTGCATTTAAAAGGATAACCAGAGGTAGATAAATTGATGCAGGTCTGATATTAAATGAGACAGAGTCCTGTATGGGAATGTAATGGGGTGTAAGGGGTAAAAAAACCCAAACAAACAAACAAAAAACCAAACAAAAACAAACAAACAAATTACTGTCATCTATTATCCCTTTGGCAGTACAGTCAGGCTGATAAAAAAAATCCCTTGCTTTATAAGGACACATTTGAGTCACTGTTTTGTGACACTGAGAGGATTAAAAGTGGCCAACTGATAGATTTTAGAAAGTCACTGTTGGGGCATATCATTACCAGCTCAATGTCCTGATGTGCCTGCAAAGTTTTATGTCATAGATGTGGTGAGTAGTGAATGTGTGTAAAAGTAACACATCCTTGGTATTAATGAGGCTAAATGCAGGATCATGGTCTAGGGAAGAAAACTAAAGGTCACATTTAAGAACTGCTGGACTGGCCCTGCAGAGAGGGGCTCCTGGATGATGATTCACAGTAGCTCCATCAGCACCTTCCCAGGCTAACCCGTGGTCAAGGGAGCAAACCAGATCCTCTGCTCCATCAGCTTGGAGGCATGACTGCTTCCCTCCTGCACTGTGTGGGACAGGATCCATGGGGCAGCACCAGCAGGGCTCAGCTCAAGATTCAGCCACCCAAAGGCACGTGTCTACTCAAGGGTGGGGTATGCAGGCACATTCTAAAGCATCCTCCCTGATCTCACTGTGTCACTCCTTCCAGCCACATATCCAGGCCCTCTGGAGCCTCTCAAATGGCACAAATATCCATATTCAGGCAACCAAGTCAAGCCATCCAATATGAGTTGCCTGAACATCTAAATGCATTGTCATTATCTCAAAACAAACCCACTCCCTGAGCCCAGTCCCAACAGCAAAGGGTGAAAAAAAGGGTGTTGACAATGTGGGATCTGTTCAGAAGACAGCTCCAGGGCATACCAGAAGATTACAAACCTGCCCTGGAGCAAGATGCTGGAGCAGGCTGTCCTGTTCACTGCTGTGAGAGCCAGCCGGGGAGAAGACAGGTGACTACCTCAACCACGCATGGCTGTAATCAGCCAGTGGGGAAAAAAAAGCATAAGATCTTACAGCTTTGAGCAGTCACCAGAACATGGAGTTCAGAGAGAAGGTATTTCCCACCAGGGGTAACTATGCATTGAGCAGCTTTCCTGAGCACATAGCAGATTCCTCAATTCCCATGATTTCAAGATTTCACATGACAGTTTTATTCAGGTACATTATGTTTTGCTCAACAGTTACCATCAAGTTTTGCTGGGCATAAAAGGATTAGGATATATTATTTTATTACTCCTTTTTTTCTGGCATCCATCAAGGTGCTCTTTCATTGCACAGCAAGCTCAAGCTCACGCCAGGAGCTTCTCCCCAGCTGTGCCTGTTGGTGCTCTCAGCTTAAGAAAGAGGGGGAAAAGAATCTTCTATATAAAGTTTTAACACTGAATACACCAAGAAGTAAATAAAACTGATATTTTGTTGCAACAAAACACTCTGATCTCATATAAGTCCAGCAGAAAAAAACTCCACACTATAAAACAGGAGACAACACGTCTCTTACCATCAGAGACCCACTCTAACTATTCCACCATATATTCCCACATCTCTCTCTTTGTCTTTGGGGCTTCAGTGACTTCTAACATTTTCAGTGAAGATGAGACACAAATAATTCCCTTAAAGGATACAGCATTTTCCATATTCCCTTCCTTTCAAAACCCTTCAACATATCCACTCCCTCCTCCTTTCCCACACCAGCCCTTGGGGATAAAAGAGGGACTATGCAGATGAAGTACTACTGGTGTTTCCTTCCTAGCAGGAATTGGGAAAGCTTCCATTTTGTAACCATCCTAGATGAATCACAGATGGACACAGCAAGGCATTATATGATCATTCTTTGCCTATAGTGCATTGCAGAACTGCATATTAATATACAATTTTCTATAATAGTTGCCTTCCTTGTGACTGTCCCTATCTCTTCTTTAGTTTTTCGTGTCACTTTTAAGTTCCCATCTATCCTCTTTTCTCCAGTGCTGCCACATTGCTCAGGAAAAGGAAATTTGCACCCTCTTTCTACTGAGACCTTGTTGCCTCCCCACCTTGACCCTGATGCTCATTTCTGAGCTTTCAGTACCAGCTTTCCTCAGCCACTTCCATTCTCATTTTCCACAACTGCCCCAGATCCAGTGTGCAGTTGTCCCAGCTCAGCACAAATCCCAGCTGAAAAGCAGCTTTGGAAAGCAACCTGTGCCCCATGCATGACACATCCCTTCCCTGGCTGCAGCCCTGACCCCCAGCCACACATCCCTTATGACCTGATATCTCCAGGCCCATGCAGTGAAAACACAGGCACATGATAGCCTGGGCATGAAGTGTTTCCTAAGGTCACTGTCCAGAAAAGGGATGCGACTGCTACACAGCTGCTGTCCTCTGTCTCCTCTCTGCAGAGCTCATGGGTGCTTGGCTGCAAAGTTAAGGAGTACAGGCACAGAACTTGGAACAGCAAGAGCTCCTTTCCTTCTTCCTTCTGGTCTTCCTGAAATTCATGCACTCTGGTGCCTTTTTTTTTTTTTTTTTAAGAAATAACATAAAAATGGCCCAAGCTCCTGCCAGCAGCTGCCCTGCCCTGAGAGAACACACTCTCCCTACCTTGTGCTGGCAGTTATCAAAACACTTTGCAAAGGAAATACCAGAGGTGGAGATAAGCACTGGGTTAAATTCACCCCCCACTACATTCAGGTTTCCATTCTCCATATCACCTCCTCCTCTTTCCCCAGCTGATGGGCCATTAATCTTAAAACCCAGAGAAAGATGTGCCACTGGAAGAAAGCAGCTTGCTAGCCAAGCTGAGCAGACTTCAGCCACACCACCTGGAAAGAAAGGGCACTACAGGACTGCTTCCATCACACTGCTTCCACAAAACAAACACTTCTCAATAGCCTGTAAATAATCTAAAGCAATAACCTTAGAACTAAGAGAAAGTTGTGCTGTGGGAAGAGAGCAGAAGGAATTAAGATCATTACTGTTTTCCTAGGTGCCTGTCATCACCAGGAATTAGTTAACCACCAATAAATTATTATTTATCTGGACATTTAAATGCTAGAGGAATGATGAGAGCCAAGAGCAGGCCCTTGTCTCCCCCAGTAGTGCTAATGGTTAGGGAAAATACACTTTAACTTCTGGCCAAGTATTTCCTGCTCCCACCATTGCCAGGAGGAAAACATTCCTTTTCTCAACACCTTTTCCTAATGTGATCACACTGGTTTCATACAGAAGCACTAATAAAAGGGGAAGATGTCAGGGATTGTGAGGAACACAGACCCACAACTGCTTCATTTTTCAAATCAGTCCAACTGAGTGCAGCCACAAATCATGCAAAGTTTTGTTAAATAGAGAAGAAAGCTGTATTGAGCTTGTTTGGCAAGCACAGGACGAGCAACCACGGCTCAGAATTTTATTACATCTCAGTGGGGTTAAACTGGCTCTGCACCCATTGATTGTGGAGAAAGGTGAGCAGCTATCATCTGCTCTGATGAGGCTGAACAGAAGTAGAGAAAAACCAGATGTATTTAGCAACAAGGCATTGATACAAGAACCTGATGATGTAAAGAGTAACCACCAGCCTGCTGTCAAACAAAAAAAAACATTTGGCTTCCTGACTTGAGCGCGGTCCAGGCCTCAAGGGGCACTGCACAGACATCACCACCTCTCTCCACAGCTCTTACTCAGCCTCCAGAGTCAGCTAGGGCTTTTGATTCTAATTTCATGGTGTGAGCCTAGACTTCAGTGGGTGAAGTGCAGTCCCCCTGCAATCTACAGCTTGGCAAGTGGATGTGAAAGGTGGGAACAAACCATTGCTAACTTACAGAGGTGGCAAGGTGAGATGCGAGAAAACACTGCAAAGCACCGCCCCTTTAGCTATTAACTAATCTGAGCCAGCTAAATTCAGGGCAGGGGCTAAAAGCAGCCCTGCCTGTTGCTGCTGAGGCAGGAGGAGGCACATCCCCCCTGCACCAGGCACACAGGGATGCTGTGCTTGCACACAGCCTGTGTGTGCGACACAACAGCACCCACGCTGGGAGCAGCAGGCAGGCTGCAAACCTCTGAGCTCCTCCTGAAGTGCCAGGCAGTGGCATGTCCTGCGGGCTGGGAATTCTGTACCCAGCACACAAGCAGCAGTCAGCCCCTCGGGGCTTCCGCACAGCTCTCCAGCTGGCAAGGCTGAGGAGCAACCTTGCAAACTGAGTATCATCCTCGACCTCCTGCCACTCCCCAGGCTGCAATCACAGCATCATCAGGGGTTACAAGTAGCACAGAGGGGAACAGCATTCAAAACTGGGTGGCCACAGCCGAATCACCCCACAAAAGCAGTCAGCAGCGGTGTTAACTCCCAGGGGACCAGGACCTGGCAGGGAGGACAGAGTCATGCAAAAAGAAATCCTGCTAAGTGGTCAGCCCTCTCCTGCCCCTCTTTTGAGCTCTGGGATGCAATCCAGGCTGTGTCAGGGACAGTGCTGCGCAAGGGACATCCTGGGTACCATCAGTGACATGTCCTGGTGGTGAACAGTGGGTTTCCCAGACATGCACCACGGTCACTGCCAGGTTTTTATCCTCCCTCGGTGCCTGATACTGACTGAAGAAGTAGGACATTTCCATGTACATCTGTGTTTTGAACTGTGTAGTGTTCACAGATGAAAGCACTGCTGGCTGCACCCTGGGATCTACTCATAACTCCAAAAGGTGACACATTAGATGCTCGAGTTTGAGAGGTGCTCATAAAAATCACCATCTGCTGAGATAACAGAACACAGTGACTTCTGTCACCAAATTGTACAAACGTTTCCCTGCTCTGTGTTATCTCCTTTTCAGAGGCTCCCTTCAATGCCATTTTATAAGCATATTTTCAGACAGCTTCTCACTGTTAACTTGAGCCAGTTCAATTTCTCATAACATTGTACAACCAGTTAGGGTTGTTTTACATTTAGTTTGGGTTTAGCAAAAGAAAAAACATGGTGAAGTTGGGGGGGTTTTGTTGGGTTTCCTGGACCTAAAGCCACAGTAGCCTCTAGGCAGTGAGCTAGAAAAGGTCCCCATGTTTCTAATCTAGAAAACTCCCTGGTCTCTATTAAGCAGTAAATGGCTGATTTATTTGCCAGGAGGATGGTGGAGGGTTTTTCACTCACAATCCTTTCAAGATGATTATTATTCTACTTAAAATGCCTTCCAATGTCTGCTTTTGAGTCTAATCCATGTTAAACAAGAGCTGGGAGAAAGCTTTCTCTGCTGAGCTAACAGAAGCTTTGTTTCAAACTCAAATAACCTCTTTATGGGAAGCTCTTCTGGAAACAGTGTAAAACAAACATTGGTGGAACAAAAAAGCAAAGAGGAGAACAAATCATATCTTCCTTTTTCTCAAATTAGACCTCTGCTACTACAGTTACTCTCTGTGTTGTGAAGAGTCCTTCTTTGTGATCTCCCTTAGCTGAGGCCATGAGCAAATCCCAATCCTGCATGCATTTATTAACAGGCTCAGGTATTTAAGGGTTAAAAGGCTTACTT